>NW_026646657.1:0-364950 GCF_949987535.1 Balaenoptera acutorostrata
CAAGAATTCTGGAGCATTGTGATGACAAGGGCCATGGTGCATTGTCATGACACGGTCATGGAACTTTGTGATGAAAAGCAATCTGGAGCATTGTGATGACCAGGGCCATGGAGCATTGTGATGACACGGTCATGGAACATTGTGATGACAAGAATTCTGGAGCATTGTGATGACAAGAATTCTGGAGCATTGTGATGACACGGTCATGGAACATTGTGATGAGAAGAATTCTGGAGCATTGTGGTGACAAGAATTCTGGAGCATTGTGATGACATGGTCATGGAACATTGTGATGACAAGAATTCTGGAGCATTGTGATGACACGGTCATGGAACATTTTGATGACAATAATTATGGAGCATTGTGATGACACGGTCATGGAACCTTGTGATGACAAGAATTCTGGAGCATTGTGATCACAAGGGCCATGGAGCATGGTGATGACACGGTCATGGAACACTGTGATGACAAGAATTCTGGAGCATTGTGATGACAAGGTCCATGGAGCATTGTGATGACACGGTCATGGAACATTGTGATGACAAGAATTCTGGAGCATTGTGATGACAAGGGCCATGGTGCATTGTGATGACACGGTCATGGAACTTTGTGATGACAAGCAATCTGGAGCATTGTGGTGACCAGGGCCATGGAGCATTGTGATGACACGGTCATGGAACATTGTGATGACAAGAATTCTGGAGCATTGTGATGAAAAGAATTCTGGAGCATTGTGATGACACTGTCATGGAACATTTTGATGACAAGATTTATGGAGCATTGTGATGACACGGTCATGGAACATTGTGATGACAAGAAATCTGGAGCATTGTGATGACAAGGGCCATGGAGCATTGTGATGACACGGTCATGGAACATTGTGATGACAAGAATTCTGGAGCATTGTGATGACAAGGTCCATGGAGCATTGTGATGACACGGTCATGGAACATTGTGATGACAAGAATTCTGGAGCATTGTGATGACAAGTGCCATGGAGCATTGTGATGACACGGTCATGGAACATTGTGATGACAAGAATTCTGGAGCATTGTGATGACAAGGGCCATGGTGCATTTTGATGACACAGTCATGGAACTTTGTGATGACAAGAATTCTGGAGCATTGTGATGACAAGGGCCATGGTGCATTGTGATGACATGGTCATGGAACTTTGTGATGACAAGCAATCTGGAGCATTGTGGTGACCAGGGCCATGGAGCATTGTGATGATACGGTCATGGAACATTGTGATGACAAGAATTCTGGAGCATTGTGATGACAAGAATTCTGGAACATTGTGATGACACGGTCATGGAACATTGTGATGACAAGAATTCTGGAGCATTGTGATGACACGGTCATGGAACATTTTGATGACAAGAATTATGGAGCATTGTGATGACACGGTCATGGAACATTGTGATGACAAGAATTCTGGAGCATTGTGATGACAAGGGCCATGGAGCATTGTGATGACACGGTCATGGAAGATTGTGATGACAAGAATTCTGGAGCATTGTGATGACAAGGGCCATGGAGCATTGTGATGACACGGTCATGGAACATTGAGATGACAAGAATTCTGGAGCATTGTGATGACAAGAATTCTGGAGCATTGTGATGACACGGTCATGGAACATTGTGATGACAAGAATTCTGGAGCATTGTGATGAAACGGTCATGGAACATTTTGATGACAAGTATTATGGAGCATTGTGATGATACGATCATGGAACATTGTGATGACAAGAAATCTGGAGCATTGTGATGACAAGGGCCATGGAGCATTGTGATGACACGGTCATGGAACATTGTGATGACAAGAATTCTGGAGCATTGTGATGACAAGGGCCATGGTGCATTGTGATGACACGGTCATGGAACTTTGTGATGACAAGCAATCTGCACCATTGTGATGACCAGGGCCATGGAGCATTGTGATGACACGGTCATGGAACTTTGTGATGACAAGAATTCTGGAGCATTGTGATGACAAGGGCCATGGAGCATTGTGATGACACGGTCATGGAACATTGAGATGACCAGAATTCTGGAGCATTGTGATGACAAGAATTCTGGAGCATTGTGATGACACGGTCATGGAACATTGTGATGACAAGAATTCTGGAGCATTGTGATTACACGGTCATGGAACATTTTGATGACAAGTATTATGGAGCATTGTGATGACACGATCATGGAACATTGTGATGACAAGAAATCTGGAGCATTGTGATGACAAGGGCCATGGAGCATTGTGATGACACGGTCATGGAACATTGTGATGACAAGAATTCTGGAGCATTGTGATGACAAGGGCCATGGTGCATTGTGATGACACGGTCATGGAACTTTGTGATGACAAGCAATCTGCAGCATTGTGATGACCAGGGCCATGGAGCATTGTGATGACACGGTCATGGAACATTGTGATGACAAGAATTCTGGAGCATGGTGATGACAAGAATTCTGGAGCATTGTGATGACACGGTCATGGAACATTGTGATGACAAGAATTCTGGAGCATTGTGATGACAAGGGCCATGGAGCATTGTGATGACATGGTCATGGAACATTGTGATGACAAGAATTCTGGAGCATTGTGATGACATGTGTCATGGAGCATTGTAATGTAACTTTTCATTGTGCACCGTGATGACAAGGGGGATGGAGTATTGTGATGAAACTGGTCCTGGAGCTTTGTGATAACAAAAGCCATTGAGCATTGTGAAGACAGGCATCATGGAGCATTGTGAAGAAAGGGGTCATGGGAAATTTTAATGACAATAGAGAAATGTGATGAAAATGGTCAGCAAGCAAAGTGATTAAAGTGGTCATTTAGAATTGTCATGAAAATCTATATAGAGCATTGTGATGGCAAAGGTCATTGAGTACTGTGATGACGAGAGTCATGTAGCATTGTGATGACACGGTCATGGAACATTGTGATGAAAAGAATTATGGAGCATTGTGATGACACGATCATGGAACATTGTGATGACAAGAATTCTGGAGCATTGTGATGACAAGGGCCATGGAGCATTGTGATGACACGGTCATGGAACAATGTGATGACAAGAATTCTGGAGCATTGTGAGGACAAAGGCCATGGAGCATTGTGATGACATGGTCATCGAACATTGTGATGACAAGAATTCTGGAGCATTGTGATGACAAGGGCCATGGAGCATTGTGATGGCACAGTCATGGAACATTTTGATGACAAGTATTATGGAGCATTGTGATGACACGATCATGGAACATTGTGGTGACAAGAAATCTGGAGCATTGTGATGACAAGGGCCATGGAGCATTGTGATGACACGGTCATGGAACATTGTGATGACAAGAATTCTGGAGCATTGTGATGACAAGGGCCATGGAGCATTGTGATGACACGGTCATGGAACATTGTGATGACAAGAATTCTGGAGCATTGTGATGACAAGGGCCATGGTGCATTGTGATGACACGGTCATGGAACTTTGTGATGACAAGCAATCTGCAGCATTGTGATGACCAGGGCCATGGAGCACTGTGATGACACGGTCATGGAACATTGTGATGACAAGAATTCTGGAGCATGGTGATGACAAGAATTCTGGAGCATTGTGATGACACGGTCATGGAACATTGTGATGACAAGAATTCCGGAGCATTGTGATGACAAGGGCCATGGAGCATTGTGATGACATGGTCATGGAACATTGTGATGACAAGAATTCTGGAGCATTGTGATGACATGTGTCATGGAGCATTGTAATGTAACTTTTCATTGTGCACCGTGATGACAAGGGGGATGGAGTATTGTGATGAAACTGGTCCTGGAGCTTTGTGATAACAAAAGCCATTGAGCATTGTGATGACAGGCATCATGGAGCATTGTGAAGAAAGGGGTCATGGGAAATTTTAATGACAATAGAGAAATGTGATGAAAATGGTCAGCAAGCAAAGTGATTAAAGTGGTCATTTAGAATTGTCATGAAAATCTATATAGAGCATTGTGATGGCAAAGGTCATTGAGAACTGTGATGACGAGAGTCATGTAGCATTGTGATGACACGGTCATGGAACATTGTGATGAAAAGAATTATGGAGCATTGTGATGACACGATCATGGAACATTGTGATGACAAGAATTCTGGAGCATTGTGATGACAAGGGCCATGGAGCATTGTGATGACACGGTCATGGAACAATGTGATGACAAGAATTCTGGAGCATTGTGATGACAAAGGCCATGGAGCATTGTGATGACATGGTCATCGAACATTGTGATGACAAGAATTCTGGAGCATTGTGATGACAAGGGCCATGGAGCATTGTGATGACACGGTCATGGAACATTGTGATGACAAGAATTCTGGAGCATTGTGATGACAAGGGCCATGGAGCATTGTGATGACACGGTCATGGAACATTGTGATGACAAGAATTCTGGAGCATTGTGATGACAAGGGCCATGGAGCATTGTGATGACACGGTCATGGAATATTGTGATGACAAGAATTATGGAGCATTGTGATGACACGCTCATGGAACATTGTGATGACAAAAATTATGGAGCATTGTGATGACACGGTCATGGAACATTGTGATGACAAGAATTCTGGAGCAGTGTGATGACAAGGGCCATGGAGCATTGTGATGACACGGTCATGGAACATTGTGATGACAAGAATTCTGGAGCATTGTGATGACAAGGGCCATGGAGCATTGTGATGACACGGTCATGGAACATTGTGATGACAAGAATTCTGGGGCATTGTGATTACAAGTGCCATGGAGAATTGTGATGACATGGTCATGGAACATTGTGATGAAAAGAATTCTGGAGCATTGTGATGACAAGGGCCATGGAGCATTGTGATGACACGGTCATGGAATATTGTGATGACAAGAATTATGGAGCATTGTGATGACACGGTCATGGAACATTGTGATGACAAGAATTATGGAGCATTGTGATGACACGGTCATGGAACATTGTGATGACAAGAAATCTGGAGCATTGTGATGACAAGGGCCATGGAGCATTGTGATGACACGGTCATGGAACATTGTGATGACAAGAATTCTGGAGCATTGTGATGACAAGGGCCATGGTGCATTGTGATGACACGGTCATGGAACTTTGTGATGACAAGCAATCTGCAGCATTGTGATGACCAGGGCCATGGAGCATTGTGATGACACGGTCATGGAACATTGTGATGACACGAATTCTGGAGCATTGTGATGACAAGGGCCATGGAGCATTGTGATGACATGGTCATGGAACATTGTGATGACAAGAATTCTGGAGCATTGTGATGACATGTGTCATGGAGCATTGTAATGTAACTTTTCATTGTGCACCATGATGACAAGGGGGATGGAGTATTGTGATGAAACTGGTCCTGGAGCTTTGTGATAACAAAAGCCATTGAGCATTGTGAAGACAGGCATCATGGAGCATTGTGAAGAAAGGGGTCATGGGAAATTTTAATGACAATAGAGAAATGTGATGAAAATGGTCAGCAAGCAAAGTGATTAAAGTGGTCATTTAGAATTGTCATGAAAATCTATATAGAGCATTGTGATGGCAAAGGTCATTGAGAACTGTGATGACGAGAGTCATGTAGCATTGTGATGACACGGTCATGGAACATTGTGATGAAAAGAATTATGGAGCATTGTGATGACACGATCATGGAACATTGTGATGACAAGAATTCTGGAGCATTGTGATGACAAGGGCCATGGAGCATTGTGATGACACGGTCATGGAACAATGTGATGACAAGAATTCTGGAGCATTGTGATGACAAAGGCCATGGAGCATTGTGATTACATGGTCATCGAACATTGTGAAGACAAGAATTCTGGAGCATTGTGATGACAAGGGCCATGGAGCATTGTGATGACACGGTCATGGAACATTTTGATGACAAGTATTATGGAGCATTGTGATGACACGATCATGGAACATTGTGATGACAAGAAATCTGGAGCATTGTGATGACAAGGCCCATGGAGCATTGTGATGACACGGTCATGGAACATTGTGATGACAAGAATTCTGGAGCATTGTGATGACAAGGGCCATGGAGCATTGTGATGACACGGTCATGGAACATTGTGATGACAAGAATTCTGGAGCATTGTGATGACAAGGGCCATGGTGCATTGTGATGACACGGTCATGGAACTTTGTGATGACAAGCAATCTGCAGCATTGTGATGACCAGGGCCATGGAGCACTGTGATGACACGGTCATGGAACATTGTGATGACAAGAATTCTGGAGCATGGTGATGACAAGAATTCTGGAGCATTGTGATGACACGGTCATGGAACATTGTGATGACAAGAATTCTGGAGCATTGTGATGACAAGGGCCATGGAGCATTGTGATGACATGGTCATGGAACATTGTGATGACAAGAATTCTGGAGCATTGTGATGACAAGGGCCATGGAGCATTGTGATGACACGGTCATGGAACAATGTGATGACAAGAATTCTGGAGCATTGTGATGACAAAGGCCATGGAGCATTGTGATGACACGGTCATGGAACATTGTGATGACAAGAATTCTGGAGCAGTGTGATGACAAGGGCCATGGAGCATTGTGATGACACGGTCATGGAACATTGTGATGACAAGAATTCTGGAGCATTGTGATGACAACGGCCATGGAGCATTGTGATGACACGGTCATGGAACATTGTGATGACAAGAATTCTGGGGCATTGTGATTACAAGTGCCATGGAGAATTGTGATGACATGGTCATGGAACATTGTGATGAGAAGAATTCTGGAGCATTGTGATGACAAGGGCCATGGAGCATTGTGATGACACGGTCATGGAATATTGTGAGGACAAGAATTATGGAGCATTGTGATGACACGGTCATGGAACATTGTGATGACAAGAATTATGGAGCATTGTGATGACACGGTCATGGAACATTGTGATGACAAGAATTCTGGAGCATTGTGATGACAAGGGCCATGGAGCATTGTGATGACACGGTCATGGAAGATTGTGATGACAAGAATTCTGGAGCATTGTGATGACAAGGGCCATGGAGCATTGTGATGACACGGTCATGGAACATTGAGATGACAAGAATTCTGGAGCATTGTGATGACAAGAATTCTGGAGCATTGTGATGACACGGTCATGGAACATTGTGATGACAAGAATTCTGGAGCATTGTGATGACACGGTCATGGAACATTTTGATGACAAGTATTATGGAGCATTGTGATGACACGATCATGTTACATTGTGATGACAAGAAATCTTGAGCATTGTGATGACAAGGCCCATGGAGCATTGTGATGACACGGTCATGGAACATTGTGATGACAAGAATTCTGGAGCATTGTGATGACAAGGGCCATGGAGCATTGTGATGACACAGTCATGGAACATTGTGATGACAAGAATTCTGGAGCATTGTGATGACAAGGGCCATGGTGCATTGTGATGACACGGTCATGGAACTTTGTGATGACAAGCAATCTGCAGCATTGTGATGACCAGGGCCATGGAGCATTGTGATGACACGGTCATGGAACATTGTGATGACAAGAATTCTGGAGCATGGTGATGACAAGATTTCTGGAGCATTGTGATGACACGGTCATGGAACATTGTGATGACAAGAATTCTGGAGCATTGTGATGACAAGGGCCATGGAGCATTGTGATGACATGGTCATGGAACATTGTGATGACAAGAATTCTGGAGCATTGTGATGACATGTGTCATGGAGCATTGTAATGTAACTTTTCATTGTGCACCGTGATGACAAGGGGGATGGAGTATTGTGATGAACCTGGTCCTGGAGCTTTGTGATAACAAAAGCCATTGAGCATTGTGATGACAGGCATCATGGAGCATTGTGAAGAAAGGGGTCATGGGAAATTTTAATGACAATAGAGAAATGTAATGAAAATGGTCAGCAAGCAAAGTGATTAAAGTGGTCATTTAGAATTGTCATGAAAATCTATATAGAGCATTGTGATGGCAAAGGTCATTGAGAACTGTGATGACGAGAGTCATGTAGCGTTGTGATGACACGGTCATGGAACATTGTGATGAAAAGAATTATGGAGCATTGTGATGACACGATCATGGAACATTTTGATGACAATAATTATGGAGCATTGTGATGACACGGTCATGGAACCTTGTGATGACAAGAATTCTGGAGCAATGTGATGACAAAGGCCATGGAGCATTGTGATGACATGGTCATCGAACATTGTGGTGACAAGAATTCTGGAGCATTGTGATGACAAGGGCCATGGAGCATTGTGATGACACGGTCATGGAACATTGTGATGACAAGAATTCTGGAGCATTGTGATGACAAGGGCCATGGAGCATTGTGATGACACGGTCATGGAACATTGTGATGACAAGAATTCTGGAGCATTGTGATTACAAGTGCCATGGAGAATTGTGATGACATGGTCATGGAACATTGTGATGACAAGAATTCTGGAGCATTGTGATGACAAGGGCCATGGAGCATTGTGATGACACGGTCATGGAATATTGTGATGACAAGAATTATGGAGCATTGTGATGACACGGTCATGGAACATTGTGATGACAAGAATTATGGAGCATTGTGATGACACGGTCATGGAACATTGTGATGACAAGAATTCTGGAGCAGTGTGATGACAAGGGCCATGGAGCATTGTGATGAGACGGTCATGGAACATTGTGATGACAAGAATTCTGGAGCATTGTGATGACAAGGGCCATGGTGCATTGTCATGACACGGTCATGGAACTTTGTGATGAAAAGCAATCTGGAGCATTGTGATGACCAGGGCCATGGAGCATTGTGATGACACGGTCATGGAACATTGTGATGACAAGAATTCTGGAGCATTGTGATGACAAGAATTCTGGAGCATTGTGATGACACGGTCATGGAACATTGTGATGACAAGAATTCTGGAGCATTGTGGTGACAAGAATTCTGGAGCATTGTGATGACATGGTCATGGAACATTGTGATGACAAGAATTCTGGAGCATTGTGATGACACGGTCATTGAACATTTTGATGACAATAATTATGGAGCATTGTGATGACACGGTCATGGAACCTTGTGATGACAAGAATTCTGGAGCATTGTGATGACAAGGGCCATGGAGCATTGTGATGACACGGTCATGGAACACTGTGATGACAAGAATTCTGGAGCATTGTGATGACAAGGTCCATGGAGCATTGTGAAGACACGGTCATGGAACATTGTGATGACAAGAATTCTGGAGCATTGTGATGACAAGGGCCATGGAGCATTGTGATGACACGGTCATGGAACATTGTGATGACAAGAATTCTGGAGCATTGTGATGACAAGGGCCATGGAGCATTGTGATGACACGGTCATGCAACATAGGGATGTCAAGAATTCTGGAGCATTGTGATGACAAGGGCCATGGTGCATTTTGATGACACAGTCATGGAACTTTGTGATGACAAGAATTCTGGAGCATTGTGATGACAAGGGCCATGGTGCATTGTGATGACACGGTCATGGAACTTTGTGATGACAAGCAATCTGGAGCATTGTGGTGACCAGGGCCATGGAGCATTGTGATGACACGGTCATGGAACATTGTGATGACAAGAATTCTGGAGCATTGTGATGACAAGAATTCTGGAACATTGTGATGACACGGTCATGGAACATTGTGATGACAAGAATTCTGGAGCATTGTGATGACACGGTCATGGAACATTTTGATGACAAGAATTATGGAGCATTGTGATGACACGGTCATGGAACATTGTGATGAGACGAATTCTGGAGCATTGTGATGACAAGGGCCATGGAGCATTGTGATGACACGGTCATGGAAGATTGTGATGACAAGAATTCTGGAGCATTGTGATGACAAGGGCCATGGAGCATTGTGATGACACGGTCATGGAACATTGAGATGACAAGAATTCTGGAGCATTGTGATGACAAGAATTCTGGAGCATTGTGATGACACGGTCATGGAACATTGTGATGACAAGAATTCTGGAGCATTGTGATGACACGGTCATGGAACATTTTGATGACAAGTATTATGGAGCATTGTGATGACACGATCATGGAACATTGTGATGACAAGAAATCTGGAGCATTGTGATGACAAGGCCCATGGAGCATTGTGATGACACGGTCATGGAACATTGTGATGACAAGAATTCTGGAGCATTGTGATGACAAGGGCCATGGAGCATTGTGATGACACGGTCATGGAACATTGTGATGACAAGAATTCTGGAGCATTGTGATGACAAGGGCCATGTTGCATTGTGATGACACGGTCATGGAACTTTGTGATGACAAGCAATCTGGAACATTGTGATGACAAGGGCCATGGAGCATTGTGATGACACGGTCATGGAATATTGTGATGACAAGAATTATGGAGCATTGTGATGACACGGTCATGGAACATTGTGATGACAAGAATTCTGGAGCAGTGTGATGACAAAGGCCATGGAGCATTGTGATGAGAAGGTCATGGAACATTGTGATGACAAGAATTCTGGAGCATTGTGATGACAAGGGCCATGGTGCATTGTCATGACACGGTCATGGAACTTTGTGATGAAAAGCAATCTGGAGCATTGTGATGACCAGGGCCATGGAGCATTGTGATGACACGGTCATGGAACATTGTGATGACAAGAATTCTGGAGCATTGTGATGACAAGAATTCTGGAGCATTGTGATGACACGGTCATGGAACATTGTGATGACAAGAATTCTGGAGCATTGTGGTGACAAGAATTCTGGAGCATTGTGATGACATGGTCATGGAACATTGTGATGACAAGAATTCTGGAGCATTGTGATGACACGGTCATGGAACATTTTGATGACAATAATTATGGAGCATTGTGATGACACGGTCATGGAACCTTGTGATGACAAGAATTCTGGAGCATTGTGATGACAAGGGCCATGGAGCATTGTGATGACACGGTCATGGAACACTGTGATGACAAGAATTCTGGAGCATTGTGATGACAAGGTCCATGGAGCATTGTGATGAAACGGTCATGGAACATTGTGATGACAAGAATTCTGGAGCATTGTGATGACAAGGGCCATGGAGCATTGTGATGACACGGTCATGGAACATTGTGATGACAAGAATTCTGGAGCATTGTGATGACAAGGGCCATGGAGCATTGTGATGACACGGTCATGGAACATAATGATGACAAGAATTCTGGAGCATTGTGATGACAAGGGCCATGGTGCATTTTGATGACACAGTCATGGAACTTTGTGATGACAAGAATTCTGGAGCATTGTGATGACAAGGGCCATGGTGCATTGTGATGACACGGTCATGGAACTTTGTGATGACAAGCAATCTGGAGCATTGTGGTGACCAGGGCCATGGAGCATTGTGATGACACGGTCATGGAACATTGTGATGACAAGAATTCTGGAGCATTGTGATGACAAGAATTCTGGAACATTGTGATGACACGGTCATGGAACATTGTGATGACAAGAATTCTGGAGCATTATGATGACACGGTCATGGAACATTTTGATGACAAGAATTATGGAGCATTGTGATGACACGGTCATGGAACATTGTGATGACAAGAATTCTGGAGCATTGTGATGACAAGAGCCATGGAGCATTGTGATGACACGGTTATGGAAGATTGTGATGACAAGAATTCTGGAGCATTGTGATGACAAGGGCCATGGAGCATTGTGATGACACGGTCATGGAACATTGAGATGACAAGAATTCTGGAGCATTGTGATGACAAGAATTCTGGAGCATTGTGATGACACGGTCATGGAACATTTTGATGACAAGAATTCTGGAGCATTGTGATGACACGGTCATGGAACATTTTGATGACAAGTATTATGGAGCATTGTGATGACACGATCATGGAACATTGTGATGACAAGAAATCTGGAGCATTGTGATGACACGATCATGGAACCTTGTGATGACAAGAATTCTGGAGCATTGTGATGACAAGGGCCATGGAGCATGGTGATGACACGGTCATGGAACACTGTGATGACAAGAATTCTGGAGCATTGTGATGACAAGGTCCATGGAGCATTGTGATGACACGGTCATGGAACATTGTGATGACAAGAATTCTGGAGCATTGTGATGACAAGGGCCATGGTGCATTGTGATGACACGGTCATGGAACTTTGTGATGACAAGCAATCTGGAGCATTGTGGTGACCAGGGCCATGGAGCATTGTGATGACACGGTCATGGAACATTGTGATGACAAGAATTCTGGAGCATTGTGATGACAAGGGCCATGGTGCATTGTGATGACACTGTCATGGAACATTTTGATGACAAGATTTATGGAGCATTGTGATGACACGGTCATGGAACATTGTGATGACAAGAAATCTGGAGCATTGTGATGACAAGGGCCATGGAGCATTGTGATGACACGGTCATGGAACATTGTGATGACAAGAATTCTGGAGCATTGTGATGACAAGGTCCATGGAGCATTGTGATGACACGGTCATGGAACATTGTGATGACAAGAATTCTGGAGCATTGTGATGACAAGTGCCATGGAGCATTGTGATGACACGGTCATGGAACATTGTGATGACAAGAATTCTGGAGCATTGTGATGACAAGGGCCATGGTGCATTTTGATGACACAGTCATGGAACTTTGTGATGACAAGAATTCTGGAGCATTGTGATGACAAGGGCCATGGTGCATTGTGATGACATGGTCATGGAACTTTGTGATGACAAGCAATCTGGAGCATTGTGGTGACCAGGGCCATGGAGCATTGTGATGATACGGTCATGGAACATTGTGATGACAAGAATTCTGGAGCATTGTGATGACAAGAATTCTGGAACATTGTGATGACACGGTCATGGAACATTGTGATGACAAGAATTCTGGAGCATTGTGATGACACGGTCATGGAACATTTTGATGACAAGAATTATGGAGCATTGTGATGACACGGTCATGGAACATTGTGATGACAAGAATTCTGGAGCATTGTGATGACAAGGGCCATGGAGCATTGTGATGACACGGTCATGGAAGATTGTGATGACAAGAATTCTGGATCATTGTGATGACAAGGGCCATGGAGCATTGTGATGACACGGTCATGGAACATTGAGATGACAAGAATTCTGGAGCATTGTGATGACAAGAATTCTGGAGCATTGTGATGACACGGTCATGGAACATTGTGATGACAAGAATTATGGAGCATTGTGATGAAACGGTCATGGAACATTTTGATGACAAGTATTATGGAGCATTGTGATGATACGATCATGGAACATTGTGATGACAAGAAATCTGGAGCATTGTGATGACAAGGGCCATGGAGCATTGTGATGACACGGTCATGGAACATTGTGATGACAAGAATTCTGGAGCATTGTGATGACAAGGGCCATGGTGCATTGTGATGACACGGTCATGGAACTTTGTGATGACAAGCAATCTGCACCATTGTGATGACCAGGGCCATGGAGCATTGTGATGACACGGTCATGGAACTTTGTGATGACAAGAATTCTGGAGCATTGTGATGACAAGGGCCATGGAGCATTGTGATGACACGGTCATGGAACATTGAGATGACCAGAATTCTGGAGCATTGTGATGACAAGAATTCTGGAGCATTGTGATGACACGGTCATGGAACATTGTGATGACAAGAATTCTGGAGCATTGTGATGACACGGTCATGGAACATTTTGATGACAAGTATTATGGAGCATTGTGATGACACGATCATGGAACATTGTGATGACAAGAAATCTGGAGCATTGTGATGACAAGGGCCATGGAGCATTGTGATGACACGGTCATGGAACATTGTGATGACAAGAATTCTGGAGCATTGTGATGACAAGGGCCATGGTGCATTGTGATGACACGGTCATGGAACTTTGTGATGACAAGCAATCTGCAGCATTGTGATGACCAGGGCCATGGAGCATTGTGATGACACGGTCATGGAACATTGTGATGACAAGAATTCTGGATCATGGTGATGACAAGAATTCTGGAGCATTGTGATGACACGGTCATGGAACATTGTGATGACAAGAATTCTGGAGCATTGTGATGACAAGGGCCATGGAGCATTGTGATGACATGGTCATGGAACATTGTGATGACAAGAATTCTGGAGCATTGTGATGACATGTGTCATGGAGCATTGTAATGTAACTTTTCATTGTGCACCGTGATGACAAGGGGGATGGAGTATTGTGATGAAACTGGTCCTGGAGCTTTGTGATAACAAAAGCCATTGAGCATTGTGAAGACAGGCATCATGGAGCATTGTGAAGAAAGGGGTCATGGGAAATTTTAATGACAATAGAGAAATGTGATGAAAATGGTCAGCAAGCAAAGTGATTAAAGTGGTCATTTAGAATTGTCATGAAAATCTATATAGAGCATTGTGATGGCAAAGGTCATTGAGTACTGTGATGACGAGAGTCATGTAGCATTGTGATGACACGGTCATGGAACATTGTGATGAAAAGAATTATGGAGCATTGTGATGACACGATCATGGAACATTGTGATGACAAGAATTCTGGAGCATTGTGATGACAAGGGCCATGGAGCATTGTGATGACACGGTCATGGAACAATGTGATGACAAGAATTCTGGAGCATTGTGAGGACAAAGGCCATGGAGCATTGTGATGACATGGTCATCGAACATTGTGATGACAAGAATTCTGGAGCATTGTGATGACAAGGGCCATGGAGCATTGTGATGGCACAGTCATGGAACATTTTGATGACAAGTATTATGGAGCATTGTGATGACACGATCATGGAACATTGTGGTGACAAGAAATCTGGAGCATTGTGATGACAAGGGCCATGGAGCATTGTGATGACACGGTCATGGAACATTGTGATGACAAGAATTCTGGAGCATTGTGATGACAAGGGCCATGGAGCATTGTGATGACACGGTCATGGAACATTGTGATGACAAGAATTCTGGAGCATTGTGATGACAAGGGCCATGGTGCATTGTGATGACACGGTCATGGAACTTTGTGATGACAAGCAATCTGCAGCATTGTGATGACCAGGGCCATGGAGCACTGTGATGACACGGTCATGGAACATTGTGATGACAAGAATTCTGGAGCATGGTGATGACAAGAATTCTGGAGCATTGTGATGACACGGTCATGGAACATTGTGATGACAAGAATTCCGGAGCATTGTGATGACAAGGGCCATGGAGCATTGTGATGACATGGTCATGGAACATTGTGATGACAAGAATTCTGGAGCATTGTGATGACATGTGTCATGGAGCATTGTAATGTAACTTTTCATTGTGCACCGTGATGACAAGGGGGATGGAGTATTGTGATGAAACTGGTCCTGGAGCTTTGTGATAACAAAAGCCATTGAGCATTGTGATGACAGGCATCATGGAGCATTGTGAAGAAAGGGGTCATGGGAAATTTTAATGACAATAGAGAAATGTGATGAAAATGGTCAGCAAGCAAAGTGATTAAAGTGGTCATTTAGAATTGTCATGAAAATCTATATAGAGCATTGTGATGGCAAAGGTCATTGAGAACTGTGATGACGAGAGTCATGTAGCATTGTGATGACACGGTCATGGAACATTGTGATGAAAAGAATTATGGAGCATTGTGATGACACGATCATGGAACATTGTGATGACAAGAATTCTGGAGCATTGTGATGACAAGGGCCATGGAGCATTGTGATGACACGGTCATGGAACAATGTGATGACAAGAATTCTGGAGCATTGTGATGACAAAGGCCATGGAGCATTGTGATGACATGGTCATCGAACATTGTGATGACAAGAATTCTGGAGCATTGTGATGACAAGGGCCATGGAGCATTGTGATGACACGGTCATGGAACATTGTGATGACAAGAATTCTGGAGCATTGTGATGACAAGGGCCATGGAGCATTGTGATGACACGGTCATGGAACATTGTGATGACAAGAATTCTGGAGCATTGTGATGACAAGGGCCATGGAGCATTGTGATGACACGGTCATGGAATATTGTGATGACAAGAATTATGGAGCATTGTGATGACACGCTCATGGAACATTGTGATGACAAAAATTATGGAGCATTGTGATGACACGGTCATGGAACATTGTGATGACAAGAATTCTGGAGCAGTGTGATGACAAGGGCCATGGAGCATTGTGATGACACGGTCATGGAACATTGTGATGACAAGAATTCTGGAGCATTGTGATGACAAGGGCCATGGAGCATTGTGATGACACGGTCATGGAACATTGTGATGACAAGAATTCTGGGGCATTGTGATTACAAGTGCCATGGAGAATTGTGATGACATGGTCATGGAACATTGTGATGAAAAGAATTCTGGAGCATTGTGATGACAAGGGCCATGGAGCATTGTGATGACACGGTCATGGAATATTGTGATGACAAGAATTATGGAGCATTGTGATGACACGGTCATGGAACATTGTGATGACAAGAATTATGGAGCATTGTGATGACACGGTCATGGAACATTGTGATGACAAGAAATCTGGAGCATTGTGATGACAAGGGCCATGGAGCATTGTGATGACACGGTCATGGAACATTGTGATGACAAGAATTCTGGAGCATTGTGATGACAAGGGCCATGGTGCATTGTGATGACACGGTCATGGAACTTTGTGATGACAAGCAATCTGCAGCATTGTGATGACCAGGGCCATGGAGCATTGTGATGACACGGTCATGGAACATTGTGATGACACGAATTCTGGAGCATTGTGATGACAAGGGCCATGGAGCATTGTGATGACATGGTCATGGAACATTGTGATGACAAGAATTCTGGAGCATTGTGATGACATGTGTCATGGAGCATTGTAATGTAACTTTTCATTGTGCACCGTGATGACAAGGGGGATGGAGTATTGTGATGAAACTGGTCCTGGAGCTTTGTGATAACAAAAGCCATTGAGCATTGTGATGACAGGCATCATGGAGCATTGTGAAGAAAGGGGTCATGGGAAATTTTAATGACAATAGAGAAATGTGATGAAAATGGTCAGCAAGCAAAGTGATTAAAGTGGTCATTTAGAATTGTCATGAAAATCTATATAGAGCATTGTGATGGCAAAGGTCATTGAGAACTGTGATGACGAGAGTCATGTAGCATTGTGATGACACGGTCATGGAACATTGTGATGAAAAGAATTATGGAGCATTGTGATGACACGATCATGGAACATTGTGATGACAAGAATTCTGGAGCATTGTGATGACAAGGGCCATGGAGCATTGTGATGACACGGTCATGGAACAATGTGATGACAAGAATTCTGGAGCATTGTGATGACAAAGGCCATGGAGCATTGTGATTACATGGTCATCGAACATTGTGAAGACAAGAATTCTGGAGCATTGTGATGACAAGGGACATGGAGCATTGTGATGACACGGTCATGGAACATTTTGATGACAAGTATTATGGAGCATTGTGATGACACGATCATGGAACATTGTGATGACAAGAAATCTGGAGCATTGTGATGACAAGGCCCATGGAGCATTGTGATGACACGGTCATGGAACATTGTGATGACAAGAATT
Source organism: Balaenoptera acutorostrata (assembly GCF_949987535.1). NCBI lineage: Eukaryota > Metazoa > Chordata > Mammalia > Artiodactyla > Balaenopteridae > Balaenoptera > Balaenoptera acutorostrata. The sequence continues at coordinate 17,687 of NW_026646657.1, forward strand.
CTGGAGCATTGTGATGACAAGGGCCATGGAGCATTGTGATGACACGGTCATGGAACATTGTGATGACAAGAATTCTGGAGCATTGTGATGACAAGGGCCATGGTGCATTGTGATGACACGGTCATGGAACTTTGTGATGACAAGCAATCTGCAGCATTGTGATGACCAGGGCCATGGAGCACTGTGATGACACGGTCATGGAACATTGTGATGACAAGAATTCTGGAGCATGGTGATGACAAGAATTCTGGAGCATTGTGATGACACGGTCATGGAACATTGTGATGACAAGAATTCTGGAGCATTGTGATGACAAGGGCCATGGAGCATTGTGATGACATGGTCATGGAACATTGTGATGACAAGAATTCTGGAGCATTGTGATGACATGTGTCATGGAGCATTGTAATGTAACTTTTCATTGTGCACCGTGATGACAAGGGGGATGGAGTATTGTGATGAAACTGGTCCTGGAGCTTTGTGATAACAAAAGCCATTGAGCATTGTGATGACAGGCATCATGGAGCATTGTGAAGAAAGGGGTCATGGGAAATTTTAATGACAATAGAGAAATGTGATGAAAATGGTCAGCAAGCAAAGTGATTAAAGTGGTCATTTAGAATTGTCATGAAAATCTATATAGAGCATTGTGATGGCAAAGGTCATTGAGAACTGTGATGACGAGAGTCATGTAGCGTTGTGATGACACGGTCATGGAACATTGTGATGAAAAGAATTATGGAGCATTGTGATGACACGATCATGGAACATTGTGATGACAAGAATTCTGGAGCATTGTGATGACAAGGGCCATGGAGCATTGTGATGACACGGTCATGGAACAATGTGATGACAAGAATTCTGGAGCATTGTGATGACAAAGGCCATGGAGCATTGTGATGACACGGTCATGGAACATTGTGATGACAAGAATTCTGGAGCAGTGTGATGACAAGGGCCATGGAGCATTGTGATGACACGGTCATGGAACATTGTGATGACAAGAATTCTGGAGCATTGTGATGACAACGGCCATGGAGCATTGTGATGACACGGTCATGGAACATTGTGATGACAAGAATTCTGGGGCATTGTGATTACAAGTGCCATGGAGAATTGTGATGACATGGTCATGGAACATTGTGATGAGAAGAATTCTGGAGCATTGTGATGACAAGGGCCATGGAGCATTGTGATGACACGGTCATGGAATATTGTGAGGACAAGAATTATGGAGCATTGTGATGACACGGTCATGGAACATTGTGATGACAAGAATTATGGAGCATTGTGATGACACGGTCATGGAACATTGTGATGACAAGAATTCTGGAGCATTGTGATGACAAGGGCCATGGAGCATTGTGATGACACGGTCATGGAAGATTGTGATGACAAGAATTCTGGAGCATTGTGATGACAAGGGCCATGGAGCATTGTGATGACACGGTCATGGAACATTGAGATGACAAGAATTCTGGAGCATTGTGATGACAAGAATTCTGGAGCATTGTGATGACACGGTCATGGAACATTGTGATGACAAGAATTCTGGAGCATTGTGATGACACGGTCATGGAACATTTTGATGACAAGTATTATGGAGCATTGTGATGACACGATCATGTTACATTGTGATGACAAGAAATCTTGAGCATTGTGATGACAAGGCCCATGGAGCATTGTGATGACACGGTCATGGAACATTGTGATGACAAGAATTCTGGAGCATTGTGATGACAAGGGCCATGGAGCATTGTGATGACACAGTCATGGAACATTGTGATGACAAGAATTCTGGAGCATTGTGATGACAAGGGCCATGGTGCATTGTGATGACACGGTCATGGAACTTTGTGATGACAAGCAATCTGCAGCATTGTGATGACCAGGGCCATGGAGCATTGTGATGACACGGTCATGGAACATTGTGATGACAAGAATTCTGGAGCATGGTGATGACAAGATTTCTGGAGCATTGTGATGACACGGTCATGGAACATTGTGATGACAAGAATTCTGGAGCATTGTGATGACAAGGGCCATGGAGCATTGTGATGACACGGTCATGGAACAATGTGATGACAAGAATTCTGGAGCATTGTGATGACAAAGGCCATGGAGCATTGTGATGACACGGTCATGGAACATTGTGATGACAAGAATTCTGGAGCAGTGTGATGACAAGGGCCATGGAGCATTGTGATGACACGGTCATGGAACATTGTGATGACAAGAATTCTGGAGCATTGTGATGACAACGGCCATGGAGCATTGTGATGACACGGTCATGGAACATTGTGATGACAAGAATTCTGGGGCATTGTGATTACAAGTGCCATGGAGAATTGTGATGACATGGTCATGGAACATTGTGATGAGAAGAATTCTGGAGCATTGTGATGACAAGGGCCATGGAGCATTGTGATGACACGGTCATGGAATATTGTGAGGACAAGAATTATGGAGCATTGTGATGACACGGTCATGGAACATTGTGATGACAAGAATTATGGAGCATTGTGATGACACGGTCATGGAACATTGTGATGACAAGAATTCTGGAGCATTGTGATGACAAGGGCCATGGAGCATTGTGATGACACGGTCATGGAAGATTGTGATGACAAGAATTCTGGAGCATTGTGATGACAAGGGCCATGGAGCATTGTGATGACACGGTCATGGAACATTGAGATGACAAGAATTCTGGAGCATTGTGATGACAAGAATTCTGGAGCATTGTGATGACACGGTCATGGAACATTGTGATGACAAGAATTCTGGAGCATTGTGATGACACGGTCATGGAACATTTTGATGACAAGTATTATGGAGCATTGTGATGACACGATCATGTTACATTGTGATGACAAGAAATCTTGAGCATTGTGATGACAAGGCCCATGGAGCATTGTGATGACACGGTCATGGAACATTGTGATGACAAGAATTCTGGAGCATTGTGATGACAAGGGCCATGGAGCATTGTGATGACACAGTCATGGAACATTGTGATGACAAGAATTCTGGAGCATTGTGATGACAAGGGCCATGGTGCATTGTGATGACACGGTCATGGAACTTTGTGATGACAAGCAATCTGCAGCATTGTGATGACCAGGGCCATGGAGCATTGTGATGACACGGTCATGGAACATTGTGATGACAAGAATTCTGGAGCATGGTGATGACAAGATTTCTGGAGCATTGTGATGACACGGTCATGGAACATTGTGATGACAAGAATTCTGGAGCATTGTGATGACAAGGGCCATGGAGCATTGTGATGACATGGTCATGGAACATTGTGATGACAAGAATTCTGGAGCATTGTGATGACATGTGTCATGGAGCATTGTAATGTAACTTTTCATTGTGCACCGTGATGACAAGGGGGATGGAGTATTGTGATGAAACTGGTCCTGGAGCTTTGTGATAACAAAAGCCATTGAGCATTGTGATGACAGGCATCATGGAGCATTGTGAAGAAAGGGGTCATGGGAAATTTTAATGACAATAGAGAAATGTGATGAAAATGGTCAGCAAGCAAAGTGATTAAAGTGGTCATTTAGAATTGTCATGAAAATCTATATAGAGCATTGTGATGGCAAAGGTCATTGAGAACTGTGATGACGAGAGTCATGTAGCGTTGTGATGACACGGTCATGGAACATTGTGATGAAAAGAATTATGGAGCATTGTGATGACACGATCATGGAACATTTTGATGACAATAATTATGGAGCATTGTGATGACACGGTCATGGAACCTTGTGATGACAAGAATTCTGGAGCAATGTGATGACAAAGGCCATGGAGCATTGTGATGACATGGTCATCGAACATTGTGATGACAAGAATTCTGGAGCATTGTGATGACAAGGGCCATGGAGCATTGTGATGACACGGTCATGGAACATTGTGATGACAAGAATTCTGGAGCATTGTGATGACAAGGGCCATGGAGCATTGTGATGACACGGTCATGGAACATTGTGATGACAAGAATTCTGGAGCATTGTGATTACAAGTGCCATGGAGAATTGTGATGACATGGTCATGGAACATTGTGATGACAAGAATTCTGGAGCATTGTGATGACAAGGGCCATGGAGCATTGTGATGACACGGTCATGGAATATTGTGATGACAAGAATTATGGAGCATTGTGATGACACGGTCATGGAACATTGTGATGACAAGAATTATGGAGCATTGTGATGACACGGTCATGGAACATTGTGATGACAAGAATTCTGGAGCAGTGTGATGACAAGGGCCATGGAGCATTGTGATGAGACGGTCATGGAACATTGTGATGACAAGAATTCTGGAGCATTGTGATGACAAGGGCCATGGTGCATTGTCATGACACGGTCATGGAACATTGTGATGACAAGAATTCTGGAGCATTGTGATGACAAGAGCCATGGAGCATTGTGATGACACGGTTATGGAAGATTGTGATGACAAGAATTCTGGAGCATTGTGATGACAAGGGCCATGGAGCATTGTGATGACACGGTCATGGAACATTGAGATGACAAGAATTCTGGAGCATTGTGATGACAAGAATTCTGGAGCATTGTGATGACACGGTCATGGAACATTGTGATGACAAGAATTCTGGAGCATTGTGATGACACGGTCATGGAACATTTTGATGACAAGTATTATGGAGCATTGTGATGACACGATCATGGAACATTGTGATGACAAGAAATCTGGAGCATTGTGATGACACGATCATGGAACCTTGTGATGACAAGAATTCTGGAGCATTGTGATGACAAGGGCCATGGAGCATGGTGATGACACGGTCATGGAACACTGTGATGACAAGAATTCTGGAGCATTGTGATGACAAGGTCCATGGAGCATTGTGATGACACGGTCATGGAACATTGTGATGACAAGAATTCTGGAGCATTGTGATGACAAGGGCCATGGTGCATTGTGATGACACGGTCATGGAACTTTGTGATGACAAGCAATCTGGAGCATTGTGGTGACCAGGGCCATGGAGCATTGTGATGACACGGTCATGGAACATTGTGATGACAAGAATTCTGGAGCATTGTGATGACAAGGGCCATGGTGCATTGTGATGACACTGTCATGGAACATTTTGATGACAAGATTTATGGAGCATTGTGATGACACGGTCATGGAACATTGTGATGACAAGAAATCTGGAGCATTGTGATGACAAGGGCCATGGAGCATTGTGATGACACGGTCATGGAACATTGTGATGACAAGAATTCTGGAGCATTGTGATGACAAGGTCCATGGAGCATTGTGATGACACGGTCATGGAACATTGTGATGACAAGAATTCTGGAGCATTGTGATGACAAGTGCCATGGAGCATTGTGATGACACGGTCATGGAACATTGTGATGACAAGAATTCTGGAGCATTGTGATGACAAGGGCCATGGTGCATTTTGATGACACAGTCATGGAACTTTGTGATGACAAGAATTCTGGAGCATTGTGATGACAAGGGCCATGGTGCATTGTGATGACATGGTCATGGAACTTTGTGATGACAAGCAATCTGGAGCATTGTGGTGACCAGGGCCATGGAGCATTGTGATGATACGGTCATGGAACATTGTGATGACAAGAATTCTGGAGCATTGTGATGACAAGAATTCTGGAACATTGTGATGACACGGTCATGGAACATTGTGATGACAAGAATTCTGGAGCATTGTGATGACACGGTCATGGAACATTTTGATGACAAGAATTATGGAGCATTGTGATGACACGGTCATGGAACATTGTGATGACAAGAATTCTGGAACATTGTGATGACAAGGGCCATGGAGCATTGTGATGACACGGTCATGGAAGATTGTGATGACAAGAATTCTGGATCATTGTGATGACAAGGGCCATGGAGCATTGTGATGACACGGTCATGGAACATTGAGATGACAAGAATTCTGGAGCATTGTGATGACAAGAATTCTGGAGCATTGTGATGACACGGTCATGGAACATTGTGATGACAAGAATTATGGAGCATTGTGATGAAACGGTCATGGAACATTTTGATGACAAGTATTATGGAGCATTGTGATGATACGATCATGGAACATTGTGATGACAAGAAATCTGGAGCATTGTGATGACAAGGGCCATGGAGCATTGTGATGACACGGTCATGGAACATTGTGATGACAAGAATTCTGGAGCATTGTGATGACAAGGGCCATGGTGCATTGTGATGACACGGTCATGGAACTTTGTGATGACAAGCAATCTGCACCATTGTGATGACCAGGGCCATGGAGCATTGTGATGACACGGTCATGGAACTTTGTGATGACAAGAATTCTGGAGCATTGTGATGACAAGGGCCATGGAGCATTGTGATGACACGGTCATGGAACATTGAGATGACCAGAATTCTGGAGCATTGTGATGACAAGAATTCTGGAGCATTGTGATGACACGGTCATGGAACATTGTGATGACAAGAATTCTGGAGCATTGTGATGACACGGTCATGGAACATTTTGATGACAAGTATTATGGAGCATTGTGATGACACGATCATGGAACATTGTGATGACAAGAAATCTGGAGCATTGTGATGACAAGGGCCATGGAGCATTGTGATGACACGGTCATGGAACATTGTGATGACAAGAATTCTGGAGCATTGTGATGACAAGGGCCATGGTGCATTGTGATGACACGGTCATGGAACTTTGTGATGACAAGCAATCTGCAGCATTGTGATGACCAGGGCCATGGAGCATTGTGATGACACGGTCATGGAACATTGTGATGACAAGAATTCTGGATCATGGTGATGACAAGAATTCTGGAGCATTGTGATGACACGGTCATGGAACATTGTGATGACAAGAATTCTGGAGCATTGTGATGACAAGGGCCATGGAGCATTGTGATGACATGGTCATGGAACATTGTGATGACAAGAATTCTGGAGCATTGTGATGACATGTGTCATGGAGCATTGTAATGTAACTTTTCATTGTGCACCGTGATGACAAGGGGGATGGAGTATTGTGATGAAACTGGTCCTGGAGCTTTGTGATAACAAAAGCCATTGAGCATTGTGAAGACAGGCATCATGGAGCATTGTGAAGAAAGGGGTCATGGGAAATTTTAATGACAATAGAGAAATGTGATGAAAATGGTCAGCAAGCAAAGTGATTAAAGTGGTCATTTAGAATTGTCATGAAAATCTATATAGAGCATTGTGATGGCAAAGGTCATTGAGTACTGTGATGACGAGAGTCATGTAGCATTGTGATGACACGGTCATGGAACATTGTGATGAAAAGAATTATGGAGCATTGTGATGACACGATCATGGAACATTGTGATGACAAGAATTCTGGAGCATTGTGATGACAAGGGCCATGGAGCATTGTGATGACACGGTCATGGAACAATGTGATGACAAGAATTCTGGAGCATTGTGAGGACAAAGGCCATGGAGCATTGTGATGACATGGTCATCGAACATTGTGATGACAAGAATTCTGGAGCATTGTGATGACAAGGGCCATGGAGCATTGTGATGGCACAGTCATGGAACATTTTGATGACAAGTATTATGGAGCATTGTGATGACACGATCATGGAACATTGTGGTGACAAGAAATCTGGAGCATTGTGATGACAAGGGCCATGGAGCATTGTGATGACACGGTCATGGAACATTGTGATGACAAGAATTCTGGAGCATTGTGATGACAAGGGCCATGGAGCATTGTGATGACACGGTCATGGAACATTGTGATGACAAGAATTCTGGAGCATTGTGATGACAAGGGCCATGGTGCATTGTGATGACACGGTCATGGAACTTTGTGATGACAAGCAATCTGCAGCATTGTGATGACCAGGGCCATGGAGCACTGTGATGACACGGTCATGGAACATTGTGATGACAAGAATTCTGGAGCATGGTGATGACAAGAATTCTGGAGCATTGTGATGACACGGTCATGGAACATTGTGATGACAAGAATTCCGGAGCATTGTGATGACAAGGGCCATGGAGCATTGTGATGACATGGTCATGGAACATTGTGATGACAAGAATTCTGGAGCATTGTGATGACATGTGTCATGGAGCATTGTAATGTAACTTTTCATTGTGCACCGTGATGACAAGGGGGATGGAGTATTGTGATGAAACTGGTCCTGGAGCTTTGTGATAACAAAAGCCATTGAGCATTGTGATGACAGGCATCATGGAGCATTGTGAAGAAAGGGGTCATGGGAAATTTTAATGACAATAGAGAAATGTGATGAAAATGGTCAGCAAGCAAAGTGATTAAAGTGGTCATTTAGAATTGTCATGAAAATCTATATAGAGCATTGTGATGGCAAAGGTCATTGAGAACTGTGATGACGAGAGTCATGTAGCATTGTGATGACACGGTCATGGAACATTGTGATGAAAAGAATTATGGAGCATTGTGATGACACGATCATGGAACATTGTGATGACAAGAATTCTGGAGCATTGTGATGACAAGGGCCATGGAGCATTGTGATGACACGGTCATGGAACAATGTGATGACAAGAATTCTGGAGCATTGTGATGACAAAGGCCATGGAGCATTGTGATGACATGGTCATCGAACATTGTGATGACAAGAATTCTGGAGCATTGTGATGACAAGGGCCATGGAGCATTGTGATGACACGGTCATGGAACATTGTGATGACAAGAATTCTGGAGCATTGTGATGACAAGGGCCATGGAGCATTGTGATGACACGGTCATGGAACATTGTGATGACAAGAATTCTGGAGCATTGTGATGACAAGGGCCATGGAGCATTGTGATGACACGGTCATGGAATATTGTGATGACAAGAATTATGGAGCATTGTGATGACACGCTCATGGAACATTGTGATGACAAAAATTATGGAGCATTGTGATGACACGGTCATGGAACATTGTGATGACAAGAATTCTGGAGCAGTGTGATGACAAGGGCCATGGAGCATTGTGATGACACGGTCATGGAACATTGTGATGACAAGAATTCTGGAGCATTGTGATGACAAGGGCCATGGAGCATTGTGATGACACGGTCATGGAACATTGTGATGACAAGAATTCTGGGGCATTGTGATTACAAGTGCCATGGAGAATTGTGATGACATGGTCATGGAACATTGTGATGAAAAGAATTCTGGAGCATTGTGATGACAAGGGCCATGGAGCATTGTGATGACACGGTCATGGAATATTGTGATGACAAGAATTATGGAGCATTGTGATGACACGGTCATGGAACATTGTGATGACAAGAATTATGGAGCATTGTGATGACACGGTCATGGAACATTGTGATGACAAGAAATCTGGAGCATTGTGATGACAAGGGCCATGGAGCATTGTGATGACACGGTCATGGAACATTGTGATGACAAGAATTCTGGAGCATTGTGATGACAAGGGCCATGGTGCATTGTGATGACACGGTCATGGAACTTTGTGATGACAAGCAATCTGCAGCATTGTGATGACCAGGGCCATGGAGCATTGTGATGACACGGTCATGGAACATTGTGATGACACGAATTCTGGAGCATTGTGATGACAAGGGCCATGGAGCATTGTGATGACATGGTCATGGAACATTGTGATGACAAGAATTCTGGAGCATTGTGATGACATGTGTCATGGAGCATTGTAATGTAACTTTTCATTGTGCACCGTGATGACAAGGGGGATGGAGTATTGTGATGAAACTGGTCCTGGAGCTTTGTGATAACAAAAGCCATTGAGCATTGTGATGACAGGCATCATGGAGCATTGTGAAGAAAGGGGTCATGGGAAATTTTAATGACAATAGAGAAATGTGATGAAAATGGTCAGCAAGCAAAGTGATTAAAGTGGTCATTTAGAATTGTCATGAAAATCTATATAGAGCATTGTGATGGCAAAGGTCATTGAGAACTGTGATGACGAGAGTCATGTAGCATTGTGATGACACGGTCATGGAACATTGTGATGAAAAGAATTATGGAGCATTGTGATGACACGATCATGGAACATTGTGATGACAAGAATTCTGGAGCATTGTGATGACAAGGGCCATGGAGCATTGTGATGACACGGTCATGGAACAATGTGATGACAAGAATTCTGGAGCATTGTGATGACAAAGGCCATGGAGCATTGTGATTACATGGTCATCGAACATTGTGAAGACAAGAATTCTGGAGCATTGTGATGACAAGGGCCATGGAGCATTGTGATGACACGGTCATGGAACATTTTGATGACAAGTATTATGGAGCATTGTGATGACACGATCATGGAACATTGTGATGACAAGAAATCTGGAGCATTGTGATGACAAGGCCCATGGAGCATTGTGATGACACGGTCATGGAACATTGTGATGACAAGAATTCTGGAGCATTGTGATGACAAGGGCCATGGAGCATTGTGATGACACGGTCATGGAACATTGTGATGACAAGAATTCTGGAGCATTGTGATGACAAGGGCCATGGTGCATTGTGATGACACGGTCATGGAACTTTGTGATGACAAGCAATCTGCAGCATTGTGATGACCAGGGCCATGGAGCACTGTGATGACACGGTCATGGAACATTGTGATGACAAGAATTCTGGAGCATGGTGATGACAAGAATTCTGGAGCATTGTGATGACACGGTCATGGAACATTGTGATGACAAGAATTCTGGAGCATTGTGATGACAAGGGCCATGGAGCATTGTGATGACATGGTCATGGAACATTGTGATGACAAGAATTCTGGAGCATTGTGATGACATGTGTCATGGAGCATTGTAATGTAACTTTTCATTGTGCACCGTGATGACAAGGGGGATGGAGTATTGTGATGAAACTGGTCCTGGAGCTTTGTGATAACAAAAGCCATTGAGCATTGTGATGACAGGCATCATGGAGCATTGTGAAGAAAGGGGTCATGGGAAATTTTAATGACAATAGAGAAATGTGATGAAAATGGTCAGCAAGCAAAGTGATTAAAGTGGTCATTTAGAATTGTCATGAAAATCTATATAGAGCATTGTGATGGCAAAGGTCATTGAGAACTGTGATGACGAGAGTCATGTAGCGTTGTGATGACACGGTCATGGAACATTGTGATGAAAAGAATTATGGAGCATTGTGATGACACGATCATGGAACATTGTGATGACAAGAATTCTGGAGCATTGTGATGACAAGGGCCATGGAGCATTGTGATGACACGGTCATGGAACAATGTGATGACAAGAATTCTGGAGCATTGTGATGACAAAGGCCATGGAGCATTGTGATGACACGGTCATGGAACATTGTGATGACAAGAATTCTGGAGCAGTGTGATGACAAGGGCCATGGAGCATTGTGATGACACGGTCATGGAACATTGTGATGACAAGAATTCTGGAGCATTGTGATGACAACGGCCATGGAGCATTGTGATGACACGGTCATGGAACATTGTGATGACAAGAATTCTGGGGCATTGTGATTACAAGTGCCATGGAGAATTGTGATGACATGGTCATGGAACATTGTGATGAGAAGAATTCTGGAGCATTGTGATGACAAGGGCCATGGAGCATTGTGATGACACGGTCATGGAATATTGTGAGGACAAGAATTATGGAGCATTGTGATGACACGGTCATGGAACATTGTGATGACAAGAATTATGGAGCATTGTGATGACACGGTCATGGAACATTGTGATGACAAGAATTCTGGAGCATTGTGATGACAAGGGCCATGGAGCATTGTGATGACACGGTCATGGAAGATTGTGATGACAAGAATTCTGGAGCATTGTGATGACAAGGGCCATGGAGCATTGTGATGACACGGTCATGGAACATTGAGATGACAAGAATTCTGGAGCATTGTGATGACAAGAATTCTGGAGCATTGTGATGACACGGTCATGGAACATTGTGATGACAAGAATTCTGGAGCATTGTGATGACACGGTCATGGAACATTTTGATGACAAGTATTATGGAGCATTGTGATGACACGATCATGTTACATTGTGATGACAAGAAATCTTGAGCATTGTGATGACAAGGCCCATGGAGCATTGTGATGACACGGTCATGGAACATTGTGATGACAAGAATTCTGGAGCATTGTGATGACAAGGGCCATGGAGCATTGTGATGACACAGTCATGGAACATTGTGATGACAAGAATTCTGGAGCATTGTGATGACAAGGGCCATGGTGCATTGTGATGACACGGTCATGGAACTTTGTGATGACAAGCAATCTGCAGCATTGTGATGACCAGGGCCATGGAGCATTGTGATGACACGGTCATGGAACATTGTGATGACAAGAATTCTGGAGCATGGTGATGACAAGATTTCTGGAGCATTGTGATGACACGGTCATGGAACATTGTGATGACAAGAATTCTGGAGCATTGTGATGACAAGGGCCATGGAGCATTGTGATGACATGGTCATGGAACATTGTGATGACAAGAATTCTGGAGCATTGTGATGACATGTGTCATGGAGCATTGTAATGTAACTTTTCATTGTGCACCGTGATGACAAGGGGGATGGAGTATTGTGATGAAACTGGTCCTGGAGCTTTGTGATAACAAAAGCCATTGAGCATTGTGATGACAGGCATCATGGAGCATTGTGAAGAAAGGGGTCATGGGAAATTTTAATGACAATAGAGAAATGTGATGAAAATGGTCAGCAAGCAAAGTGATTAAAGTGGTCATTTAGAATTGTCATGAAAATCTATATAGAGCATTGTGATGGCAAAGGTCATTGAGAACTGTGATGACGAGAGTCATGTAGCGTTGTGATGACACGGTCATGGAACATTGTGATGAAAAGAATTATGGAGCATTGTGATGACACGATCATGGAACATTTTGATGACAATAATTATGGAGCATTGTGATGACACGGTCATGGAACCTTGTGATGACAAGAATTCTGGAGCAATGTGATGACAAAGGCCATGGAGCATTGTGATGACATGGTCATCGAACATTGTGATGACAAGAATTCTGGAGCATTGTGATGACAAGGGCCATGGAGCATTGTGATGACACGGTCATGGAACATTGTGATGACAAGAATTCTGGAGCATTGTGATGACAAGGGCCATGGAGCATTGTGATGACACGGTCATGGAACATTGTGATGACAAGAATTCTGGAGCATTGTGATTACAAGTGCCATGGAGAATTGTGATGACATGGTCATGGAACATTGTGATGACAAGAATTCTGGAGCATTGTGATGACAAGGGCCATGGAGCATTGTGATGACACGGTCATGGAATATTGTGATGACAAGAATTATGGAGCATTGTGATGACACGGTCATGGAACATTGTGATGACAAGAATTATGGAGCATTGTGATGACACGGTCATGGAACATTGTGATGACAATAATTCTGGAGCAGTGTGATGACAAGGGCCATGGAGCATTGTGATGAGACGGTCATGGAACATTGTGATGACAAGAATTCTGGAGCATTGTGATGACAAGGGCCATGGTGCATTGTCATGACACGGTCATGGAACTTTGTGATGAAAAGCAATCTGGAGCATTGTGATGACCAGGGCCATGGAGCATTGTGATGACACGGTCATGGAACATTGTGATGACAAGAATTCTGGAGCATTGTGATGACAAGAATTCTGGAGCATTGTGATGACACGGTCATGGAACATTGTGATGACAAGAATTCTGGAGCATTGTGGTGACAAGAATTCTGGAGCATTGTGATGACATGGTCATGGAACATTGTGATGACAAGAATTCTGGAGCATTGTGATGACACGGTCATTGAACATTTTGATGACAATAATTATGGAGCATTGTGATGACACGGTCATGGAACCTTGTGATGACAAGAATTCTGGAGCATTGTGATGACAAGGGCCATGGAGCATTGTGATGACACGGTCATGGAACACTGTGATGACAAGAATTCTGGAGCATTGTGATGACAAGGTCCATGGAGCATTGTGAAGACACGGTCATGGAACATTGTGATGACAAGAATTCTGGAGCATTGTGATGACAAGGGCCATGGAGCATTGTGATGACACGGTCATGGAACATTGTGATGACAAGAATTCTGGAGCATTGTGATGACAAGGGCCATGGAGCATTGTGATGACACGGTCATGCAACATAGGGATGACAAGAATTCTGGAGCATTGTGATGACAAGGGCCATGGTGCATTTTGATGACACAGTCATGGAACTTTGTGATGACAAGAATTCTGGAGCATTGTGATGACAAGGGCCATGGTGCATTGTGATGACACGGTCATGGAACTTTGTGATGACAAGCAATCTGGAGCATTGTGGTGACCAGGGCCATGGAGCATTGTGATGACACGGTCATGGAACATTGTGATGACAAGAATTCTGGAGCATTGTGATGACAAGAATTCTGGAACATTGTGATGACACGGTCATGGAACATTGTGATGACAAGAATTCTGGAGCATTGTGATGACACGGTCATGGAACATTTTGATGACAAGAATTATGGAGCATTGTGATGACACGGTCATGGAACATTGTGATGACACGAATTCTGGAGCATTGTGATGACAAGGGCCATGGAGCATTGTGATGACACGGTCATGGAAGATTGTGATGACAAGAATTCTGGAGCATTGTGATGACAAGGGCCATGGAGCATTGTGATGACACGGTCATGGAACATTGAGATGACAAGAATTCTGGAGCATTGTGATGACAAGAATTCTGGAGCATTGTGATGACACGGTCATGGAACATTGTGATGACAAGAATTCTGGAGCATTGTGATGACACGGTCATGGAACATTTTGATGACAAGTATTATGGAGCATTGTGATGACACGATCATGGAACATTGTGATGACAAGAAATCTGGAGCATTGTGATGACAAGGCCCATGGAGCATTGTGATGACACGGTCATGGAACATTGTGATGACAAGAATTCTGGAGCATTGTGATGACAAGGGCCATGGAGCATTGTGATGACACGGTCATGGAACATTGTGATGACAAGAATTCTGGAGCATTGTGATGACAAGGGCCATGGTGCATTGTGATGACACGGTCATGGAACTTTGTGATGACAAGCAATCTGGAACATTGTGATGACAAGGGCCATGGAGCATTGTGATGACACGGTCATGGAATATTGTGATGACAAGAATTATGGAGCATTGTGATGACACGGTCATGGAACATTGTGATGACAAGAATTCTGGAGCAGTGTGATGACAAAGGCCATGGAGCATTGTGATGAGACGGTCATGGAACATTGTGATGACAAGAATTCTGGAGCATTGTGATGACAAGGGCCATGGTGCATTGTCATGACACGGTCATGGAACTTTGTGATGAAAAGCAATCTGGAGCATTGTGATGACCAGGGCCATGGAGCATTGTGATGACACGGTCATGGAACATTGTGATGACAAGAATTCTGGAGCATTGTGATGACAAGAATTCTGGAGCATTGTGATGACACGGTCATGGAACATTGTGATGACAAGAATTCTGGAGCATTGTGGTGACAAGAATTCTGGAGCATTGTGATGACATGGTCATGGAACATTGTGATGACAAGAATTCTGGAGCATTGTGATGACACGGTCATGGAACATTTTGATGACAATAATTATGGAGCATTGTGATGACACGGTCATGGAACCTTGTGATGACAAGAATTCTGGAGCATTGTGATGACAAGGGCCATGGAGCATTGTGATGACACGGTCATGGAACACTGTGATGACAAGAATTCTGGAGCATTGTGATGACAAGGTCCATGGAGCATTGTGATGACACGGTCATGGAACATTGTGATGACAAGAATTCTGGAGCATTGTGATGACAAGGGCCATGGAGCATTGTGATGACACGGTCATGGAACATTGTGATGACAAGAATTCTGGAGCATTGTGATGACAAGGGCCATGGAGCATTGTGATGACACGGTCATGGAACATAATGATGACAAGAATTCTGGAGCATTGTGATGACAAGGGCCATGGTGCATTTTGATGACACAGTCATGGAACTTTGTGATGACAAGAATTCTGGAGCATTGTGATGACAAGGGCCATGGTGCATTGTGATGACACGGTCATGGAACTTTGTGATGACAAGCAATCTGGAGCATTGTGGTGACCAGGGCCATGGAGCATTGTGATGACACGGTCATGGAACATTGTGATGACAAGAATTCTGGAGCATTGTGATGACAAGAATTCTGGAACATTGTGATGACACGGTCATGGAACATTGTGATGACAAGAATTCTGGAGCATTATGATGACACGGTCATGGAACATTTTGATGACAAGAATTATGGAGCATTGTGATGACACGGTCATGGAACATTGTGATGACAAGAATTCTGGAGCATTGTGATGACAAGAGCCATGGAGCATTGTGATGACACGGTTATGGAAGATTGTGATGACAAGAATTCTGGAGCATTGTGATGACAAGGGCCATGGAGCATTGTGATGACACGGTCATGGAACATTGAGATGACAAGAATTCTGGAGCATTGTGATGACAAGAATTCTGGAGCATTGTGATGACACGGTCATGGAACATTGTGATGACAAGAATTCTGGAGCATTGTGATGACACGGTCATGGAACATTTTGATGACAAGTATTATGGAGCATTGTGATGACACGATCATGGAACATTGTGATGACAAGAAATCTGGAGCATTGTGATGACACGATCATGGAACATTGTGATGACAAGAAATCTGGAGCATTGTGATGACAAGGCCCATGGAGCATTGTGATGACACGGTCATGGAACATTGTGATGACAAGAATTCTGGAGCATTGTGATGACAAGCGCCATGGAGCATTGTGATGACACGGTCATGGAACATTGTGATGACAAGAATTCTGGAGCATTGTGATGACAAGGGCCATGGTGCATTGTGATGACACGGTCATGGAACTTTGTGATGACAAGCAATCTGCAGCATTGTGATGACCAGGGCCATGGAGCATTGTGATGACACGGTCATGGAACACTGTGATGACAAGAATTCTGGAGCATGGTGATGACAAGAATTCTGGAGCATTGTGATGACACGGTCATGGAACATTGTGATGACAAGAATTCTGGAGCATTGTGATGACAAGGGCCATGGAGCATTGTGATGACATGGTCATGGAACATTGTGATGACAAGAATTCTGGAGCATTGTGATGACATGTGTCATGGAGCATTGTAATGTAACTTTTCATTGTGCACCGTGATGACAAGGGGGATGGAGTATTGTGATGAAACTGGTCCTGGAGCTTTGTGATAACAAAAGCCATTGAGCATTGTGATGACAGGCATCATGGAGCATTGTGAAGAAAGGGGTCATGGGAAATTTTAATGACAATAGAGAAATGTGATGAAAATGGTCAGCAAGCAAAGTGATTAAAGTGGTCATTTAGAATTGTCATGAAAATCTATATAGAGCATTGTGATGGCAAAGGTCATTGAGAACTGTGATGACGAGAGTCATGTAGCATTGTGATGACACGGTCATGGAACATTGTGATGAAAAGAATTATGGAGCATTGTGATGACACGATCATGGAACATTGTGATGAAAAGAATTCTGGAGCATTGTGATGACAAGGGCCATGGAGCATTGTGATGACACGGTCATGGAACAATGTGATGACAAGAATTCTGGAGCATTGTGATGACAAAGGCCATGGAGCATTGTGATGACATGGTCATCGAACATTGTGATGACAAGAATTCTGGAGCATTGTGATGACAAGGGCCATGGAGCATTGTGATGACACGGTCATGGAACATTGTGATGACAAGAATTCTGGAGCATTGTTATTACAAGTGCCATGGAGAATTGTGATGACATGGTCATGGAACATTGTGATGACTAGAATTCTGGAGCATTGTGATGACAAGGGCCATGGAGCATTGTGATGACACGGTCATGGAATATTGTGATGACAAGAATTCTGGAGCAGTGTGATGACAAGGTCCATGGAGCATTGTGATGACACGGTCATGGAACATTGTGATGACAAGAATTCTGGAGCATTGTGATGACAAGGGCCATGGAGCATTGTGATGACACGGTCATGGAACATTGTGATGACAAGAATTCTGGGGCATTGTGACTACAAGTGCCATGGAGAATTGTGATGACATGGTCATGGAACATTGTGATGACAAGAATTCTGGAGCATTGTGATGACAAGGGCCATGGAGCATTGTGATGACACGGTCATGGAATATTGTGATGACAAGAATTATGGAGCATTGTGATGACACGGTCATGGAACATTGTGATGACAAGAATTATGGAGCATTGTGATGACACGGTCATGGAACATTGTGATGACAAGAATTCTGGAGCAGTGTGATGACAAGGGCCATGGAGCATTGTGATGAGACGGTCATGGAACATTGTGATGACAAGAATTCTGGAGCATTGTGATGACAAGGGCCATGGTTCATTGTCATGACACGGTCATGGAACTTTGTGATGAAAAGCAATCTGGAGCATTGTGATGACCAGGGCCATGGAGCATTGTGATGACACGGTCATGGAACATTGTGATGACAAGAATTCTGGAGCATTGTGATGACAAGAATTCTGGAGCATTGTAATGACACGGTCATGGAACATTGTGATGACAAGAATTCTGGAGCATTGTGGTGACAAGAATTCTGGAGCATTGTGATGACATGGTCATGGAACATTGTGATGACAAGAATTCTGGAGCATTGTGATGACACGGTCATGGAACATTTTGATGACAATAATTATGGAGCATTGTGATGACACGGTCATGGAACCTTGTGATGACAAGAATTCTGGAGCATTGTGATGACAAGGGCCATGGAGCATTGTGATGCCACGGTCATGGAACACTGTGATGACAAGAATTCTGGAGCATTGTGATGACAAGGTCCATGGAGCATTGTGATGACACGGTCATGGAACATTGTGATGACAAGAATTCTGGAGCATTGTGATGACAAGGGCCATGGTGCATTGTGATGACACGGTCATGGAACTTTGTGATGACAAGCAATCTGGAGCATTGTGGTGACCAGGGCCATGGAGCATTGTGATGACACGGTCATGGAACATTGTGATGACAAGAATTCTGGAGCATTGTGATGACAAGAATTCTGGAACATTGTGATGACACGGTCATGGAACATTATGATGACAAGAATTCTGGAGCATTGTGATGACACGGTCATGGAACATTTTGATGACAAGAATTATGGAGCATTGTGATGACACGGTCATGGAACATTGTGATGACAAGAATTCTGGAGCATTGTGATGACAAGGGCGATGGAGCATTGTGATGACACGGTCATGGAACATTGAGATGACAAGAATTCTGGAGCATTGTGATGACAAGAATTCTGGAGCATTGGGATGACACGGTCATGGAACATTGTGATGACAAGAATTCTGGAGCATTGTGATGACACGGTCATGGAACATTGTGATGACAAGAATTCTGGAGCATTGTGGTGACAAGAATTCTGGAGCATTGTGATGACATGGTCATGGAACATTGTGATGACAAGAATTCTGGAGCATTGTGATGACACGGTCATGGAACATTTTGATGACAATAATTATGGAGCATTGTGATGACACGGTCATGGAACCTTGTGATGACAAGAATTCTGGAGCATTGTGATGACAAGGGCCATGGAGCATTGTGATGACACGGTCATGGAACACTGTGATGACAAGAATTCTGGAGCATTGTGATGACAAGGTCCATGGAGCATTGTGATGACACGGTCATGGAACATTGTGATGACAAGAATTCTGGAGCATTGTGATGACAAGGGCCATGGAGCATTGTGATGACACGGTCATGGAACATTGTGATGACAAGAATTCTGGAGCATTGTGATGACAAGGGCCATGGAGGATTGTGATGACACGGTCATGGAACATAATGATGACAAGAATTCTGGAGCATTGTGATGACAAGGGCCATGGTGCATTTTGATGACACAGTCATGGAACTTTGTGATGACAAGAATTCTGGAGCATTGTGATGACAAGGGCCATGGTGCATTGTGATGACACGGTCATGGAACTTTGTGATGACAAGCAATCTGGAGCATTGTGGTGACCAGGGCCATGGAGCATTGTGATGACACGGTCATGGAACATTGTGATGACAAGAATTCTGGAGCATTGTGATGACAAGAATTCTGGAACATTGTGATGACACGGTCATGGAACATTGTGATGACAAGAATTCTGGAGCATTGTGATGACACGGTCATGGAACATTTTGATGACAAGAATTATGGAGCATTGTGATGACACGGTCATGGAACATTGTGATGACAAGAATTCTGGAGCATTGTGATGACAAGAGCCATGGAGCATTGTGATGACACGGTTATGGAAGATTGTGATGACAAGAATTCTGGAGCATTGTGATGACAAGGGCCATGGAGCATTGTGATGACACGGTCATGGAACATTGAGATGACAAGAATTCTGGAGCATTGTGATGACAAGAATTCTGGAGCATTGTGATGACACGGTCATGGAACATTGTGATGACAAGAATTCTGGAGCATTGTGATGACACGGTCATGGAACATTTTGATGACAAGTATTATGGAGCATTGTGATGACACGATCATGGAACATTGTGATGACAAGAAATCTGGAGCATTGTGATGACACGATCATGGAACATTGTGATGACAAGAAATCTGGAGCATTGTGATGACAAGGCCCATGGAGCATTGTGATGACACGGTCATGGAACATTGTGATGACAAGTATTCTGGAGCATTGTGATGACAAGCGCCATGGAGCATTGTGATGACACGGTCATGGAACATTGTGATGACAAGAATTCTGGAGCATTGTGATGACAAGGGCCATGGTGCATTGTGATGACACGGTCATGGAACTTTGTGATGACAAGCAATCTGCAGCATTGTGATGACCAGGGCCATGGAGCATTGTGATGACACGGTCATGGAACACTGTGATGACAAGAATTCTGGAGCATGGTGATGACAAGAATTCTGGAGCATTGTGATGACAAGGGCCATGGAGCATTGTGATGACATGGTCATGGAACATTGTGATGACAAGAATTCTGGAGCATTGTGATGACATGTGTCATGGAGCATTGTAATGTAACTTTTCATTGTGCACCGTGATGACAAGGGGGATGGAGTATTGTGATGAAACTGGTCCTGGAGCTTTGTGATAACAAAAGCCATTGAGCATTGTGATGACAGGCATCATGGAGCATTGTGAAGAAAGGGGTCATGGGAAATTTTAATGACAATAGAGAAATGTGATGAAAATGGTCAGCAAGCAAAGTGATTAAAGTGGTCATTTAGAATTGTCATGAAAATCTATATAGAGCATTGTGATGGCAAAGGTCATTGAGAACTGTGATGACGAGAGTCATGTAGCATTGTGATGACACGGTCATGGAACATTGTGATGAAAAGAATTATGGAGCATTGTGATGACACGATCATGGAACATTGTGATGACAAGAATTCTGGAGCATTGTGATGACAAGGGCCATGGAGCATTGTGATGACACGGTCATGGAACAATGTGATGACAAGAATTCTGGAGCATTGTGATGACAAAGGCCATGGAGCATTGTGATGACATGGTCATCGAACATTGTGATGACAAGAATTCTGGAGCATTGTGATGACAAGGGCCATGGAGCATTGTGATGACACGGTCATGGAACATTGTGATGACAAGAATTCTGGAGCATTGTTATTACAAGTGCCATGGAGAATTGTGATGACATGGTCATGGAACATTGTGTTGACAAGAATTCTGGAGCATTGTGATGACAAGGGCCATGGAGCATTGTGATGACACGGTCATGGAATATTGTGATGACAAGAATTATGGAGCATTGTGATGACACGCTCATGGAACATTGTGATGACAAAAATTATGGAGCATTGTGATGACACGGTCATGGAACATTGTGATGACAAGAATTCTGGAGCAGTGTGATGACAAGGGCCATGGAGCATTGTGATGATACGGTCATGGAACATTGTGATGACAAGAATTCTGGAGCATTGTGATGACAAGGGCCATGGAGCATTGTGATGACACGGTCATGGAACATTGTGATGACAAGAATTCTGGGGCATTGTGACTACAAGTGCCATGGAGAATTGTGATGACATGGTCATGGAACATTGTGATGACAAGAATTCTGGAGCATTGTGATGACAAGGGCCATGGAGCATTGTGATGACACGGTCATGGAATATTGTGATGACAAGAATTATGGAGCATTGTGATGACACGGTCATGGAACATTGTGATGACAAGAATTATGAGCATTGTGATGACACGGTCATGGAACATTGTGATGACAAGAATTCTGGAGCAGTGTGATGACAAGGGCCATGGAGCATTGTGATGAGACGGTCATGGAACATTGTGATGACAAGAATTCTGGAGCATTGTGATGACAAGGGCCATGGTGCATTGTCATGACACGGTCATGGAACTTTGTGATGAAAAGCAATCTGGAGCATTGTGATGACCAGGGCCATGGAGCATTGTGATGACACGGTCATGGAACATTGTGATGACAAGAATTCTGGAGCATTGTGATGACAAGAATTCTGGAGCATTGTGATGACACGGTCATGGAACATTGTGATGACAAGAATTCTGGAGCATTGTGGTGACAAGAATTCTGGAGCATTGTGATGACATGGTCATGGAACATTGTGATGACAAGAATTCTGGAGCATTGTGATGACACGGTCATGGAACATTTTGATGACAATAATTATGGAGCATTGTGATGACACGGTCATGGAACCTTGTGATGACAAGAATTCTGGAGCATTGTGATGACAAGGGCCATGGAGCATTGTGATGACACGGTCATGGAACACTGTGATGACAAGAATTCTGGAGCATTGTGATGACAAGGTCCATGGAGCATTGTGATGACACGGTCATGGAACATTGTGATGACAAGAATTCTGGAGCATTGTGATGACAAGGGCCATGGTGCATTGTGATGACACGGTCATGGAACTTTGTGATGACAAGCAATCTGGAGCATTGTGGTGACCAGGGCCATGGAGCATTGTGATGACACGGTCATGGAACATTGTGATGACAAGAATTCTGGAGCATTGTGATGACAAGAATTCTGGAACATTGTGATGACACGGTCATGGAACATTGTGATGACAAGAATTCTGGAGCATTGTGATGACAAGGGCCATGGAGCATTGTGATGACAAGAAATCTGGAGCATTGTGATGACACGATCATGGAACATTGTGATGACAAGAAATCTGGAGCATTGTGATGACAAGGCCCATGGAGCATTGTGATGACACGGTCATGGAACATTGTGATGACAAGTATTCTGGAGCATTGTGATGACAAGCGCCATGGAGCATTGTGATGACACGGTCATGGAACATTGTGATGACAAGAATTCTGGAGCATTGTGATGACAAGGGCCATGGTGCATTGTGATGACACGGTCATGGAACTTTGTGATGACAAGCAATCTGCAGCATTGTGATGACCAGGGCCATGGAGCATTGTGATGACACGGTCATGGAACACTGTGATGACAAGAATTCTGGAGCATGGTGATGACAAGAATTCTGGAGCATTGTGATGACAAGGGCCATGGAGCATTGTGATGACATGGTCATGGAACATTGTGATGACAAGAATTCTGGAGCATTGTGATGACATGTGTCATGGAGCATTGTAATGTAACTTTTCATTGTGCACCGTGATGACAAGGGGGATGGAGTATTGTGATGAAACTGGTCCTGGAGCTTTGTGATAACAAAAGCCATTGAGCATTGTGATGACAGGCATCATGGAGCATTGTGAAGAAAGGGGTCATGGGAAATTTTAATGACAATAGAGAAATGTGATGAAAATGGTCAGCAAGCAAAGTGATTAAAGTGGTCATTTAGAATTGTCATGAAAATCTATATAGAGCATTGTGATGGCAAAGGTCATTGAGAACTGTGATGACGAGAGTCATGTAGCATTGTGATGACACGGTCATGGAACATTGTGATGAAAAGAATTATGGAGCATTGTGATGACACGATCATGGAACATTGTGATGACAAGAATTCTGGAGCATTGTGATGACAAGGGCCATGGAGCATTGTGATGACACGGTCATGGAACAATGTGATGACAAGAATTCTGGAGCATTGTGATGACAAAGGACATGGAGCATTGTGATGACATGGTCATCGAACATTGTGATGACAAGAATTCTGGAGCATTGTGATGACAAGGGCCATGGAGCATTGTGATGACACGGTCATGGAACATTGTGATGACAAGAATTATGGAGCATTGTGATGACACGGTCATGGAACATTGTGATGACAAGAATTCTGGAGCAGTGTGATGACAAGGGCCATGGAGCATTGTGATGAGACGGTCATGGAACATTGTGATGACAAGAATTCTGGAGCATTGTGATGACAAGGGCCATGGTTCATTGTCATGACACGGTCATGGAACTTTGTGATGAAAAGCAATCTGGAGCATTGTGATGACCAGGGCCATGGAGCATTGTGATGACACGGTCATGGAACATTGTGATGACAAGAATTCTGGAGCATTGTGATGACAAGAATTCTGGAGCATTGTAATGACACGGTCATGGAACATTGTGATGACAAGAATTCTGGAGCATTGTGGTGACAAGAATTCTGGAGCATTGTGATGACATGGTCATGGAACATTGTGATGACAAGAATTCTGGAGCATTGTGATGACACGGTCATGGAACATTTTGATGACAATAATTATGGAGCATTGTGATGACACGGTCATGGAACCTTGTGATGACAAGAATTCTGGAGCATTGTGATGACAAGGGCCATGGAGCATTGTGATGCCACGGTCATGGAACACTGTGATGACAAGAATTCTGGAGCATTGTGATGACAAGGTCCATGGAGCATTGTGATGACACGGTCATGGAACATTGTGATGACAAGAATTCTGGAGCATTGTGATGACAAGGGCCATGGTGCATTGTGATGACACGGTCATGGAACTTTGTGATGACAAGCAATCTGGAGCATTGTGGTGACCAGGGCCATGGAGCATTGTGATGACACGGTCATGGAACATTGTGATGACAAGAATTCTGGAGCATTGTGATGACAAGAATTCTGGAACATTGTGATGACACGGTCATGGAACATTATGATGACAAGAATTCTGGAGCATTGTGATGACACGGTCATGGAACATTTTGATGACAAGAATTATGGAGCATTGTGATGACACGGTCATGGAACATTGTGATGACAAGAATTCTGGAGCATTGTGATGACAAGGGCGATGGAGCATTGTGATGACACGGTCATGGAACATTGAGATGACAAGAATTCTGGAGCATTGTGATGACAAGAATTCTGGAGCATTGGGATGACACGGTCATGGAACATTGTGATGACAAGAATTCTGGAGCATTGTGATGACACGGTCATGGAACATTGTGATGACAAGAATTCTGGAGCATTGTGGTGACAAGAATTCTGGAGCATTGTGATGACATGGTCATGGAACATTGTGATGACAAGAATTCTGGAGCATTGTGATGACACGGTCATGGAACATTTTGATGACAATAATTATGGAGCATTGTGATGACACGGTCATGGAACCTTGTGATGACAAGAATTCTGGAGCATTGTGATGACAAGGGCCATGGAGCATTGTGATGACACGGTCATGGAACACTGTGATGACAAGAATTCTGGAGCATTGTGATGACAAGGTCCATGGAGCATTGTGATGACACGGTCATGGAACATTGTGATGACAAGAATTCTGGAGCATTGTGATGACAAGGGCCATGGAGCATTGTGATGACACGGTCATGGAACATTGTGATGACAAGAATTCTGGAGCATTGTGATGACAAGGGCCATGGAGGATTGTGATGACACGGTCATGGAACATAATGATGACAAGAATTCTGGAGCATTGTGATGACAAGGGCCATGGTGCATTTTGATGACACAGTCATGGAACTTTGTGATGACAAGAATTCTGGAGCATTGTGATGACAAGGGCCATGGTGCATTGTGATGACACGGTCATGGAACTTTGTGATGACAAGCAATCTGGAGCATTGTGGTGACCAGGGCCATGGAGCATTGTGATGACACGGTCATGGAACATTGTGATGACAAGAATTCTGGAGCATTGTGATGACAAGAATTCTGGAACATTGTGATGACACGGTCATGGAACATTGTGATGACAAGAATTCTGGAGCATTGTGATGACACGGTCATGGAACATTTTGATGACAAGAATTATGGAGCATTGTGATGACACGGTCATGGAACATTGTGATGACAAGAATTCTGGAGCATTGTGATGACAAGAGCCATGGAGCATTGTGATGACACGGTTATGGAAGATTGTGATGACAAGAATTCTGGAGCATTGTGATGACAAGGGCCATGGAGCATTGTGATGACACGGTCATGGAACATTGAGATGACAAGAATTCTGGAGCATTGTGATGACAAGAATTCTGGAGCATTGTGATGACACGGTCATGGAACATTGTGATGACAAGAATTCTGGAGCATTGTGATGACACGGTCATGGAACATTTTGATGACAAGTATTATGGAGCATTGTGATGACACGATCATGGAACATTGTGATGACAAGAAATCTGGAGCATTGTGATGACACGATCATGGAACATTGTGATGACAAGAAATCTGGAGCATTGTGATGACAAGGCCCATGGAGCATTGTGATGACACGGTCATGGAACATTGTGATGACAAGTATTCTGGAGCATTGTGATGACAAGCGCCATGGAGCATTGTGATGACACGGTCATGGAACATTGTGATGACAAGAATTCTGGAGCATTGTGATGACAAGGGCCATGGTGCATTGTGATGACACGGTCATGGAACTTTGTGATGACAAGCAATCTGCAGCATTGTGATGACCAGGGCCATGGAGCATTGTGATGACACGGTCATGGAACACTGTGATGACAAGAATTCTGGAGCATGGTGATGACAAGAATTCTGGAGCATTGTGATGACAAGGGCCATGGAGCATTGTGATGACATGGTCATGGAACATTGTGATGACAAGAATTCTGGAGCATTGTGATGACATGTGTCATGGAGCATTGTAATGTAACTTTTCATTGTGCACCGTGATGACAAGGGGGATGGAGTATTGTGATGAAACTGGTCCTGGAGCTTTGTGATAACAAAAGCCATTGAGCATTGTGATGACAGGCATCATGGAGCATTGTGAAGAAAGGGGTCATGGGAAATTTTAATGACAATAGAGAAATGTGATGAAAATGGTCAGCAAGCAAAGTGATTAAAGTGGTCATTTAGAATTGTCATGAAAATCTATATAGAGCATTGTGATGGCAAAGGTCATTGAGAACTGTGATGACGAGAGTCATGTAGCATTGTGATGACACGGTCATGGAACATTGTGATGAAAAGAATTATGGAGCATTGTGATGACACGATCATGGAACATTGTGATGACAAGAATTCTGGAGCATTGTGATGACAAGGGCCATGGAGCATTGTGATGACACGGTCATGGAACAATGTGATGACAAGAATTCTGGAGCATTGTGATGACAAAGGCCATGGAGCATTGTGATGACATGGTCATCGAACATTGTGATGACAAGAATTCTGGAGCATTGTGATGACAAGGGCCATGGAGCATTGTGATGACACGGTCATGGAACATTGTGATGACAAGAATTCTGGAGCATTGTTATTACAAGTGCCATGGAGAATTGTGATGACATGGTCATGGAACATTGTGTTGACAAGAATTCTGGAGCATTGTGATGACAAGGGCCATGGAGCATTGTGATGACACGGTCATGGAATATTGTGATGACAAGAATTATGGAGCATTGTGATGACACGCTCATGGAACATTGTGATGACAAAAATTATGGAGCATTGTGATGACACGGTCATGGAACATTGTGATGACAAGAATTCTGGAGCAGTGTGATGACAAGGGCCATGGAGCATTGTGATGATACGGTCATGGAACATTGTGATGACAAGAATTCTGGAGCATTGTGATGACAAGGGCCATGGAGCATTGTGATGACACGGTCATGGAACATTGTGATGACAAGAATTCTGGGGCATTGTGACTACAAGTGCCATGGAGAATTGTGATGACATGGTCATGGAACATTGTGATGACAAGAATTCTGGAGCATTGTGATGACAAGGGCCATGGAGCATTGTGATGACACGGTCATGGAATATTGTGATGACAAGAATTATGGAGCATTGTGATGACACGGTCATGGAACATTGTGATGACAAGAATTATGGAGCATTGTGATGACACGGTCATGGAACATTGTGATGACAAGAATTCTGGAGCAGTGTGATGACAAGGGCCATGGAGCATTGTGATGAGACGGTCATGGAACATTGTGATGACAAGAATTCTGGAGCATTGTGATGACAAGGGCCATGGTGCATTGTCATGACACGGTCATGGAACTTTGTGATGAAAAGCAATCTGGAGCATTGTGATGACCAGGGCCATGGAGCATTGTGATGACACGGTCATGGAACATTGTGATGACAAGAATTCTGGAGCATTGTGATGACAAGAATTCTGGAGCATTGTGATGACACGGTCATGGAACATTGTGATGACAAGAATTCTGGAGCATTGTGGTGACAAGAATTCTGGAGCATTGTGATGACATGGTCATGGAACATTGTGATGACAAGAATTCTGGAGCATTGTGATGACACGGTCATGGAACATTTTGATGACAATAATTATGGAGCATTGTGATGACACGGTCATGGAACCTTGTGATGACAAGAATTCTGGAGCATTGTGATGACAAGGGCCATGGAGCATTGTGATGACACGGTCATGGAACACTGTGATGACAAGAATTCTGGAGCATTGTGATGACAAGGTCCATGGAGCATTGTGATGACACGGTCATGGAACATTGTGATGACAAGAATTCTGGAGCATTGTGATGACAAGGGCCATGGTGCATTGTGATGACACGGTCATGGAACTTTGTGATGACAAGCAATCTGGAGCATTGTGGTGACCAGGGCCATGGAGCATTGTGATGACACGGTCATGGAACATTGTGATGACAAGAATTCTGGAGCATTGTGATGACAAGAATTCTGGAACATTGTGATGACACGGTCATGGAACATTGTGATGACAAGAATTCTGGAGCATTGTGATGACAAGGGCCATGGAGCATTGTGATGACAAGAAATCTGGAGCATTGTGATGACACGATCATGGAACATTGTGATGACAAGAAATCTGGAGCATTGTGATGACAAGGCCCATGGAGCATTGTGATGACACGGTCATGGAACATTGTGATGACAAGTATTCTGGAGCATTGTGATGACAAGCGCCATGGAGCATTGTGATGACACGGTCATGGAACATTGTGATGACAAGAATTCTGGAGCATTGTGATGACAAGGGCCATGGTGCATTGTGATGACACGGTCATGGAACTTTGTGATGACAAGCAATCTGCAGCATTGTGATGACCAGGGCCATGGAGCATTGTGATGACACGGTCATGGAACACTGTGATGACAAGAATTCTGGAGCATGGTGATGACAAGAATTCTGGAGCATTGTGATGACAAGGGCCATGGAGCATTGTGATGACATGGTCATGGAACATTGTGATGACAAGAATTCTGGAGCATTGTGATGACATGTGTCATGGAGCATTGTAATGTAACTTTTCATTGTGCACCGTGATGACAAGGGGGATGGAGTATTGTGATGAAACTGGTCCTGGAGCTTTGTGATAACAAAAGCCATTGAGCATTGTGATGACAGGCATCATGGAGCATTGTGAAGAAAGGGGTCATGGGAAATTTTAATGACAATAGAGAAATGTGATGAAAATGGTCAGCAAGCAAAGTGATTAAAGTGGTCATTTAGAATTGTCATGAAAATCTATATAGAGCATTGTGATGGCAAAGGTCATTGAGAACTGTGATGACGAGAGTCATGTAGCATTGTGATGACACGGTCATGGAACATTGTGATGAAAAGAATTATGGAGCATTGTGATGACACGATCATGGAACATTGTGATGACAAGAATTCTGGAGCATTGTGATGACAAGGGCCATGGAGCATTGTGATGACACGGTCATGGAACAATGTGATGACAAGAATTCTGGAGCATTGTGATGACAAAGGCCATGGAGCATTGTGATGACATGGTCATCGAACATTGTGATGACAAGAATTCTGGAGCATTGTGATGACAAGGGCCATGGAGCATTGTGATGACACGGTCATGGAACATTGTGATGACAAGAATTCTGGAGCATTGTTATTACAAGTGCCATGGAGAATTGTGATGACATGGTCATGGAACATTGTGTTGACAAGAATTCTGGAGCATTGTGATGACAAGGGCCATGGAGCATTGTGATGACACGGTCATGGAATATTGTGATGACAAGAATTATGGAGCATTGTGATGACACGCTCATGGAACATTGTGATGACAAAAATTATGGAGCATTGTGATGACACGGTCATGGAACATTGTGATGACAAGAATTCTGGAGCAGTGTGATGACAAGGGCCATGGAGCATTGTGATGATACGGTCATGGAACATTGTGATGACAAGAATTCTGGAGCATTGTGATGACAAGGGCCATGGAGCATTGTGATGACACGGTCATGGAACATTGTGATGACAAGAATTCTGGGGCATTGTGACTACAAGTGCCATGGAGAATTGTGATGACATGGTCATGGAACATTGTGATGACAAGAATTCTGGAGCATTGTGATGACAAGGGCCATGGAGCATTGTGATGACACGGTCATGGAATATTGTGATGACAAGAATTATGGAGCATTGTGATGACACGGTCATGGAACATTGTGATGACAAGAATTATGGAGCATTGTGATGACACGGTCATGGAACATTGTGATGACAAGAATTCTGGAGCAGTGTGATGACACGGGCCATGGAGCATTGTGATGAGACGGTCATGGAACATTGTGATGACAAGAATTCTGGAGCATTGTGATGACAAGGGCCATGGTGCATTGTCATGACACGGTCATGGAACTTTGTGATGAAAAGCAATCTGGAGCATTGTGATGACCAGGGCCATGGAGCATTGTGATGACACGGTCATGGAACATTGTGATGACAAGAATTCTGGAGCATTGTGATGACAAGAATTCTGGAGCATTGTGATGACACGGTCATGGAACATTGTGATGACAAGAATTCTGGAGCATTGTGGTGACAAGAATTCTGGAGCATTGTGATGACATGGTCATGGAACATTGTGATGACAAGAATTCTGGAGCATTGTGATGACACGGTCATGGAACATTTTGATGACAATAATTATGGAGCATTGTGATGACACGGTCATGGAACCTTGTGATGACAAGAATTCTGGAGCATTGTGATGACAAGGGCCATGGAGCATTGTGATGACACGGTCATGGAACACTGTGATGACAAGAATTCTGGAGCATTGTGATGACAAGGTCCATGGAGCATTGTGATGACACGGTCATGGAACATTGTGATGACAAGAATTCTGGAGCATTGTGATGACAAGGGCCATGGTGCATTGTGATGACACGGTCATGGAACTTTGTGATGACAAGCAATCTGGAGCATTGTGGTGACCAGGGCCATGGAGCATTGTGATGACACGGTCATGGAACATTGTGATGACAAGAATTCTGGAGCATTGTGATGACAAGAATTCTGGAACATTGTGATGACACGGTCATGGAACATTGTGATGACAAGAATTCTGGAGCATTGTGATGACACGGTCATGGAACATTTTGATGACAAGAATTATGGAGCATTGTGATGACACGGTCATGGAACATTGTGATGACAAGAATTCTGGAGCATTGTGATGACAAGGGCCATGGAGCATTGTGATGACACGGTCATGGAACATTGAGATGAAAAGAATTCTGGAGCATTGTGATGACAAGAATTCTGGAGCATTGTGATGACACCGTCATGGAACATTGTGATGACAAGAATTCTGGAGCATTGTGATGACACGGTCATGGAACATTTTGATGACAAGTATTATGGAGCATTGTGATGACACGATCATGGAACATTGTGATGACAAGAAATCTGGAGCATTGTGATGACAAGGCCCATGGAGCATTGTGATGACACGGTCATGGAACATTGTGATGACAAGAATTCTGGAGCATTGTGATGACAAGGGCCATGGAGCATTGTGATGACACGGTCATGGAACATTGTGATGACAAGAATTCTGGAGCATTGTGATGACAAGGGCCATGGTGCATTGTGATGACACGGTCATGGAACTTTGTGATGACAAGAATTCTGGAGCATGGTGATGACAAGAATTCTGGAGCATTGTGATGACATGGTCATGGAACATTGTGATGACAAGTATTCTGGAGCATTGTGATGACAAGGGCCATGGAGCATTGTGATGATATGGTCATGGAACATTGTGATGACAAGAATTCTGGAGCATTGTGATGACATGTGTCATGGAGCATTGTAATGTAACTTTTCATTGTGCACCGTGATGACAAGGGGGATGGAGTATTGTGATGAAACTGGTCCTGGAGCTTTGTGATAACAAAAGCCATTGAGCATTGTGATGACAGGCATCATGGAGCATTGTGAAGAAAGGGGTCATGGGAAATTTTAATGACAATAGAGAAATGTGATGAAAATGGTCAGCAAGCAAAGCGATTAAAGTGGTCATTTAGAATTGTCATGAAAATCTATATAGAGCATTGTGATGGCAAAGGTCATTGAGAACTGTGATGACGAGAGTCATGTAGCATTGTGATGACACGGTCATGGAACATTGTGATGAAAAGAATTATGGAGCATTGTGATGACACGATCATGGAACATTGTGATGACAAGAATTCTGGAGCATTGTGATGACAAGGGCCATGGAGCATTGTGATGACACGGTCATGGAACAATGTGATGACAAGAATTCTGGAGCATTGTGATGACAAAGGCCATGGAGCATTGTGATGACATGGTCATCGAACATTGTGATGACAAGAATTCTGGAGCATTGTGATGCCAAGGGCCATGGAGCATTGTGATGACACGATCATGGAACATTGTGATGACAAGAATTCTGGAGCATTGTGATGACAAGGGCCATGGAGCATTGTGATGACACGGTCATGGAACATTGTGATGACAAGGGCCATGGTGCATTGTCATGACACGGTCATGGAACTTTGTGATGAAAAGCAATCTGGAGCATTGTGATGACAAGGGCCATGGAGCATTGTGATGACACGGTCATGGAACATTGTGATGACAAGAATTCTGGAGCATTGTGATGACAAGAATTCTGGAGCATTGTGATGACACGGTCATGGAACATTGTGATGACAAGAATTCTGGAGCATTGTGGTGACAAGAATTCTGGAGCATTGTGATGACATGGTCATGGAACATTGTGATGACAAGAATTCTGGAGCATTGTGATGACACGGTCATGGAACATTTTGATGACAAGAATTCTGGAGCATTGTGATGACACGGTCATGGAACCTTGTGATGACAAGAATTCTGGAGCATTGTGATGACAAGGGCCATGGAGCATTGTGATGACACGGTCATGGAACACTGTGATGACAAGAATTCTGGAGCATTGTGATGACAAGGTCCATGGAGCATTGTGATGACATGGTCATGGAATATTGTGATGACAAGAATTCTGGAGCATTGTGATGACAAGGGCCATGGTGCATTGTGATGACACGGTCATGGAACTTTGTGATGACAAGCAATCTGGAGCATTGTGGTGACCAGGGCCATGGAGCATTGTGATGACACGGTCATGGAACATTGTGATGACAAGAATTCTGGAGCATTGTGATGAAAAGAATTCTGGAGCATTGTGATGACACTGTCATGGAACATTTTGATGACAAGATTTATGGAGCATTGTGATGACACGGTCATGGAACATTGTGATGACAAGAAATCTGGAGCATTGTGATGACAAGGGCCATGGAGCATTGTGATGACACGGTCATGGAACATTGTGATGACAAGAATTCTGGAGCATTGTGATGACAAGGGCCATGGAGCATTGTGATGACACGGTCATGGAACATTGTGATGACAAGAATTCTGGAGCATTGTGATGACAAGGGCCATGGAGAATTGTGATGACATGGTCATGGAACATTGTGATGACAAGAATTCTGGAGCATTGTGATGACAAGGGCCATGGAGCATTGTGATGACACGGTCATGGAACATTGTGATGACAAGAATTATGGAGCATTGTGATGACACGGTCATGGAACATTGTGATGACAAGAATTATGGAGCATTGTGATGACAAGGGCCATGGAGCATTGTGATGACACGGTCATGGAACATTGTGATGACAAGAATTCTGGAGCATTGTGGTGACAAGGGCCATGGTGCATTGTGATGACATGGTCATGGAACATGGTGATGACAAGAATTCTGGAGCATTGTTATGACACGGTCATGGAACATTGAGATGACAAGAATTATGGAGCATTGTGATGACAAGGGCCATGGAGCATTGTGATGACACGGTCATGGAACATTGTGATGACAAGAATTCTGGAGCATTGTGATGACAAGGGCCATGGAGCATTGTGATGACAAGGGCCATGGAGAATTGTGATGACATGGTCATGGAACATTGTGATGACAAGAATTCTGGAGCATTGTGATGACAAGGGCCATGGAGCATTGTGATGACACGGTCATGGAATATTGTGATGACAAGAATTATGGAGCATTGTGATGACACGGTCATGCAACATTGTGATGACAAGAATTATGGAGCATTGTGATGACACGGTCATGGAACATTGTGATGACAAGAATTCTGGAGCAGTGTGATGACAAGGGCCATGGAGCATTGTGATGAGACGGTCATGGAACATTGTGATGACAAGAATTCTGGAGCATTGTGATGACAAGGGCCATGGTGCATTGTCATGACACGGTCATGGAACTTTGTGATGAAAAGCAATCTGGAGCATTGTGATGACCAGGGCCATGGAGCATTGTGATGACACGGTCATGGAACATTGTGATGACAAGAATTCTGGAGCATTGTGATGACAAGAATTCTGGAGCATTGTGATGACACGGTCATGGAACATTGTGATGACAAGAATTCTGGAGCATTGTGGTGACAAGAATTCTGGAGCATTTTGATGACATGGTCATGGAACATTGTGATGACAAGAATTCTGGAGCATTGTGATGACACCGTCATGGAACATTTTGATGACAATAATTATGGAGCATTGTGATGACACGGTCATGGAACCTTGTGATGACAAGAATTCTAGAGCATTGTGATGACAAGGGCCATGGAGCATTGTGATGACACGGTCATGGAACACTGTGATGACAAGAATTCTGGAGCATTGTGATGACAAGGTCTAT
This sequence comes from Balaenoptera acutorostrata, assembly GCF_949987535.1. Lineage (NCBI taxonomy): Eukaryota > Metazoa > Chordata > Mammalia > Artiodactyla > Balaenopteridae > Balaenoptera > Balaenoptera acutorostrata. The sequence goes on from NW_026646657.1 coordinate 53,342, forward strand.
GGAGCATTGTGATGACACGGTCATGGAACATTGTGATGACAAGAATTCTGGAGCATTGTGATGACAAGGGCCATGGTGCATTGTGATGACACGGTCATGGAACTTTGTGATGACAAGCAATCTGGAGCATTGTGGTGACCAGGGCCATGGAGCATTGTGATGACACGGTCATGGAACATTGTGATGACAAGAATTCTGGAGCATTGTGATGACAAGAATTCTGGAACATTGTGATGACACGGTCATGGAACATTGTGATGACAAGAATTCTGGAGCATTGTGATGACACGGTCATGGAACATTTTGATGACAAGAATTATGGAGCATTGTGATGACACGGTCATGGAACATTGTGATGACAAGAATTCTGGAGCATTGTGATGACAAGGGCCATGGAGCATTGTGATGACACGGTCATGGAAGATTGTGATGACAAGAATTCTGGAGCATTGTGATGACAAGGGCCATGGAGCATTGTGATGACACGGTCATGGAACATTGAGATGACAAGAATTCTGGAGCATTGTGATGACACGGTCATGGAACATTGTGATGACAAGAATTCTGGAGCATTGTGATGACAAGGCCCATGGAGCATTGTGATGACACGGTCATGGAACATTGTGATGACAAGAATTCTGGATCATTGTGATGACAAGGGCCATGGAGCATTGTGATGACACGGTCATGGAACATTGTGATGACAAGAATTCTGGAGCATTGTGATGACAAGGGCCATGGTGCATTGTGATGACACGGTCATGGAACTTTGTGATGACAAGCAATCTGCAGCATTGTGATGACCAGGGCCATGGAGCACTGTGATGACACAGTCATGGAACATTGTGATGACAAGAATTCTGGAGCATGGTGATGACAAGAATTCTGGAGCATTGTGATGACACGGTCATGGAACATTGTGATGACAAGAATTCTGGAGCATTGTGATGACAAGGGCCATGGAGCATTGTGATGACATGGTCATGGAACATTGTGATGACAAGAATTCTGGAGCATTGTGATGACATGTGTCATGGAGCATTGTAATGTAACTTTTCATTGTGCACCATGATGACAAGGGGGATGGAGTATTGTGATGAAACTGGTCCTGGAGCTTTGTGATAACAAAAGCCATTGAGCATTGTGATGACAGGCATCATGGAGCATTGTGAAGAAAGGGGTCATGGGAAATTTTAATGACAATAGAGAAATGTGATGAAAATGGTCAGCAAGCAAAGTGATTAAAGTGGTCATTTAGAATTGTCATGAAAATCTATATAGAGCATTGTGATGGCAAAGGTCATTGAGAACTGTGATGACGAGAGTCATGTAGCATTGTGATGACACGGTCATGGAACATTGTGATGAAAAGAATTATGGAGCATTGTGATGACACGATCATGGAACATTGTGATGACAAGAATTCTGGAGCATTGTGATGACAAGGGCCATGGAGCATTGTGATGACACGGTCATGGAACAATGTGATGACAATAATTCTGGAGCATTGTGATGACAAAGGCCATGGAGCATTGTGATGACATGGTCATCGAACATTGTGATGACAAGAATTCTGGAGCATTGTGATGACAAGGGCCATGGAGCATTGTGATGACACGGTCATGGAACATTGTGATGACAAGAATTCTGGAGCATTGTGATGACAAGGGCCATGGAGCATTGTGATGACACGGTCATGGAACATTGTGATGACAAGAATTCTGGAGCATTGTGATTAAAAGTGCCATGGAGAATTGTGATGACATGGTCATGGAACATTGTGATGACAAGAATTCTGGAGCATTGTGATGACAAGGGCCATGGAGCATTGTGATGACACGGTCATGGAATATTGTGATGACAAGAATTATGGAGCATTGTGATGACACGCTCATGGAACATTGTGATGACAAAAATTATGGAGCATTGTGATGACACGGTCATGGAACATTGTGATGACAAGAATTCTGGAGCAGTGTGATGACAAGGGCTATGGAGCATTGTGATGACACGGTCATGGAACATTGTGATGACAAGAATTCTGGAGCATTGTGATGACAAGGGCCATGGAGCATTGTGATGACACGGTCATGGAACATTGTGATGACAAGAATTCTGGGGCATTGTGATTACAAGTGCCATGGAGAATTGTGATGACATGGTCATGGAACATTGTGATGACAAGAATTCTGGAGCATTGTGATGACAAGGGCCATGGAGCATTGTGATGACACGATCATGGAATATTGTGATGACAAGAATTATGGAGCATTGTGATGACACGGTCATGGAACATTGTGATGACAAGAATTATGGAGCATTGTGATGACACGGTCATGGAACATTGTGATGACAAGAATTCTGGAGCAGTGTGATGACAAGGGCCATGGAGCATTGTGATGAGACGGTCATGGAACATTGTGATGACAAGAATTCTGGAGCATTGTGATGACAAGGGCCATGGTGCATTGTCATGACACGGTCATGGAACTTTGTGATGAAAAGCAATCTGGAGCATTGTGATGACCAGGGCCATGGAGCATTGTGATGACACGGTCATGGAACATTGTGATGACAAGAATTCTGGAGCATTGTGATGACAAGAATTCTGGAGCATTGTGATGACATGTGTCATGGAGCATTGTAATGTAACTTTTCATTGTGCACCGTGATGACAAGGGGGATGGAGTATTGTGATGAAACTGGTCCTGGAGCTTTGTGATAACAAAAGCCATTGAGCATTGTGATGACAGGCATCATGGAGCATTGTGAAGAAAGGGGTCATGGGAAATTTTAATGACAATAGAGAAATGTGATGAAAATGGTCAGCAAGCAAAGTGATTAAAGTGGTCATTTAGAATTGTCATGAAAATCTATATAGAGCATTGTGATGGCAAAGGTCATTGAGAACTGTGATGACGAGAGTCATGTAGCATTGTGATGACACGGTCATGGAACATTGTGATGAAAAGAATTATGGAGCATTGTGATGACACGATCATGGAACATTGTGATGACAAGAATTCTGGAGCATTGTGATGACAAGGGCCATGGAGCATTGTGATGACACGGTCATGGAACAATGTGATGACAAGAATTCTGGAGCATTGTGATGACAAAGGACATGGAGCATTGTGATGACATGGTCATCGAACATTGTGATGACAAGAATTCTGGAGCATTGTGATGACAAGGGCCATGGAGCATTGTGATGACACGGTCATGGAACATTGTGATGACAAGAATTCTGGAGCATTGTGATGACAAGGGCCATGGAGCATTGTGATGACACGGTCATGGAACATTGTGATGACAAGAATTCTGGAGCATTGTGATTACAAGTGCCATGGAGAATTGTGATGACATGGTCATGGAACATTGTGGTGACAAGAATTCTGGAGCATTGTGATGACAAGGGCCATGGAGCATTGTGATGACACGGTCATGGAATATTGTGATGACAAGAATTATGGAGCATTGTGATGACACGCTCATGGAACATTGTGATGACAAAAATTATGGAGCATTGTGATGACACGGTCATGGAACATTGTGATGACAAGAATTCTGGAGCAGTGTGATGACAAGGGCCATGGAGCATTGTGATGACACGGTCATGGAACATTGTGATGACAAGAATTCTGGAGCATTGTGATGACAAGGGCCATGGAGCATTGTGATGACACGGTCATGGAACATTGTGATGACAAGAATTCTGGGGCATTGTGATTACAAGTGCCATGGAGAATTGTGATGACATGGTCATGGAACATTGTGATGACAAGAATTCTGGAGCATTGTGATGACAAGGGCCATGGAGCATTGTGATGACACGGTCATGGAATATTGTGATGACAAGAATTATGGAGCATTGTGATGGCACGGTCATGGAACATTGTGATGACAAGAATTATGGAGCATTGTGATGACACGGTCATGGAACATTGTGATGACAAGAATTCTGGAGCAGTGTGATGACAAGGGCCATGGAGCATTGTGATGAGACGGTCATGGAACATTGTGATGACAAGAATTCTGGAGCATTGTGATGACAAGGGCCATGGTGCATTGTCATGACACGGTCATGGAACTTTGTGATGAAAAGCAATCTGGAGCATTGTGATGACCAGGGCCATGGAGCATTGTGATGACACGGTCATGGAACATTGTGATGACAAGAATTCTGGAGCATTGTGATGACAAGAATTCTGGAGCATTGTGATGACACGGTCATGGAACATTGTGATGACAAGAATTCTGGAGCATTGTGGTGACAAGAATTCTGGAGCATTGTGATGACATGGTCATGGAACATTGTGATGACAAGAATTCTGGAGCATTGTGATGAAAAGAATTCTGGAGCATTGTGATGACACTGTCACGGAACATTTTGATGACAAGATTTATGGAGCATTGTGATGACACGGTCATGGAACATTGTGATGACAAGAATTCTGGAGCATTGTGATGACAAGGGCCATGGAGAATTGTGATGACATGGTCATGGAACATTGTGATGACAAGAATTCTGGAGCATTGTGATGACAAGGGCCATGGAGCATTGTGATGACACGATCATGGAACATTGTGATGACAAGAATTATGGAGCATTGTGATGACACGGTCATGGAACATTGTGATGACAAGAATTATGGAGCATTGTGATGACAAGGGCCATGGAGCATTGTGATGACACGGTCATGGAACATTGTGATGACAAGAATTCTGGAGCATTGTGGTGACAAGGGCCATGGTGCATTGTGATGACATGGTCATGGAACATTGTGATGACAAGAATTCTGGACCATTGTTATGACACGGTCATGGAACATTGTGATGACAAGAATTATGGAGCATTGTGATGACAAGGGCCATGGAGCATTGTGATGACACGGTCATGGAACATTGTGATGACAAGAATTCTGGAGCATTGTGATGACAAGGGCCATGGAGCATTGTGATGACACGGTCATGGAATATTGTGATGACAAGAATTATGGAGCATTGTGATGACACGGTCATGCAACATTGTGATGACAAGAATTATGGAGCATTGTGATGACACGGTCATGGAACATTGTGATGACAAGAATTCTGGAGCAGTGTGATGACAAGGGCCATGGAGCATTGTGATGAGACGGTCATGGAACATTGTGATGACAAGAATTCTGGAGCATTGTGATGACAAGGGCCATGGTGCATTGTCATGACACGGTCATGGAACTTTGTGATGAAAAGCAATCTGGAGCATTGTGATGACCAGGGCCATGGAGCATTGTGATGACACGGTCATGGAACATTGTGATGACAAGAATTCTGGAGCATTGTGATGACAAGAATTCTGGAGCATTGTGATGACACGGTCATGGAACATTGTGATGACAAGAATTCTGGAGCATTGTGGTGACAAGAATTCTGGAGCATTGTGATGACATGGTCATGGAACATTGTGATGACAAGAATTCTGGAGCATTGTGATGACACGGTCATGGAACATTTTGATGACAATAATTATGGAGCATTGTGATGACACGGTCATGGAACCTTGTGATGACAAGAATTCTGGAGCATTGTGATGACAAGGGCCATGGAGCATTGTGATGACACGGTCATGGAACATTGTGATGACAAGAATTCTGGAGCATTGTGATGACAAGGGCCATGGTGCATTGTGATGACACGGTCATGGAACTTTGTGATGACAAGCAATCTGGAGCATTGTGGTGACCAGGGCCATGGAGCATTGTGATGACACGGTCATGGAACATTGTGATGACAAGAATTCTGGAGCATTGTGATGACAAGAATTCTGGAGCATTGTGATGACACGGTCATGGAACATTGTGATGACAAGAATTCTGGAGCATTGTGATGACAAGGCCCATGGAGCATTGTGATGACACGGTCATGGAACATTGTGATGACAAGAATTCTGGATCATTGTGATGACAAGGGCCATGGAGCATTGTGATGACACGGTCATGGAACATTGTGATGACAAGAATTCTGGAGCATTGTGATGACAAGGGCCATGGTGCATTGTGATGACACGGTCATGGAACTTTGTGATGACAAGCAATCTGCAGCATTGTGATGACCAGGGCCATGGAGCACTGTGATGACACAGTCATGGAACATTGTGATGACAAGAATTCTGGAGCATGGTGATGACAAGAATTCTGGAGCATTGTGATGACACGGTCATGGAACATTGTGATGACAAGAATTCTGGAGCATTGTGATGACAAGGGCCATGGAGCATTGTGATGACATGGTCATGGAACATTGTGATGACAAGAATTCTGGAGCATTGTGATGACATGTGTCATGGAGCATTGTAATGTAACTTTTCATTGTGCACCATGATGACAAGGGGGATGGAGTATTGTGATGAAACTGGTCCTGGAGCTTTGTGATAACAAAAGCCATTGAGCATTGTGATGACAGGCATCATGGAGCATTGTGAAGAAAGGGGTCATGGGAAATTTTAATGACAATAGAGAAATGTGATGAAAATGGTCAGCAAGCAAAGTGATTAAAGTGGTCATTTAGAATTGTCATGAAAATCTATATAGAGCATTGTGATGGCAAAGGTCATTGAGAACTGTGATGACGAGAGTCATGTAGCATTGTGATGACACGGTCATGGAACATTGTGATGAAAAGAATTATGGAGCATTGTGATGACACGATCATGGAACATTGTGATGACAAGAATTCTGGAGCATTGTGATGACAAGGGCCATGGAGCATTGTGATGACACGGTCATGGAACAATGTGATGACAATAATTCTGGAGCATTGTGATGACAAAGGCCATGGAGCATTGTGATGACATGGTCATCGAACATTGTGATGACAAGAATTCTGGAGCATTGTGATGACAAGGGCCATGGAGCATTGTGATGACACGGTCATGGAACATTGTGATGACAAGAATTCTGGAGCATTGTGATGACAAGGGCCATGGAGCATTGTGATGACACGGTCATGGAACATTGTGATGACAAGAATTCTGGAGCATTGTGATTAAAAGTGCCATGGAGAATTGTGATGACATGGTCATGGAACATTGTGATGACAAGAATTCTGGAGCATTGTGATGACAAGGGCCATGGAGCATTGTGATGACACGGTCATGGAATATTGTGATGACAAGAATTATGGAGCATTGTGATGACACGCTCATGGAACATTGTGATGACAAAAATTATGGAGCATTGTGATGACACGGTCATGGAACATTGTGATGACAAGAATTCTGGAGCAGTGTGATGACAAGGGCTATGGAGCATTGTGATGACACGGTCATGGAACATTGTGATGACAAGAATTCTGGAGCATTGTGATGACAAGGGCCATGGAGCATTGTGATGACACGGTCATGGAACATTGTGATGACAAGAATTCTGGGGCATTGTGATTACAAGTGCCATGGAGAATTGTGATGACATGGTCATGGAACATTGTGATGACAAGAATTCTGGAGCATTGTGATGACAAGGGCCATGGAGCATTGTGATGACACGATCATGGAATATTGTGATGACAAGAATTATGGAGCATTGTGATGACACGGTCATGGAACATTGTGATGACAAGAATTATGGAGCATTGTGATGACACGGTCATGGAACATTGTGATGACAAGAATTCTGGAGCATTGTGATGACAAGGGCCATGGTGCATTGTCATGACACGGTCATGGAACTTTGTGATGAAAAGCAATCTGGAGCATTGTGATGACCAGGGCCATGGAGCATTGTGATGACACGGTCATGGAACATTGTGATGACAAGAATTCTGGAGCATTGTGATGACAAGAATTCTGGAGCATTGTGATGACATGTGTCATGGAGCATTGTAATGTAACTTTTCATTGTGCACCGTGATGACAAGGGGGATGGAGTATTGTGATGAAACTGGTCCTGGAGCTTTGTGATAACAAAAGCCATTGAGCATTGTGATGACAGGCATCATGGAGCATTGTGAAGAAAGGGGTCATGGGAAATTTTAATGACAATAGAGAAATGTGATGAAAATGGTCAGCAAGCAAAGTGATTAAAGTGGTCATTTAGAATTGTCATGAAAATCTATATAGAGCATTGTGATGGCAAAGGTCATTGAGAACTGTGATGACGAGAGTCATGTAGCATTGTGATGACACGGTCATGGAACATTGTGATGAAAAGAATTATGGAGCATTGTGATGACACGATCATGGAACATTGTGATGACAAGAATTCTGGAGCATTGTGATGACAAGGGCCATGGAGCATTGTGATGACACGGTCATGGAATATTGTGATGACAAGAATTATGGAGCATTGTGATGACAAGAGCCATGGTGCATTGTGATGACACGGTCATGGAACTTTGTGATGACAAGCAATCTGGAGCATTGTGGTGACCAGGGCCATGGAGCATTGTGATGATACGGTCATGGAACATTGTGATGACAAGAATTCTGGAGCATTGTGATGACAAGAATTCTGGAACATTGTGATGACACGGTCATGGAACATTGTGATGACAAGAATTCTGGAGCATTGTGATGACACGGTCATGGAACATTTTGATGACAAGAATTATGGAGCATTGTGATGACACGGTCATGGAACATTGTGATGACAAGAATTCTGGAGCATTGTGATGACAAGGGCCATGGAGCATTGTGATGACACGGTCATGGAAGATTGTGATGACAAGAATTCTGGAACATTGTGATGACAAGGGCCATGGAGCATTGTGATGACACGGTCATGGAACATTGAGATGACAAGAATTCTGGAGCATTGTGATGACAAGAATTCTGGAGCACTGTGATGACACGGTCATGGAACATTGTGATGACAAGAATTCTGGAGCATTGTGATGAAACCGTCATGGAACATTTTGATGACAAGTATTATGGAGCATTGTGATGACACGATCATGGAACATTGTGATGACAAGAAATCTGGAGCATTGTGATGACAAGGGCCATGGAGCATTGTGATGACACGGTCATGGAACATTGTGATGACAAGAATTCTGGAGCATTGTGATGACAAGGGCCATGGTGCATTGTGATGACACGGTCATGGAACTTTGTGATGACAAGCAATCTGCAGCATTGTGATGACCAGGGCCATGGAGCATTGTGATGACACGGTCATGGAACTTTGTGATGACAAGAATTCTGGAGCATTGTGATGACAAGGGCCATGGAGCATTGTGATGACACGGTCATGGAACTTTGTGATGAAAAGCAATCTGGAGCATTGTGATGACCAGGGCCATGGAGCATTGTGATGACACGGTCATGGAACTTTGTGATGACAAGCAATCTGCAGCATTGTGATGACCAGGGCCATGGAGCATTGTGATGACACGGTCATGGAACTTTGTGATGACAAGAATTCTGGAGCATTGTGATGACAAGGGCCATGGTGCATTGTCATGACACGGTCATGGAACTTTGTGATGAAAAGCAATCTGGAGCATTGTGATGACCAGGGCCATGGAGCATTGTGATGACACGGTCATGGAACATTGTGATGACAAGAATTCTGGAGCATGGTGATGACAAGAATTCTGGAGCATTGTGATGACACGGTCATGGAACATTGTGATGACAAGAATTCTGGAGCATTGTGATGAAACGGTCATGGAACATTTTGATGACAAGTATTATGGAGCATTGTGATGACACGATCATGGAACATTGTGATGACAAGAAATCTGGAGCATTGTGATGACAAGGGCCATGGAGCATTGTGATGACACGGTCATGGAACATTGTGATGACAAGAATTCTGGAGCATTGTGATGACAAGGGCCATGGTGCATTGTGATGACACGGTCATGGAACTTTGTGATGACAAGCAATCTGCAGCATTGTGATGACCAGGGCAATGGAGCATTGTGATGACACGGTCATGGAACTTTGTGATGACAAGAATTCTGGAGCATTGTGATGACAAGGGCCATGGTGCATTGTCATGACACGGTCATGGAACTTTGTGATGAAAAGCAATCTGGAGCATTGTGATGACCAGGGCCATGGAGCATTGTGATGACACGGTCATGGAACATTGTGATGACAAGAATTCTGGAGCATTGTGATGACAAGAATTCTGGAGCATTGTGATGACACGGTCATGGAACATTTTGATGACAAGAATTATGGAGCATTGTGATGACACGGTCATGGAACATTGTGATGACAAGAATTCTGGAGCATTGTGATGACAAGGGCCATGGTGCATTGTGATGACACGGTCATGGAACATTGTGATGACAAGAAATCTGGAGCATTGTGATGACAAGGCCCATGGAGCATTGTGATGACACGGTCATGGATCATTGTGATGACAAGAATTCTGGAGCATTGTGATGACAAGGGCCATGGAGCATTGTGATGACACGGTCATGGAACATTGTGATGACAAGAATTCTGGAGCATTGTGATGACAAGGGCCATGGTGCATTGTGATGACACGGTCATGGAACTTTGTGATGACAAGCAATCTGCAGCATTGTGATGACCAGGGCCATGGAGCATTGTGATGACACGGTCATGGAACATTGTGATGACAAGAATTCTGGAGCATGGTGATGACAAGAATTCTGGAGCATTGTGATGACACGGTCATGGAACATTGTGATGACAAGAATTCTGGAGCATTGTGATGAAACGGTCATGGAACATTTTGATGACAAGTATTATGGAGCATTGTGATGACACGATCATGGAACATTGTGATGACAAGAAATCTGGAGCATTGTGATGACAAGGGCCATGGAGCATTGTGATGACATGGTCATGGAACATTGTGATGACAAGAATTCTGGAGCATTGTGATGACAAGGGCCATGGTGCATTGTGATGACACGGTCATGGAACTTTGTGATGACAAGCAATCTGCAGCATTGTGATGACCAGGGCAATGGAGCATTGTGATGACACGGTCATGGAACTTTGTGATGACAAGAATTCTGGAGCATTGTGATGACAAGGGCCATGGTGCATTGTCATGACACGGTCATGGAACTTTGTGATGAAAAGCAATCTGGAGCATTGTGATGACCAGGGCCATGGAGCATTGTGATGACACGGTCATGGAACATTGTGATGACAAGAATTCTGGAGCATTGTGATGACAAGAATTCTGGAGCATTGTGATGACACGGTCATGGAACATTGTGATGACAAGAATTCTGGAGCATTGTGGTGACAAGAATTCTGGAGCATTGTGATGACATGGTCATGGAACATTGTGATGACAAGAATTCTGGAGCATTGTGATGACACGGTCATGGAACATTTTGATGACAATAATTATGGAGCATTGTGATGACACGGTCATGGAACCTTGTGATGACAAGAATTCTGGAGCATTGTGATGACAAGGGCCATGGAGCATTCTGATGACACGGTCATGGAACACTGTGATGACAAGAATTCTGGAGCATTGTGATGACAAGGTCCATGGAGCATTGTGATGACACGGTCATGGAACATTGTGATGACAAGAATTCTGGAGCATTGTGATGACAAGGGCCATGGTGCATTGTGATGACACGGTCATGGAACTTTGTGATGACAAGCAATCTGGAGCATTGTGGTGACCAGGGCCATGGAGCATTGTGATGACACGGTCATGGAACATTGTGATGACAAGAATTCTGGAGCATTGTGATGAAAAGAATTCTGGAGCATTGTGATGACACTGTCATGGAACATTTTGATGACAAGATTTATGGAGCATTGTGATGACACGGTCATGGAACATTGTGATGACAAGAAATCTGGAGCATTGTGATGACAAGGGCCATGGAGCATTGTGATGACACGGTCATGGAACATTGTGATGACAAGAATTCTGGAGCATTGTGATGACAAGGGCCATGGAGCATTGTGATGACACGGTCATGGAACATTGTGATGACAAGAATTCTGGAGCATTGTGATGACAAGTGCCATGGAGCATTGTGATGACACGGTCATGGAACATTGTGATGACAAGAATTCTGGAGCATTGTGATGACAAGGGCCATGGTGCATTTTGATGACACAGTCATGGAACTTTGTGATGACAAGAATTCTGGAGCATTGTGATGACAAGGGCCATGGTGCATTGTGATGACACGGTCATGGAACTTTGTGATGACAAGCAATCTGGAGCATTGTGGTGACCAGGGCCATGGAGCATTGTGATGATACGGTCATGGAACATTGTGATGACAAGAATTCTGGAGCATTGTGATGACAAGAATTCTGGAACATTGTGATGACACGGTCATGGAACATTGTGATGACAAGAATTCTGGAGCATTGTGATGACACGGTCATGGAACATTTTGATGACAAGAATTATGGAGCATTGTGATGACACGGTCATGGAACATTGTGATGACAAGAATTCTGGAGCATTGTGATGACAAGGGCCATGGAGCATTGTGATGACACGGTCATGGAAGATTGTGATGAAAAGAATTCTGGAGCATTGTGATGACAAGGGCCATGGAGCATTGTGATGACACGGTCATGGAACATTGAGATGACAAGAATTCTGGAGCATTGTGATGACAAGAATTCTGGAGCATTGTGATGACACGGTCATGGAACATTGTGATGACAAGAATTCTGGAGCATTGTGATGACACGGTCATGGAACATTGTGATGACAAGAATTATGGAGCATTGTGATGACACGGTCATGGAACATTGTGATGACAAGAATTCTGGAGCAGTGTGATGACAAGGGCCATGGAGCATTGTGATGAGACGGTCATGGAACATTGTGATGACAAGAATTCTGGAGCATTGTGATGACAAGGGCCATGGTGCATTGTCATGACACGGTCATGGAACTTTGTGATGAAAAGCAATCTGGAGCATTGTGATGACCAGGGCCATGGAGCATTGTGATGACACGGTCATGGAACATTGTGATGACAAGAATTCTGGAGCATTGTGATGACAAGAATTCTGGAGCATTGTGATGACACGGTCATGGAACATTGTGATGACAAGAATTCTGGAGCATTGTGGTGACAAGAATTCTGGAGCATTGTGATGACATGGTCATGGAACATTGTGATGACAAGAATTCTGGAGCATTGTGATGACACCGTCATGGAACATTTTGATGACAATAATTATGGAGCATTGTGATGACACGGTCATGGAACCTTGTGATGACAAGAATTCTGGAGCATTGTGATGACAAGGGCCATGGAGCATTGTGATGACACGGTCATGGAACACTGTGATGACAAGAATTCTGGAGCATTGTGATGACAAGGTCCATGGAGCATTGTGATGACACGGTCATGGAACATTGTGATGACAAGAATTCTGGAGCATTGTGATGACAAGGGCCATGGTGCATTGTGATGACACGGTCATGGAACTTTGTTATGACAAGCAATCTGGAGCATTGTGGTGACCAGGGCCATGGAGCATTGTGATGACACGGTCATGGAACATTGTGATGACAAGAATTCTGGAGTATTGTGATGAAAAGAATTCTGGAGCATTGTGATGACACTGTCATGGAACATTTTGATGACAAGATTTATGGAGCATTGTGATGACACGGTCATGGAACATTGTGATGACAAGAAATCTGGAGCATTGTGATGACAAGGGCCATGGAGCATTGTGATGACACGGTCATGGAACATTGTGATGACAAGAATTCTGGAGCATTGTGATGACAAGGGCCATGGAGCATTGTGATGACACGGTCATGGAACATTGTGATGACAAGAATTCTGGAGCATTGTGATGACAAGTGCCATGGAGCATTGTGATGACACGGTCATGGAACATTGTGATGACAAGAATTCTGGAGCATTGTGATGACAAGGGCCATGGTGCATTTTGATGACACAGTCATGGAACTTTGTGATGACAAGAATTCTGGAGCATTGTGATGACAAGGGCCATGGTGCATTGTGATGACACGGTCATGGAACTTTGTGATGACAAGCAATCTGGAGCATTGTGGTGACCAGGGCCATGGAGCATTGTGATGATACGGTCATGGAACATTGTGATGACAAGAATTCTGGAGCATTGTGATGACAAGAATTCTGGAACATTGTGATGACACGGTCATGGAACATTGTGATGACAAGAATTCTGGAGCATTGTGATGACACGGTCATGGAACATTTTGATGACAAGAATTATGGAGCATTGTGATGACACGGTCATGGAACATTGTGATGACAAGAATTCTGGAGCATTGTGATGACAAGGGCCATGGAGCATTGTGATGACACGGTCATGGAAGATTGTGATGACAAGAATTCTGGAACATTGTGATGACAAGGGCCATGGAGCATTGTGATGACACGGTCATGGAACATTGAGATGACAAGAATTCTGGAGCATTGTGATGACAAGAATTCTGGAGCATTGTGATGACACGGTCATGGAACATTGTGATGACAAGAATTCTGGAGCATTGTGATGAAACCGTCATGGAACATTTTGATGACAAGTATTATGGAGCATTGTGATGACACGATCATGGAACATTGTGATGACAAGAAATCTGGAGCATTGTGATGACAAGGGCCATGGAGCATTGTGATGACACGGTCATGGAACATTGTGATGACAAGAATTCTGGAGCATTGTGATGACAAGGGCCATGGTGCATTGTGATGACACGGTCATGGAACTTTGTGATGACAAGCAATCTGCAGCATTGTGATGACCAGGGCCATGGAGCATTGTGATGACACGGTCATGGAACTTTGTGATGACAAGAATTCTGGAGCATTGTGATGACAAGGGCCATGGAGCATTGTGATGACACGGTCATGGAACTTTGTGATGAAAAGCAATCTGGAGCATTGTGATGACCAGGGCCATGGAGCATTGTGATGACACGGTCATGGAACTTTGTGATGACAAGCAATCTGCAGCATTGTGATGACCAGGGCCATGGAGCATTGTGATGACACGGTCATGGAACTTTGTGATGACAAAAATTCTGGAGCATTGTGATGACAAGGGCCATGGTGCATTGTCATGACACGGTCATGGAACTTTGTGATGAAAAGCAATCTGGAGCATTGTGATGACCAGGGCCATGGAGCATTGTGATGACACGGTCATGGAACATTGTGATGACAAGAATTCTGGAGCATGGTGATGACAAGAATTCTGGAGCATTGTGATGACACGGTCATGGAACATTGTGATGACAAGAATTCTGGAGCATTGTGATGAAACGGTCATGGAACATTTTGATGACAAGTATTATGGAGCATTGTGATGACACGATCATGGAACATTGTGATGACAAGAAATCTGGAGCATTGTGATGACAAGGGCCATGGAGCATTGTGATGACACGGTCATGGAACATTGTGATGACAAGAATTCTGGAGCATTGTGATGACAAGGGCCATGGTGCATTGTGATGACACGGTCATGGAACTTTGTGATGACAAGCAATCTGCAGCATTGTGATGACCAGGGCAATGGAGCATTGTGATGACACGGTCATGGAACTTTGTGATGACAAGAATTCTGGAGCATTGTGATGACAAGGGCCATGGAGCATTGTGATGACACGGTCATGGAACATTGTGATGACAAGAATTCTGGAGCATTGTGATGACAAGAATTCTGGAGCATTGTGATGACACGGTCATGGAACATTTTGATGACAAGAATTATGGAGCATTGTGATGACACGGTCATGGAACATTGTGATGACAAGAATTCTGGAGCATTGTGATGACAAGGGCCATGGTGCATTGTGATGACACGGTCATGGAACATTGTGATGACAAGAAATCTGGAGCATTGTGATGACAAGGCCCATGGAGCATTGTGATGACACGGTCATGGAACATTGTGATGACAAGAATTCTGGAGCATTGTGATGACAAGGGCCATGGAGCATTGTGATGACACGGTCATGGAACATTGTGATGACAAGAATTCTGGAGCATTGTGATGACAAGGGCCATGGTGCATTGTGATGACACGGTCATGGAACTTTGTGATGACAAGCAATCTGCAGCATTGTGATGACCAGGGCCATGGAGCATTGTGATGACACGGTCATGGAACATTGTGATGACAAGAATTCTGGAGCATGGTGATGACAAGAATTCTGGAGCATTGTGATGACACGGTCATGGAACATTGTGATGACAAGAATTCTGGAGCATTGTGATGAAACGGTCATGGAACATTTTGATGACAAGTATTATGGAGCATTGTGATGACACGATCATGGAACATTGTGATGACAAGAAATCTGGAGCATTGTGATGACAAGGGCCATGGAGCATTGTGATGACATGGTCATGGAACATTGTGATGACAAGAATTCTGGAGCATTGTGATGACAAGGGCCATGGTGCATTGTGATGACACGGTCATGGAACTTTGTGATGACAAGCAATCTGCAGCATTGTGATGACCAGGGCAATGGAGCATTGTGATGACACGGTCATGGAACTTTGTGATGACAAGAATTCTGGAGCATTGTGATGACAAGGGCCATGGTGCATTGTCATGACACGGTCATGGAACTTTGTGATGAAAAGCAATCTGGAGCATTGTGATGACCAGGGCCATGGAGCATTGTGATGACACGGTCATGGAACATTGTGATGACAAGAATTCTGGAGCATTGTGATGACAAGAATTCTGGAGCATTGTGATGACACGGTCATGGAACATTGTGATGACAAGAATTCTGGAGCATTGTGGTGACAAGAATTCTGGAGCATTGTGATGACATGGTCATGGAACATTGTGATGACAAGAATTCTGGAGCATTGTGATGACACGGTCATGGAACATTTTGATGACAATAATTATGGAGCATTGTGATGACACGGTCATGGAACCTTGTGATGACAAGAATTCTGGAGCATTGTGATGACAAGGGCCATGGAGCATTCTGATGACACGGTCATGGAACACTGTGATGACAAGAATTCTGGAGCATTGTGATGACAAGGTCCATGGAGCATTGTGATGACACGGTCATGGAACATTGTGATGACAAGAATTCTGGAGCATTGTGATGACAAGGGCCATGGTGCATTGTGATGACACGGTCATGGAACTTTGTGATGACAAGCAATCTGGAGCATTGTGGTGACCAGGGCCATGGAGCATTGTGATGACACGGTCATGGAACATTGTGATGACAAGAATTCTGGAGCATTGTGATGAAAAGAATTCTGGAGCATTGTGATGACACTGTCATGGAACATTTTGATGACAAGATTTATGGAGCATTGTGATGACACGGTCATGGAACATTGTGATGACAAGAATTCTGGAGCATTGTGATGACAAGAATTCTGGAGCATTGTGATGACACGGTCATGGAACATTGTGATGACAAGAATTCTGGAGCATTGTGATGACACGGTCATGGAACATTGTGATTACAAGAATTATGGAGCATTGTGATGACACGGTCATGGAACATTGTGATGACAAGAATTCTGGAGCAGTGTGATGACAAGGGCCATGGAGCATTGTGATGAGACGGTCATGGAACATTGTGATGACAAGAATTCTGGAGCATTGTGATGACAAGGGCCATGGTGCATTGTCATGACACGGTCATGGAACTTTGTGATGAAAAGCAATCTGGAGCATTGTGATGACCAGGGCCATGGAGCATTGTGATGACACGGTCATGGAACATTGTGATGACAAGAATTCTGGAGCATTGTGATGACAAGAATTCTGGAGCATTGTGATGACACGGTCATGGAACATTGTGATGACAAGAATTCTGGAGCATTGTGGTGACAAGAATTCTGGAGCATTGTGATGACATGGTCATGGAACATTGTGATGACAAGAATTCTGGAGCATTGTGATGACACCGTCATGGAACATTTTGATGACAATAATTATGGAGCATTGTGATGACACGGTCATGGAACCTTGTGATGACAAGAATTCTGGAGCATTGTGATGACAAGGGCCATGGAGCATTGTGATGACACGGTCATGGAACACTGTGATGACAAGAATTCTGGAGCATTGTGATGACAATGTCCATGGAGCATTGTGATGACACGGTCATGGAACATTGTGATGACAAGAATTCTGGAGCATTGTGATGACAAGGGCCATGGTGCATTGTGATGACACGGTCATGGAACTTTGTTATGACAAGCAATCTGGAGCATTGTGGTGACCAGGGCCATGGAGCATTGTGATGACACGGTCATGGAACATTGTGATGACAAGAATTCTGGAGTATTGTGATGAAAAGAATTCTGGAGCATTGTGATGACACTGTCATGGAACATTTTGATGACAAGATTTATGGAGCATTGTGATGACACGGTCATGGAACATTGTGATGACAAGAAATCTGGAGCATTGTGATGACAAGGGCCATGGAGCATTGTGATGACACGGTCATGGAACATTGTGATGAAAAGAATTCTGGAGCATTGTGATGACAAGGGCCATGGAGCATTGTGATGACACGGTCATGGAACATTGTGATGACAAGAATTCTGGAGCATTGTGATGACAAGTGCCATGGAGCATTGTGATGACACGGTCATGGAACATTGTGATGACAAGAATTCTGGAGCATTGTGATGACAAGGGCCATGGTGCATTTTGATGACACAGTCATGGAACTTTGTGATGACAAGAATTCTGGAGCATTGTGATGACAAGGGCCATGGTGCATTGTGATGACACGGTCATGGAACTTTGTGATGACAAGCAATCTGGAGCATTGTGGTGACCAGGGCCATGGAGCATTGTGATGATACGGTCATGGAACATTGTGATGACAAGAATTCTGGAGCATTGTGATGACAAGAATTCTGGAACATTGTGATGACACGGTCATGGAACATTGTGATGACAAGAATTCTGGAGCATTGTGATGACACGGTCATGGAACATTTTGATGACAAGAATTATGGAGCATTGTGATGACACGGTCATGGAAGATTGTGATGACAAGAATTCTGGAACATTGTGATGACAAGGGCCATGGAGCATTGTGATGACACGGTCATGGAACATTGAGATGACAAGAATTCTGGAGCATTGTGATGACAAGAATTCTGGAGCATTGTGATGACACGGTCATGGAACATTGTGATGACAAGAATTCTGGAGCATTGTGATGAAACCGTCATGGAACATTTTGATGACAAGTATTATGGAGCATTGTGATGACACGATCATGGAACATTGTGATGACAAGAAATCTGGAGCATTGTGGTGACCAGGGCCATGGAGCATTGTGATGATACGGTCATGGAACATTGTGATGACAAGAATTCTGGAGCATTGTGATGACAAGGGCCATGGTGCATTGTGATGACACGGTCATGGAACTTTGTGATGACAAGCAATCTGGAGCATTGTGGTGACCAGGGCCATGGAGCATTGTGATGATACGGTCATGGAACATTGTGATGACAAGAATTCTGGAGCATTGTGATGACAAGAATTCTGGAACATTGTGATGACACGGTCATGGAACATTGTGATGACAAGAATTCTGGAGCATTGTGATGACACGGTCATGGAACATTTTGATGACAAGAATTATGGAGCATTGTGATGACACGGTCATGGAAGATTGTGATGACAAGAATTCTGGAACATTGTGATGACAAGGGCCATGGAGCATTGTGATGACACGGTCATGGAACATTGAGATGACAAGAATTCTGGAGCATTGTGATGACAAGAATTCTGGAGCATTGTGATGACACGGTCATGGAACATTGTGATGACAAGAATTCTGGAGCATTGTGATGAAACCGTCATGGAACATTTTGATGACAAGTATTATGGAGCATTGTGATGACACGATCATGGAACATTGTGATGACAAGAAATCTGGAGCATTGTGATGACAAGGGCCATGGAGCATTGTGATGACACGGTCATGGAACATTGTGATGACAAGAATTCTGGAGCATTGTGATGACAAGGGCCATGGTGCATTGTGATGACACGGTCATGGAACTTTGTGATGACAAGCAATCTGCAGCATTGTGATGACCAGGGCCATGGAGCATTGTGATGACACGGTCATGGAACTTTGTGATGACAAGAATTCTGGAGCATTGTGATGACAAGGGCCATGGAGCATTGTGATGACACGGTCATGGAACTTTGTGATGAAAAGCAATCTGGAGCATTGTGATGACCAGGGCCATGGAGCATTGTGATGACACGGTCATGGAACTTTGTGATGACAAGCAATCTGCAGCATTGTGATGACCAGGGCCATGGAGCATTGTGATGACACGGTCATGGAACTTTGTGATGACAAAAATTCTGGAGCATTGTGATGACAAGGGCCATGGTGCATTGTCATGACACGGTCATGGAACTTTGTGATGAAAAGCAATCTGGAGCATTGTGATGACCAGGGCCATGGAGCATTGTGATGACACGGTCATGGAACATTGTGATGACAAGAATTCTGGAGCATGGTGATGACAAGAATTCTGGAGCATTGTGATGACACGGTCATGGAACATTGTGATGACAAGAATTCTGGAGCATTGTGATGAAACGGTCATGGAACATTTTGATGACAAGTATTATGGAGCATTGTGATGACACGATCATGGAACATTGTGATGACAAGAAATCTGGAGCATTGTGATGACAAGGGCCATGGAGCATTGTGATGACACGGTCATGGAACATTGTGATGACAAGAATTCTGGAGCATTGTGATGACAAGGGCCATGGTGCATTGTGATGACACGGTCATGGAACTTTGTGATGACAAGCAATCTGCAGCATTGTGATGACCAGGGCAATGGAGCATTGTGATGACACGGTCATGGAACTTTGTGATGACAAGAATTCTGGAGCATTGTGATGACAAGGGCCATGGAGCATTGTGATGACACGGTCATGGAACATTGTGATGACAAGAATTCTGGAGCATTGTGATGACAAGAATTCTGGAGCATTGTGATGACACGGTCATGGAACATTTTGATGACAAGAATTATGGAGCATTGTGATGACACGGTCATGGAACATTGTGATGACAAGAATTCTGGAGCATTGTGATGACAAGGGCCATGGTGCATTGTGATGACACGGTCATGGAACATTGTGATGACAAGAAATCTGGAGCATTGTGATGACAAGGCCCATGGAGCATTGTGATGACACGGTCATGGAACATTGTGATGACAAGAATTCTGGAGCATTGTGATGACAAGGGCCATGGAGCATTGTGATGACACGGTCATGGAACATTGTGATGACAAGAATTCTGGAGCATTGTGATGACAAGGGCCATGGTGCATTGTGATGACACGGTCATGGAACTTTGTGATGACAAGCAATCTGCAGCATTGTGATGACCAGGGCCATGGAGCATTGTGATGACACGGTCATGGAACATTGTGATGACAAGAATTCTGGAGCATGGTGATGACAAGAATTCTGGAGCATTGTGATGACACGGTCATGGAACATTGTGATGACAAGAATTCTGGAGCATTGTGATGAAACGGTCATGGAACATTTTGATGACAAGTATTATGGAGCATTGTGATGACACGATCATGGAACATTGTGATGACAAGAAATCTGGAGCATTGTGATGACAAGGGCCATGGAGCATTGTGATGACATGGTCATGGAACATTGTGATGACAAGAATTCTGGAGCATTGTGATGACAAGGGCCATGGTGCATTGTGATGACACGGTCATGGAACTTTGTGATGACAAGCAATCTGCAGCATTGTGATGACCAGGGCAATGGAGCATTGTGATGACACGGTCATGGAACTTTGTGATGACAAGAATTCTGGAGCATTGTGATGACAAGGGCCATGGTGCATTGTCATGACACGGTCATGGAACTTTGTGATGAAAAGCAATCTGGAGCATTGTGATGACCAGGGCCATGGAGCATTGTGATGACACGGTCATGGAACATTGTGATGACAAGAATTCTGGAGCATTGTGATGACAAGAATTCTGGAGCATTGTGATGACACGGTCATGGAACATTGTGATGACAAGAATTCTGGAGCATTGTGGTGACAAGAATTCTGGAGCATTGTGATGACATGGTCATGGAACATTGTGATGACAAGAATTCTGGAGCATTGTGATGACACGGTCATGGAACATTTTGATGACAATAATTATGGAGCATTGTGATGACACGGTCATGGAACCTTGTGATGACAAGAATTCTGGAGCATTGTGATGACAAGGGCCATGGAGCATTCTGATGACACGGTCATGGAACACTGTGATGACAAGAATTCTGGAGCATTGTGATGACAAGGTCCATGGAGCATTGTGATGACACGGTCATGGAACATTGTGATGACAAGAATTCTGGAGCATTGTGATGACAAGGGCCATGGTGCATTGTGATGACACGGTCATGGAACTTTGTGATGACAAGCAATCTGGAGCATTGTGGTGACCAGGGCCATGGAGCATTGTGATGACACGGTCATGGAACATTGTGATGACAAGAATTCTGGAGCATTGTGATGACAAGAATTCTGGAGCATTGTGATGACACTGTCATGGAACATTTTGATGACAAGATTTATGGAGCATTGTGATGACACGGTCATGGAACATTGTGATGACAAGAATTCTGGAGCATTGTGATGAAACGGTCATGGAACATTTTGATGACAAGTATTATGGAGCATTGTGATGACACGATCATGGAACATTGTGATGACAAGAAATCTGGAGCATTGTGATGACAAGGGCCATGGAGCATTGTGATGACACGGTCATGGAACATTGTGATGACAAGAATTCTGGAGCATTGTGATGACAAGGGCCATGGTGCATTGTGATGACACGGTCATGGAACTTTGTGATGACAAGCAATCTGCAGCATTGTGATGACCAGGGCCATGGAGCATTGTGATGACACGGTCATGGAACTTTGTGATGACAAGAATTCTGGAGCATTGTGATGACAAGGGCCATGGAGCATTGTGATGACACGGTCATGGAACTTTGTGATGAAAAGCAATCTGGAGCATTGTGATGACCAGGGCCATGGAGCATTGTGATGACACGGTCATGGAACTTTGTGATGACAAGCAATCTGCAGCATTGTGATGACCAGGGCCATGGAGCATTGTGATGACACGGTCATGGAACTTTGTGATGACAAGAATTCTGGAGCATTGTGATGACAAGGGCCATGGTGCATTGTCATGACACGGTCATGGAACTTTGTGATGAAAAGCAATCTGGAGCATTGTGATGACCAGGGCCATGGAGCATTGTGATGACACGGTCATGGAACATTGTGATGACAAGAATTCTGGAGCATGGTGATGACAAGAATTCTGGAGCATTGTGATGACACGGTCATGGAACATTGTGATGACAAGAATTCTGGAGCATTGTGATGAAACGGTCATGGAACATTTTGATGACAAGTATTATGGAGCATTGTGATGACACGATCATGGAACATTGTGATGACAAGAAATCTGGAGCATTGTGATGACAAGGGCCATGGAGCATTGTGATGACACGGTCATGGAACATTGTGATGACAAGAATTCTGGAGCATTGTGATGACAAGGGCCATGGTGCATTGTGATGACACGGTCATGGAACTTTGTGATGACAAGCAATCTGCAGCATTGTGATGACCAGGGCAATGGAGCATTGTGATGACACGGTCATGGAACTTTGTGATGACAAGAATTCTGGAGCATTGTGATGACAAGAATTCTGGAACATTGTGATGACACGGTCATGGAACATTGTGATGACAAGAATTCTGGAGCATTGTGATGACACGGTCATGGAACATTTTGATGACAAGAATTATGGAGCATTGTGATGACACGGTCATGGAACATTGTGATGACAAGAATTCTGGAGCATTGTGATGACAAGGGCCATGGAGCATTGTGATGACACGGTCATGGAAGATTGTGATGACAAGAATTCTGGAGCATTGTGATGACAAGGGCCATGGAGCATTGTGATGACACGGTCATGGAACATTGAGATGACAAGAATTCTGGAGCATTGTGATGACAAGAATTCTGGAGCATTGTTATGACACGGTCATGGAACATTGTGATGACAAGAATTCTGGAGCATTGTGATGAAACGGTCATGGAACATTTTGATGACAAGTATTATGGAGCATTGTGATGACACGATCATGGAACATTGTGATGACAAGAAATCTGGAGCATTGTGATGACAAGGGCCATGGAGCATTGTGTTGACACGGTCATGGAACATTGTGATGACAAGAATTCTGGAGCATTGTGATGACAAGGGCCATGGTGCATTGTGATGACACGGTCATGGAACTTTGTGATGACAAGCAATCTGCAGCATTGTGATGACCAGGGCCATGGAGCATTGTGATGACACGGTCATGGAACTTTGTGATGACAAGAATTCTGGAGCATTGTGATGACAAGGGCCATGGAGCATTGTGATGACACTGTCATGGAACTTTGTGATGAAAAGCAATCTGGAGCATTGTGATGACCAGGGCCATGGAGCATTGTGATGACACGGTCATGGAACTTTGTGATGACAAGCAATCTGCAGCATTGTGATGACCAGGGCCATGGAGCATTGTGATGACACGGTCATGGAACTTTGTGATGACAAGAATTCTGGAGCATTGTGATGACAAGGGCCATGGTGCATTGTCATGACACGGTCATGGAACTTTGTGATGAAAAGCAATCTGGAGCATTGTGATGACCAGGGCCATGGAGCATTGTGATGACACGGTCATGGAACATTGTGATGACAAGAATTCTGGAGCATGGTGATGACAAGAATTCTGGAGCATTGTGATGACACGGTCATGGAACATTGTGATGACAAGAATTCTGGAGCATTGTGATGACAAGGGCCATGGTGCATTGTGATGACACGGTCATGGAACTTTGTGATGACAAGCAATCTGCAGCATTGTGATGACCAGGGCCATGGAGCATTGTGATGACACGGTCATGGAACTTTGTGATGACAAGAATTCTGGAGCATTGTGATGACAAGGGCCATGGAGCATTGTGATGACACGGTCATGGAACTTTGTGATGAAAAGCAATCTGGAGCATTGTGATGACCAGGGCCATGGAGCATTGTGATGACACGGTCATGGAACTTTGTGATGACAAGCAATCTGCAGCATTGTGATGACCAGGGCCATGGAGCATTGTGATGACACGGTCATGGAACTTTGTGATGACAAGAATTCTGGAGCATTGTGATGACAAGGGCCATGGTGCATTGTCATGACACGGTCATGGAACTTTGTGATGAAAAGCAATCTGGAGCATTGTGATGACCAGGGCCATGGAGCATTGTGATGACACGGTCATGGAACATTGTGATGACAAGAATTCTGGAGCATGGTGATGACAAGAATTCTGGAGCATTGTGATGACACGGTCATGGAACATTGTGATGACAAGAATTCTGGAGCATTGTGATGAAACGGTCATGGAACATTTTGATGACAAGTATTATGGAGCATTGTGATGACACGATCATGGAACATTGTGATGACAAGAAATCTGGAGCATTGTGATGACAAGGGCCATGGAGCATTGTGATGACACGGTCATGGAACATTGTGATGACAAGAATTCTGGAGCATTGTGATGACAAGGGCCATGGTGCATTGTGATGACACGGTCATGGAACTTTGTGATGACAAGCAATCTGCAGCATTGTGATGACCAGGGCAATGGAGCATTGTGATGACACGGTCATGGAACTTTGTGATGACAAGAATTCTGGAGCATTGTGATGACAAGGGCCATGGTGCATTGTCATGACACGGTCATGGAACTTTGTGATGAAAAGCAATCTGGAGCATTGTGATGACCAGGGCCATGGAGCATTGTGATGACACGATCATGGAACATTGTGATGACAAGAATTCTGGAGCATGGTGATGACAAGAATTCTGGAGCATTGTGATGACACGGTCATGGAACATTGTGATGACAAGAATTCTGGAGCATTGTGATGACAAGGGCCATGGTGCATTTTGATGACACAGTCATGGAACTTTGTGATGACAAGAATTCTGGAGCATTGTGATGACAAGGGCCATGGTGCATTGTGATGACACGGTCATGGAACTTTGTGATGACAAGCAATCTGGAGCATTGTGGTGACCAGGGCCATGGAGCATTGTGATGATACGGTCATGGAACATTGTGATGACAAGAATTCTGGAGCATTGTGATGACAAGAATTCTGGAACATTGTGATGACACGGTCATGGAACATTGTGATGACAAGAATTCTGGAGCATTGTGATGACACGGTCATGGAACATTTTGATGACAAGAATTATGGAGCATTGTGATGACACGGTCATGGAACATTGTGATGACAAGAATTCTGGAGCATTGTGATGACAAGGGCCATGGAGCATTGTGATGACACGGTCATGGAAGATTGTGATGACAAGAATTCTGGAGCATTGTGATGACAAGGGCCATGGAGCATTGTGATGACACGGTCATGGAACATTGAGATGACAAGAATTCTGGAGCATTGTGATGACAAGAATTCTGGAGCATTGTGATGACACGGTCATGGAACATTGTGATGACAAGAATTCTGGAGCATTGTGATGAAACGGTCATGGAACATTTTGATGACAAGTATTATGGAGCATTGTGATGACACGATCATGGAACATTGTGATGACAAGAAATCTGGAGCATTGTGATGACAAGGGCCATGGAGCATTGTGATGACACGGTCATGGAACATTGTGATGACAAGAATTCTGGAGCATTGTGATGACAAGGGCCATGGTGCATTGTGATGACACGGTCATGGAACTTTGTGATGACAAGCAATCTGCAGCATTGTGATGACCAGGGCCATGGAGCATTGTGATGACACGGTCATGGAAATTTGTGATGACAAGAATTCTGGAGCATTGTGATGACAAGGGCCATGGAGCATTGTGATGACACGGTCATGGAACTTTGTGATGAAAAGCAATCTGGAGCATTGTGATGACCAGGGCCATGGAGCATTGTGATGACACGGTCATGGAACTTTGTGATGACAAGCAATCTGCAGCATTGTGATGACCAGGGCCATGGAGCATTGTGATGACACGGTCATGGAACTTTGTGATGACAAGAATTCTGGAGCATTGTGATGACAAGGGCCATGGTGCATTGTCATGACACGGTCATGGAACTTTGTGATGAAAAGCAATCTGGAGCATTGTGATGACCAGGGCCATGGAGCATTGTGATGACACGGTCATGGAACATTGTGATGACAAGAATTCTGGAGCATGGTGATGACAAGAATTCTGGAGCATTGTGATGACACGGTCATGGAACATTGTGATGACAAGAATTCTGGAGCATTGTGATGAAACGGTCATGGAACATTTTGATGACAAGTATTATGGAGCATTGTGATGACACGATCATGGAACATTGTGATGACAAGAAATCTGGAGCATTGTGATGACAAGGGCCATGGAGCATTGTGATGACACGGTCATGGAACATTGTGATGACAAGAATTCTGGAGCATTGTGATGACAAGGGCCATGGTGCATTGTGATGACACGGTCATGGAACTTTGTGATGACAAGCAATCTGCAGCATTGTGATGACCAGGGCCATGGAGCATTGTGATGACACGGTCATGGAACTTTGTGATGACAAGAATTCTGGAGCATTGTGATGACAAGGGCCATGGAGCATTGTGATGACACGGACATGGAACTTTGTGATGAAAAGCAATCTGGAGCATTGTGATGACCAGGGCCATGGAGCATTGTGATGACACGGTCATGGAACTTTGTGATGACAAGCAATCTGCAGCATTGTGATGACCAGGGCCATGGAGCATTCTGATGACACGGTCATGGAACTTTGTGATGACAAGAATTCTGGAGCATTGTGATGACAAGAATTCTGGAACATTGTGATGACACGGTCATGGAACATTGTGATGACAAGAATTCTGGAGCATTGTGATGACACGGTCATGGAACATTTTGATGACAAGAATTATGGAGCATTGTGATGACACGGTCATGGAACATTGTGATGACAAGAATTCTGGAGCATTGTGATGACAAGGGCCATGGAGCATTGTGATGACACGGTCATGGAAGATTGTGATGACAAGAATTCTGGAGCATTGTGATGACAAGGGCCATGGAGCATTGTGATGACACGGTCATGGAACATTGAGATGACAAGAATTCTGGAGCATTGTGATGACAAGAATTCTGGAGCATTGTGATGACACGGTCATGGAACATTGTGATGACAAGAATTCTGGAGCATTGTGATGAAACGGTCATGGAACATTTTGATGACAAGTATTATGGAGCATTGTGATGACACGATCATGGAACATTGTGATGACAAGAAATCTGGAGCATTGTGATGACAAGGGCCATGGAGCATTGTGATGACACGGTCATGGAACATTGTGATGACAAGAATTCTGGAGCATTGTGATGACAAGGGCCATGGTGCATTGTGATGACACGGTCATGGAACTTTGTGATGACAAGCAATCTGCAGCATTGTGATGACCAGGGCCATGGAGCATTGTGATGACACGGTCATGGAACTTTGTGATGACAAGAATTCTGGAGCATTGTGATGACAAGGGCCATGGAGCATTGTGATGACACGGTCATGGAACATTGAGATGACCAGAATTCTGGAGCATTGTGATGACAAGAATTCTGGAGCATTGTGATGACACGGTCATGGAACATTGTGATGACAAGAATTCTGGAGCATTGTGATGACACGGTCATGGAACATTTTGATGACAAGTATTATGGAGCATTGTGATGACACGATCATGGAACATTGTGATGACAAGAAATCTGGAGCATTGTGATGACAAGGGCCATGGAGCATTGTGATGACACGGTCATGGAACATTGTGATGACAAGAATTCTGGAGCATTGTGATGACAAGGGCCATGGTGCATTGTGATGACACGGTCATGGAACTTTGTGATGACAAGCAATCTGCAGCATTGTGATGACCAGGGCCATGGAGCATTGTGATGACACGGTCATGGAACATTGTGATGACAAGAATTCTGGAGCATGGTGATGACAAGAATTCTGGAGCATTGTGATGACACGGTCATGGAACATTGTGATGACAAGAATTCTGGAGCATTGTGATGACAAGGGCCATGGAGCATTGTGATGACATGGTCATGGAACATTGTGATGACAAGAATTCTGGAGCATTGTGATGACATGTGTCATGGAGCATTGTAATGTAACTTTTCATTGTGCACCGTGATGACAAGGGGGATGGAGTATTGTGATGAAACTGGTCCTGGAGCTTTGTGATAACAAAAGCCATTGAGCATTGTGAAGACAGGCATCATGGAGCATTGTGAAGAAAGGGGTCATGGGAAATTTTAATGACAATAGAGAAATGTGATGAAAATGGTCAGCAAGCAAAGTGATTAAAGTGGTCATTTAGAATTGTCATGAAAATCTATATAGAGCATTGTGATGGCAAAGGTCATTGAGTACTGTGATGACGAGAGTCATGTAGCATTGTGATGACACGATCATGGAACATTGTGATGAAAAGAATTATGGAGCATTGTGATGACACGATCATGGAACATTGTGATGACAAGAATTCTGGAGCATTGTGATGACAAGGGCCATGGAGCATTGTGATGACACGGTCATGGAACAATGTGATGACAAGAATTCTGGAGCATTGTGAGGACAAAGGCCATGGAGCATTGTGATGACATGGTCATCGAACATTGTGATGACAAGAATTCTGGAGCATTGTGATGACAAGGGCCATGGAGCATTGTGATGGCACAGTCATGGAACATTTTGATGACAAGTATTATGGAGCATTGTGATGACACGATCATGGAACATTGTGGTGACAAGAAATCTGGAGCATTGTGATGACAAGGGCCATGGAGCATTGTGATGACACGGTCATGGAACATTGTGATGACAAGAATTCTGGAGCATTGTGATGACAAGGGCCATGGAGCATTGTGATGACACGGTCATGGAACATTGTGATGACAAGAATTCTGGAGCATTGTGATGACAAGGGCCATGGTGCATTGTGATGACACGGTCATGGAACTTTGTGATGACAAGCAATCTGCAGCATTGTGATGACCAGGGCCATGGAGCACTGTGATGACACGGTCATGGAACATTGTGATGACAAGAATTCTGGAGCATGGTGATGACAAGAATTCTGGAGCATTGTGATGACACGGTCATGGAACATTGTGATGACAAGAATTCCGGAGCATTGTGATGACAAGGGCCATGGAGCATTGTGATGACATGGTCATGGAACATTGTGATGACAAGAATTCTGGAGCATTGTGATGACATGTGTCATGGAGCATTGTAATGTAACTTTTCATTGTGCACCGTGATGACAAGGGGGATGGAGTATTGTGATGAAACTGGTCCTGGAGCTTTGTGATAACAAAAGCCATTGAGCATTGTGATGACAGGCATCATGGAGCATTGTGAAGAAAGGGGTCATGGGAAATTTTAATGACAATAGAGAAATGTGATGAAAATGGTCAGCAAGCAAAGTGATTAAAGTGGTCATTTAGAATTGTCATGAAAATCTATATAGAGCATTGTGATGGCAAAGGTCATTGAGAACTGTGATGACGAGAGTCATGTAGCATTGTGATGACACGGTCATGGAACATTGTGATGAAAAGAATTATGGAGCATTGTGATGACACGATCATGGAACATTGTGATGACAAGAATTCTGGAGCATTGTGATGACAAGGGCCATGGAGCATTGTGATGACACGGTCATGGAACAATGTGATGACAAGAATTCTGGAGCATTGTGATGACAAAGGCCATGGAGCATTGTGATGACATGGTCATGGAACATTGTGATGACAAGAATTCTGGAGCATTGTGATGACAAGGGCCATGGAGCATTGTGATGACACGGTCATGGAACATTGTGATGACAAGAATTCTGGAGCATTGTGATGACAAGGGCCATGGAGCATTGTGATGACACGGTCATGGAACATTGTGATGACAAGAATTCTGGAGCATTGTGATGACAAGGGCCATGGAGCATTGTGATGACACGGTCATGGAATATTGTGATGACAAGAATTATGGAGCATTGTGATGACACGCTCATGGAACATTGTGATGACAAAAATTATGGAGCATTGTGATGACACGGTCATGGAACATTGTGATGACAAGAATTCTGGAGCAGTGTGATGACAAGGGCCATGGAGCATTGTGATGACACGGTCATGGAACATTGTGATGACAAGAATTCTGGAGCATTGTGATGACAAGGGCCATGGAGCATTGTGATGACACGGTCATGGAACATTGTGATGACAAGAATTCTGGGGCATTGTGATTACAAGTGCCATGGAGAATTGTGATGACATGGTCATGGAACATTGTGATGAAAAGAATTCTGGAGCATTGTGATGACAAGGGCCATGGAGCATTGTGATGACACGGTCATGGAATATTGTGATGACAAGAATTATGGAGCATTGTGATGACACGGTCATGGAACATTGTGATGACAAGAATTATGGAGCATTGTGATGACACGGTCATGGAACATTGTGATGACAAGAAATCTGGAGCATTGTGATGACAAGGGCCATGGAGCATTGTGATGACACGGTCATGGAACATTGTGATGACAAGAATTCTGGAGCATTGTGATGACAAGGGCCATGGTGCATTGTGATGACACGGTCATGGAACTTTGTGATGACAAGCAATCTGCAGCATTGTGATGACCAGGGCCATGGAGCATTGTGATGACACGGTCATGGAACATTGTGATGACACGAATTCTGGAGCATTGTGATGACAAGGGCCATGGAGCATTGTGATGACATGGTCATGGAACATTGTGATGACAAGAATTCTGGAGCATTGTGATGACATGTGTCATGGAGCATTGTAATGTAACTTTTCATTGTGCACCATGATGACAAGGGGGATGGAGTATTGTGATGAAACTGGTCCTGGAGCTTTGTGATAACAAAAGCCATTGAGCATTGTGAAGACAGGCATCATGGAGCATTGTGAAGAAAGGGGTCATGGGAAATTTTAATGACAATAGAGAAATGTGATGAAAATGGTCAGCAAGCAAAGTGATTAAAGTGGTCATTTAGAATTGTCATGAAAATCTATATAGAGCATTGTGATGGCAAAGGTCATTGAGAACTGTGATGACGAGAGTCATGTAGCATTGTGATGACACGGTCATGGAACATTGTGATGAAAAGAATTATGGAGCATTGTGATGACACGATCATGGAACATTGTGATGACAAGAATTCTGGAGCATTGTGATGACAAGGGCCATGGAGCATTGTGATGACACGGTCATGGAACAATGTGATGACAAGAATTCTGGAGCATTGTGATGACAAAGGCCATGGAGCATTGTGATTACATGGTCATCGAACATTGTGAAGACAAGAATTCTGGAGCATTGTGATGACAAGGGCCATGGAGCATTGTGATGACACGGTCATGGAACATTTTGATGACAAGTATTATGGAGCATTGTGATGACACGATCATGGAACATTGTGATGACAAGAAATCTGGAGCATTGTGATGACAAGGCCCATGGAGCATTGTGATGACACGGTCATGGAACATTGTGATGACAAGAATTCTGGAGCATTGTGATGACAAGGGCCATGGAGCATTGTGATGACACGGTCATGGAACATTGTGATGACAAGAATTCTGGAGCATTGTGATGACAAGGGCCATGGTGCATTGTGATGACACGGTCATGGAACTTTGTGATGACAAGCAATCTGCAGCATTGTGATGACCAGGGCCATGGAGCACTGTGATGACACGGTCATGGAACATTGTGATGACAAGAATTCTGGAGCATTGTGATGACATGTGTCATGGAGCATTGTAATGTAACTTTTCATTGTGCACCGTGATGACAAGGGGGATGGAGTATTGTGATGAAACTGGTCCTGGAGCTTTGTGATAACAAAAGCCATTGAGCATTGTGATGACAGGCATCATGGAGCATTGTGAAGAAAGGGGTCATGGGAAATTTTAATGACAATAGAGAAATGTGATGAAAATGGTCAGCAAGCAAAGTGATTAAAGTGGTCATTTAGAATTGTCATGAAAATCTATATAGAGCATTGTGATGGCAAAGGTCATTGAGAACTGTGATGACGAGAGTCATGTAGCATTGTGATGACACAGTCATGGAACATTGTGATGAAAAGAATTATGGAGCATTGTGATGACACGATCATGGAACATTGTGATGACAAGAATTCTGGAGCATTGTGATGACAAGGGCCATGGAGCATTGTGATGACACGGTCATGGAACAATGTGATGACAAGAATTCTGGAGCATTGTGATGATAAAGGCCATGGAGCATTGTGATGACATGGTCATCGAACATTGTGATGACAAGAATTCTGGAGCATTGTGATGACAAGGGCCATGGAGCATTGTGATGACACGGTCATGGAACATTGTGATGACAAGAATTCTGGAGCATTGTGATGACAAGGGCCATGGAGCATTGTGATGACACGGTCATGGAACATTGTGATGACAAGAATTCTGGAGCATTGTGATGACAAGTGCCATGGAGAATTGTGATGACATGGTCATGGAACATTGTGATGACAAGAATTCTGGAGCATTGTGATGACAAGGGCCATGGAGCATTGTGATGACACGGTCATGGAATATTGTGATGACAAGAATTATGGAGCATTGTGATGACACGCTCATGGAACATTGTGATGACAAAAATTATGGAGCATTGTGATGACACGGTCATGGAACATTGTGATGACAAGAATTCTGGAGCAGTGTGATAACAAGGGCCATGGAGCATTGTGATGACACGGTCATGGAACATTGTGATGACAAGAATTCTGGAGCATTGTGATGACAAGGGCCATGGAGCATTGTGATGACACGGTCATGGAACATTGTGATGACAAGAATTCTGGGGCATTGTGATTACAAGTGCCATGGAGAATTGTGATGACATGGTCATGGAACATTGTGATGACAAGAATTCTGGAGCATTGTGATGACAAGGGCCATGGAGCATTGTGATGACACGGTCATGGAATATTGTGATGACAAGAATTATGGAGCATTGTGATGACACAGTCATGGAACATTGTGATGACAAGAATTATGGAGCATTGTGATGACACGGTCATGGAACATTGTGATGACAAGAATTCTGGAGCATTGTGATGACAAGAATTCTGGAGCATTGTGATGACACGGTCATGGAACATTGTGATGACAAGAATTCTGGAGCATTGTGGTGACAAGAATTCTGGAGCGTTGTGATGACATGGTCATTGAACATTGTGATGACAAGAATTCTGGAGCATTGTGATGACACGGTCATGGAACATTTTGATGACAATAATTATGGAGCATTGTGATGACACGGTCATGGAACCTTGTGATGACAAGAATTCTGGAGCATTGTGATGACAAGGGCCATGGAGCATTGTGATGACACGGTCATGGAACACTGTGATGACAAGAATTCTGGAGCATGGTGATGACAAGAATTCTGGAGCATTGTGATGACACGGTCATGGAACATTGTGATGACAAGAATTCTGGAGCATTGTGATGACAAGGGCCATGGAGCATTGTGATGACATGGTCATGGAACATTGTGATGACAAGAATTCTCGAGCATTGTGATGACATGTGTCATGGAGCATTGTAATGTAACTTTTCATTGTGCACCGTGATGACAAGGGGGATGGAGTATTGTGATGAAACTGGTCCTGGAGCTTTGTGATAACAAAAGCCATTTAGCATTGTGAAGACAGGCATCATGGAGCATTGTGAAGAAAGGGGTCATGGGAAATTTTAATGACAATAGAGAAATGTGATGAAAATGGTCAGCAAGCAAAGTGATTAAAGTGGTCATTTAGAATTGTCATGAAAATCTATATAGAGCATTGTGATGGCAAAGGTCATTGAGAACTGTGATGACGAGAGTCATGTAGCATTGTGATGACACGGTCATGGAACATTGTGATGAAAAGAATTATGGAGCATTGTGATGACACGATCATGGAACATTGTGATGACAAGAATTCTGGAGCATTGTGATGACAAGGGCCATGGAGCATTGTGATGACACGGTCATGGAACAATGTGATGACAAGAATTCTGGAGCATTGTGATGACAAAGGCCATGGAGCATTGTGATGACATGGTCATCGAACATTGTGATGACAAGAATTCTGGAGCATTGTGATGACAAGGGCCATGGAGCATTGTGATGACACGGTCATGGAACATTGTGATGACAAGAATTCTGGAGCATTGTGATGACAAGGGCCATGGAGCATTGTGATGACACGGTCATGGAACATTGTGATGACAAGAATTCTGGAGCATTGTGATTACAAGTGCCATGGAGAATTGTGATGACATGGTCATGGAACATTGTGATGACAAGAATTCTGGAGCATTGTGATGACAAGGGCCATGGAGCATTGTGATGACACGGTCATGGAATATTGTGATGACAAGAATTATGGAGCATTGTGATGACACGCTCATGGAACATTGTGATGACAAGAATTATGGAGGATTGTGATGACACTGTCATGGAACATTGTGATGACAAGAATTCTGGAGCAGTGTGATGACAAGGGCCATGGAGCATTGTGATGACACGGTCATGGAACATTGTGATGACAAGAATTCTGGAGCATTGTGATGACAAGGGCCATGGTGCATTGTCATGACACGGTCATGGAACTTTGTGATGAAAAGCAATCTGGAGCATTGTGATGACCAGGGCCATGGAGCATTGTGATGACTCGGTCATGGAACATTGTGATGACAAGAATTCTGGAGCATTGTGATGACAAGAATTCTGGAG
This sequence comes from Balaenoptera acutorostrata, assembly GCF_949987535.1. Taxonomy (NCBI): domain Eukaryota; kingdom Metazoa; phylum Chordata; class Mammalia; order Artiodactyla; family Balaenopteridae; genus Balaenoptera; species Balaenoptera acutorostrata. The sequence goes on from NW_026646657.1 coordinate 89,327, forward strand.
CATTGTGATGACACGGTCATGGAACATTGTGATGACAAGAATTCTGGAGCATTGTGGTGACAAGAATTCTGGAGCATTGTGATGACATGGTCATGGAACATTGTGATGACAAGAATTCTGGAGCATTGTGATGACACGGTCATGGAACATTTTGATGACAAGTATTATGGAGCATTGTGATGACACGATCATGGAACATTGTGATGACAAGAAATCTGGAGCATTATGATGACAAGGGCCATGGAGCATTGTGATGACACGGTCATGGAACATTGTGATGACAAGAATTCTGGAGCATTGTGATGACAAGGGCCATGGTGCATTGTGATGACACGGTCATGGAACTTTGTGATGACAAGCAATCTGCAGCATTGTGATGACCAGGGCCATGGAGCATTGTGATGACACGGTCATGGAACTTTGTGATGACAAGAATTCTGGAGCATTGTGATGACAAGGGCCATGGAGCATTGTGATGACACGGTCATGGAACATTGAGATGACCAGAATTCTGGAGCATTGTGATGACAAGAATTCTGGAGCATTGTGATGACACGGTCATGGAACATTGTGATGACAAGAATTCTGTAGCATTGTGATGACACGGTCATGGAACATTTTGATGACAAGTATTATGGAGCATTGTGATGACACGATCATGGAACATTGTGATGACAAGAAATCTGGAGCATTGTGATGACAAGGGCCATGGAGCATTGTGATGACACGGTCATGGAACATTGTGATGACAAGAATTCTGGAGCATTGTGATGACAAGGGCCATGGTGCATTTTGATGACACGGTCATGGAACTTTGTGATGACAAGCAATCTGCAGCATTGTGATGACCAGGGCCATGGAGCATTGTGATGACACGGTCATGGAACATTGTGATGACAAGAATTCTGGAGCATGGTGATGACAAGAATTCTGGAGCATTGTGATGACACGGTCATGGAACATTGTGATGACAAGAATTCTGGAGCATTGTGATTAAAAGTGCCATGGAGAATTGTGATGACATGGTCATGGAACATTGTGAAGACAAGAATTCTGGAGCATTGTGATGACAAGGGCCATGGAGCATTGTGATGACACGGTCATGGAATATTGTGATGACAAGAATTATGGAGCATTGTGATGACACGCTCATGGAACATTGTGATGACAAAAATTATGGAGCATTGTGATGACACGGTCATGGAACATTGCGATGACAAGAATTCTGGAGCAGTGTGATGACAAGGGCCATGGAGCATTGTGATGACACGGTCATGGAACATTGTGATGACAAGAATTCTGGAGCATTGTGATGACAAGGGCCATGGAGCATTGTGATGACACGGTCATGGAACATTGTGATGACAAGAATTCTGGAGCATTGTGATTACAAGTGCCATGGAGAATTGTGATGACATGGTCATGGAACATTGTGAAGACAAGAATTCTGGAGCATTGTGATGACAAGGGCCATGGAGCATTGTGATGACACGGTCATGGAATATTGTGATGACAAGAATTATGGAGCATTGTGATGACACGCTCATGGAACATTGTGATGACAAAAATTATGGAGCATTGTGATGACACGGTCATGGAACATTGCGATGACAAGAATTCTGGAGCAGTGTGATGACAAGGGCCATGGAGCATTGTGATGACACGGTCATGGAACATTGTGATGACAAGAATTCTGGAGCATTGTGATGACAAGGGCCATGGAGCATTGTGATGACACGGTCATGGAACATTGTGATGACAAGAATTCTGGGGCATTGTGATTACAAGTGCCATGGAGAATTGTGATGACATGGTCATGGAACATTGTGATGACAAGAATTCTGGAGCATTGTGATGACAAGGGCCATGGAGCATTGTGATGACACGATCATGGAATATTGTGATGACAAGAATTATGGAGCATTGTGATGACACGGTCATGGAACATTGTGATGACAAGAATTATGGAGCATTGTGATGACACGGTCATGGAACATTGTGATGACAAGAATTCTGGAGCAGTGTGATGACAAGGGCCATGGAGCATTGTGATGAGACGGTCATGGAACATTGTGATGACAAGAATTCTGGAGCATTGTGATGACAAGGGCCATGGTGCATTGTCATGACACGGTCATGGAACTTTGTGATGAAAAGCAATCTGGAGCATTGTGATGACCAGGGCCATGGAGCATTGTGATGACACGGTCATGGAACATTGTGATGACAAGAATTCTGGAGCATTGTGATGACAAGAATTCTGGAGCATTGTGATGACACGGTCATGGAACATTGTGATGACAAGAATTCTGGAGCATTGTGGTGACAAGAATTCTGGAGCATTGTGATGACATGGTCATGGAACATTGTGATGACAAGAATTCTGGAGCATTGTGATGACACCGTCATGGAACATTTTGATGACAATAATTATGGAGCATTGTGATGACACGGTCATGGAACCTTGTGATGACAAGAATTCTGGAGCATTGTGATGACAAGGGCCATGGAGCATTGTGATGACACGGTCATGGAACACTGTGATGACAAGAATTCTGGAGCATTGTGATGACAAGGTCCATGGAGCATTGTGATGACACGGTCATGGAACATTGTGATGACAAGAATTCTGGAGCATTGTGATGACAAGGGCCATGGTGCATTGTGATGACACGGTCATGGAACTTTGTTATGACATGCAATCTGGAGCATTGTGGTGACCAGGGCCATGGAGCATTGTGATGACACGGTCATGGAACATTGTGATGACAAGAATTCTGGAGCATTGTGATGAAAAGAATTCTGGAGCATTGTGATGACACTGTCATGGAACATTTTGATGACAAGATTTATGGAGCATTGTGATGACACGGTCATGGAACATTGTGATGACAAGAAATCTGGAGCATTGTGATGACAAGGGCCATGGAGCATTGTGATGACACGGTCATGGAACATTGTGATGACAAGAATTCTGGAGCATTGTGATGACAAGGGCCATGGAGCATTGTGATGACACGGTCATGGAACATTGTGATGACAAGAATTCTGGAGCATTGTGATGAAAAGTGCCATGGTGCATTGTGATGACACGGTCATGGAACTTTGTGATGACAAGCAATCTGGAGCATTGTGGTGACCAGGGCCATGGAGCATTGTGATGATACGGTCATGGAACATTGTGATGACAAGAATTCTGGAGCATTGTGATGACAAGAATTCTGGAACATTGTGATGACACGGTCATGGAACATTGTGATGACAAGAATTCTGGAGCATTGTGATGACACGGTCATGGAACATTTTGATGACAAGAATTATGGAGCATTGTGATGACACGGTCATGGAACATTGTGATGACAAGAATTCTGGAGCATTGTGATGACAAGGGCCATGGAGCATTGTGATGACACGGTCATGGAAGATTGTGATGACAAGAATTCTGGAACATTGTGATGACAAGGGCCATGGAGCATTGTGATGACACGGTCATGGAACATTGAGATGACAAGAATTCTGGAGCATTGTGATGACAAGAATTCTGGAGCATTGTGATGACACGGTCATGGAACATTTTGATGACAAGAATTCTGGAGCATTGTGATGAAACGGTCATGGAACATTTTGATGACAAGTATTATGGAGCATTGTGATGACACGATCATGGAACATTGTGATGACAAGAAATCTGGAGCATTGTGATGACAAGGGCCATGGAGCATTGTGATGACACGGTCATGGAACATTGTGATGCCAAGAATTCTGGAGCATTGTGATGACAAGGGCCATGGTGCATTGTGATGACACGGTCATGGAACTTTGTGATGACAAGCAATCTGCAGCATTGTGATGACCAGGGCCATGGAGCATTGTGATGACACGGTCATGGAACTTTGTGATGACAAGAATTCTGGAGCATTGTGATGACAAGGGCCATGGAGCATTGTGATGACACGGTCATGGAACTTTGTGATGAAAAGCAATCTGGAGCATTGTGATGACCAGGGCCATGGAGCATTGTGATGACACGGTCATGGAACTTTGTGATGACAAGCAATCTGCAGCATTGTGATGACCAGGGCCATGGAGCATTGTGATGACACGGTCATGGAACTTTGTGATGACAAGAATTCTGGAGCATTGTGATGACAAGGGCCATGGTGCATTGTCATGACACGGTCATGGAACTTTGTGATGAAAAGCAATCTGGAGCATTGTGATGACCAGGGCCATGGAGCATTGTGATGACACGGTCATGGAACATTGTGATGACAAGAATTCTGGAGCATGGTGATGACAAGAATTCTGGAGCATTGTGATGACACGGTCATGGAACATGGTGATGACAAGAATTCTGGAGCATTGTGATGAAACGGTCATGGAACATTTTGATGACAAGTATTATGGAGCATTGTGATGACACGATCATGGAACATTGTGATGACAAGAAATCTGGAGCATTGTGATGACAAGGGCCATGGAGCATTGTGATGACACGGTCATGGAACATTGTGATGACAAGAATTCTGGAGCATTGTGATGACAAGGGCCATGGTGCATTGTGATGACACGGTCATGGAACTTTGTGATGACAAGCAATCTGCAGCATTGTGATGACCAGGGCAATGGAGCATTGTGATGACACGGTCATGGAACTTTGTGATGACAAGAATTCTGGAGCATTGTGATGACAAGGGCCATGGTGCATTGTCATGACACGGTCATGGAACTTTGTGATGAAAAGCAATCTGGAGCATTGTGATGACCAGGGCCATGGAGCATTGTGATGACACGGTCATGGAACATTGTGATGACAAGAATTCTGGAGCATTGTGATGACAAGAATTCTGGAGCATTGTGATGACACGGTCATGGAACATTTTGATGACAAGAATTATGGAGCATTGTGATGACACGGTCATGGAACATTGTGATGACAAGAATTCTGGAGCATTGTGATGACAAGGGCCATGGTGCATTGTGATGACACGGTCATGGAACATTGTGATGACAAGAAATCTGGAGCATTGTGATGACAAGGCCCATGGAGCATTGTGATGACACGGTCATGGAACATTGTGATGACAAGAATTCTGGAGCATTGTGATGACAAGGGCCATGGAGCATTGTGATGACACGGTCATGGAACATTGTGATGACAAGAATTCTGGAGCATTGTGATGACAAGGGCCATGGTGCATTGTGATGACACGGTCATGGAACTTTGTGATGACAAGCAATCTGCAGCATTGTGATGACCAGGGCCATGGAGCATTGTGATGACACGGTCATGGAACATTGTGATGACAAGAATTCTGGAGCATGGTGATGACAAGAATTCTGGAGCATTGTGATGACACGGTCATGGAACATTGTGATGACAAGAATTCTGGAGCATTGTGATGAAACGGTCATGGAACATTTTGATGACAAGTATTATGGAGCATTGTGATGACACGATCATGGAACATTGTGATGACAAGAAATCTGGAGCATTGTGATGACAAGGGCCATGGAGCATTGTGATGACACGGTCATGGAACATTGTGATGACAAGAATTCTGGAGCATTGTGATGACAAGGGCCATGGTGCATTGTGATGACACGGTCATGGAACTTTGTGATGACAAGCAATCTGCAGCATTGTGATGACCAGGGCAATGGAGCATTGTGATGACACGGTCATGGAACTTTGTGATGACAAGAATTCTGGAGCATTGTGATGACAATGGCCATGGTGCATTGTCATGACACGGTCATGGAACTTTGTGATGAAAAGCAATCTGGAGCATTGTGATGACCAGGGCCATGGAGCATTGTGATGACACGGTCATGGAACATTGTGATGACAAGAATTCTGGAGCATTGTGATGACAAGAATTCTGGAGCATTGTGATGACACGGTCATGGAACATTGTGATGACAAGAATTCTGGAGCATTGTGGTGACAAGAATTCTGGAGCATTGTGATGACATGGTCATGGAACATTGTGATGACAAGAATTCTGGAGCATTGTGATGACACGGTCATGGAACATTTTGATGACAATAATTATGGAGCATTGTGATGACACGGTCATGGAACCTTGTGATGACAAGAATTCTGGAGCATTGTGATGACAAGGGCCATGGAGCATTGTGATGACACGGTCATGGAACACTGTGATGACAAGAATTCTGGAGCATTGTGATGACAAGGTCCATGGAGCATTGTGATGACACGGTCATGGAACATTGTGATGACAAGAATTCTGGAGCATTGTGATGACAAGGGCCATGGTGCATTGTGATGACACGGTCCTGGAACTTTGTGATGACAAGCAATCTGGAGCATTGTGGTGACCAGGGCCATGGAGCATTGTGATGACACGGTCATGGAACATTGTGATGACAAGAATTCTGGAGCATTGTGATGAAAAGAATTCTGGAGCATTGTGATGACACTGTCATGGAACATTTTGATGACAAGATTTATGGAGCATTGTGATGACACGGTCATGGAACATTGTGATGACAAGAAATCTGGAGCATTGTGATGACAAGGGCCATGGAGCATTGTGATGACACGGTCATGGAACATTGTGATGACAAGAATTCTGGAGCATTGTGATGACAAGGGCCATGGAGCATTGTGATGACACGGTCATGGAACATTGTGATGACAAGAATTCTGGAGCATTGTGATGACAAGTGCCATGGAGCATTGTGATGACACGGTCATGGAACATTGTGATGACAAGAATTCTGGAGCATTGTGATGACAAGGGCCATGGTGCATTTTGATGACACAGTCATGGAACTTTGTGATGACAAGAATTCTGGAGCATTGTGATGACAAGGGCCATGGTGCATTGTGATGACACGGTCATGGAACTTTGTGATGACAAGCAATCTGGAGCATTGTGGTGACCAGGGCCATGGAGCATTGTGATGATACGGTCATGGAACATTGTGATGACAAGAATTCTGGAGCATTGTGATGACAAGAATTCTGGAACATTGTGATGACACGGTCATGGAACATTGTGATGACAAGAATTCTGGAGCATTGTGATGACACGGTCATGGAACATTTTGATGACAAGAATTATGGAGCATTGTGATGACACGGTCATGGAACATTGTGATGACAAGAATTCTGGAGCATTGTGATGACAAGGGCAATGGAGCATTGTGATGACACGGTCATGGAAGATTGTGATGACAAGAATTCTGGAGCATTGTGATGACAAGGGCCATGGAGCATTGTGATGACACGGTCATGGAACATTGAGATGACAAGAATTCTGGAGCATTGTGATGACAAGAATTCTGGAGCATTGTGATGACACGGTCATGGAACATTGTGATGACAAGAATTCTGGAGCATTGTGATGAAACGGTCATGGAACATTTTGATGACAAGTATTATGGAGCATTGTGATGACACGATCATGGAACATTGTGATGACAAGAAATCTGGAGCATTGTGATGACAAGGGCCATGGAGCATTGTGATGACACGGTCATTGGACATTGTGATGACAAGAATTCTGGAGCATTGTGATGACAAGGGCCATGGTGCATTGTGATGACACGGTCATGGAACTTTGTGATGACAAGCAATCTGCAGCATTGTGATGACCAGGGCCATGGAGCATTGTGATGACACGGTCATGGAACTTTGTGATGACAAGAATTCTGGAGCATTGTGATGACAAGGGCCATGGAGCATTGTGATGACACGGTCATGGAACATTGAGATGACCAGAATTCTGGAGCATTGTGATGACAAGAATTCTGGAGCATTGTGATGACACGTTCATGGAACATTGTGATGACAAGAATTCTGGAGCATTGTGATGACACGGTCATGGAACATTTTGATGACAAGTATTATGGAGCATTGTGATGACACGATCATGGAACATTGTGATGACAAGAAATCTGGAGCATTGTGATGACAAGGGCCATGGAGCATTGTGATGACACGGTCATGGAACATTGTGATGACAAGAATTCTGGAGCATTGTGATGACAAGGGCCATGGTGCATTGTGATGACACGGTCATGGAACTTTGTGATGACAAGCAATCTGCAGCATTGTGATGACCAGGGCCATGGAGCATTGTGATGACACGGTCATGGAACATTGTGATGACAAGAATTCTGGAGCATGGTGATGACAAGAATTCTGGAGCATTGTGATGACACGGTCATGGAACATTGTGATGACAAGAATTCTGGAGCATTGTGATGACAAGGGCCATGGAGCATTGTGATGACATGGTCATGGAACATTGTGATGACAAGAATTCTGGAGCATTGTGATGACATGTGTCATGGAGCATTGTAATGTAACTTTTCATTGTGCACCGTGATGACAAGGGGGATGGAGTATTGTGATGAAACTGGTCCTGGAGCTTTGTGATAACAAAAGCCATTGAGCATTGTGATGACAGGCATCATGGAGCATTGTGAAGAAAGGGGTCATGGGAAATTTTAATGACAATAGAGAAATGTGATGAAAATGGTCAGCAAGCAAAGTGATTAAAGTGGTCATTTAGAATTGTCATGAAAAACTATATAGAGCATTGTGATGGCAAAGGTCATTGAGTACTGTGATGACGAGAGTCATGTAGCATTGTGATGACACGGTCATGGAACATTGTGATGAAAAGAATTATGGAGCATTGTGATGACACGATCATGGAACATTGTGATGACAAGAATTCTGGAGCATTGTGATGACAAGGGCCATGGAGCATTGTGATGACACGGTCATGGAACAATGTGATGACAAGAATTCTGGAGCATTGTGAGGACAAAGGCCATGGAGCATTGTGATGACATGGTTATCGAACATTGTGATGACAAGAATTCTGGAGCATTGTGATGACAAGGGCCATGGAGCATTGTGATGGCACAGTCATGGAACATTTTGATGACAAGTATTATGGAGCATTGTGATGACACGATCATGGAACATTGTGGTGACAAGAAATCTGGAGCATTGTGATGACAAGGGCCATGGAGCATTGTGATGACACGCTCATGGAACATTGTGATGACAAGAATTCTGGAGCATTGTGATGACAAGGGCCATGGAGCATTGTGATGACACGGTCATGGAACATTGTGATGACAAGAATTCTGGAGCATTGTGATGACAAGGGCCATGGTGCATTGTGATGACACGGTCATGGAACTTTGTGATGACAAGCAATCTGGAGCATTGTGGTGACCAGGGCCATGGAGCATTGTGATGACACGGTCATGGAACATTGTGATGACAAGAATTCTGGAGCATTGTGATGACAAGGGCCATGGTGCATTTTGATGACACAGTCATGGAACTTTGTGATGACAAGAATTCTGGAGCATTGTGATGAAAAGTGCCATGGTGCATTGTGATGACACGGTCATGGAACTTTGTGATGACAAGCAATCTGGAGCATTGTGGTGACCAGGGCCATGGAGCATTGTGATGATACGGTCATGGAACATTGTGATGACAAGAATTCTGGAGCATTGTGATGACAAGAATTCTGGAACATTGTGATGACACGGTCATGGAACATTGTGATGACAAGAATTCTGGAGCATTGTGATGACACGGTCATGGAGCATTGTGATGACAAGTGCCATGGAGCATTGTGATGACACGGTCATGGAACATTGTGATGACAAGAATTCTGGAGCATTGTGATGACAAGGGCCATGGTGCATTTTGATGACACAGTCATGGAACTTTGTGATGACAAGAATTCTGGAGCATTGTGATGAAAAGTGCCATGGTGCATTGTGATGACACGGTCATGGAACTTTGTGATGACAAGCAATCTGGAGCATTGTGGTGACCAGGGCCATGGAGCATTGTGATGATACGGTCATGGAACATTGTGATGACAAGAATTCTGGAGCATTGTGATGACAAGAATTCTGGAACATTGTGATGACACGGTCATGGAACATTGTGATGACAAGAATTCTGGAGCATTGTGATGACACGGTCATGGAACATTTTGATGACAAGAATTATGGAGCATTGTGATGACACGGTCATGGAACATTGTGATGAAAAGAATTCTGGAGCATTGTGATGACAAGGGCCATGGAGCATTGTGATGACACGGTCATGGAAGATTGTGATGACAAGAATTCTGGAACATTGTGATGACAAGGGCCATGGAGCATTGTGATGACACGGTCATGGAACATTGAGATGACAAGAATTCTGGAGCATTGTGATGACAAGAATTCTGGAGCATTGTGATGACACGGTCATGGAACATTGTGATGACAAGAATTCTGGAGCATTGTGATGAAACGGTCATGGAACATTTTGATGACAAGTATTATGGAGCATTGTGATGACACGATCATGGAACATTGTGATGACAAGAAATCTGGAGCATTGTGATGACAAGGGCCATGGAGCATTGTGATGACACGGTCATGGAACTTTGTGATGACAAGCAATCTGCAGCATTGTGATGACCAGGGCCATGGAGCATTGTGATGACACGGTCATGGAACTTTGTGATGACAAGAATTCTGGAGCATTGTGATGACAAGGGCCATGGAGCATTGTGATGACACGGTCATGGAACTTTGTGATGAAAAGCAATCTGGAGCATTGTGATGACCAGGGCCATGGAGCATTGTGATGACACGGTCATGGAACTTTGTGATGACAAGCAATCTGCAGCATTGTGATGACCAGGGCCATGGAGCATTGTGATGACACGGTCATGGAACTTTGTGATGACAAGAATTCTGGAGCATTGTGATGACAAGGGCCATGGTGCATTGTCATGACACGGTCATGGAACTTTGTGATGAAAAGCAATCTGGAGCATTGTGATGACCAGGGCCATGGAGCATTGTGATGACACGGTCATGGAACATTGTGATGACAAGAATTCTGGAGCATGGTGATGACAAGAATTCTGGAGCATTGTGATGACACGGTCATGGAACATGGTGATGACAAGAATTCTGGAGCATTGTGATGAAACGGTCATGGAACATTTTGATGACAAGTATTATGGAGCATTGTGATGACACGATCATGGAACATTGTGATGACAAGAAATCTGGAGCATTGTGATGACAAGGGCCATGGAGCATTGTGATGACACGGTCATGGAACATTGTGATGACAAGAATTCTGGAGCATTGTGATGACAAGGGCCATGGTGCATTGTGATGACACGGTCATGGATCTTTGTGATGACAAGCAATCTGCAGCATTGTGATGACCAGGGCAATGGAGCATTGTGATGACACGGTCATGGAACTTTGTGATGACAAGAATTCTGGAGCATTGTGATGACAAGGGCCATGGTGCATTGTCATGACACGGTCATGGAACTTTGTGATGAAAAGCAATCTGGAGCATTGTGATGACCAGGGCCATGGAGCATTGTGATGACACGGTCATGGAACATTGTGATGACAAGAATTCTGGAGCATTGTGATGACAAGAATTCTGGAGCATTGTGATGACACGGTCATGGAACATTTTGATGACAAGAATTATGGAGCATTGTGATGACACGGTCATGGAACATTGTGATGACAAGAATTCTGGAGCATTGTGATGACAAGGGCCATGGTGCATTGTGATGACACGGTCATGGAACATTGTCATGACAAGAAATCTGGAGCATTGTGATGACAAGTCCCATGGAGCATTGTGATGACACGGTCATGGAACATTGTGATGACAAGAATTCTGGAGCATTGTGATGACAAGGGCCATGGAGCATTGTGATGACACGGTCATGGAACATTGTGATGACAAGAATTCTGGAGCATTGTGATGACAAGGGCCATGGTGCATTGTGATGACACGGTCATGGAACTTTGTGATGACAAGCAATCTGCAGCATTGTGATGACCAGGGCCATGGAGCATTGTGATGACACGGTCATGGAACATTGTGATGACAAGAATTCTGGAGCATGGTGATGACAAGAATTCTGGAGCATTGTGATGACACGGTCATGGAACATTGTGATGACAAGAATTCTGGAGCATTGTGATGAAACGGTCATGGAACATTTTGATGACAAGTATTATGGAGCATTGTGATGACACGATCATGGAACATTGTGATGACAAGAAATCTGGAGCATTGTGATGACAAGGGCCATGGAGCATTGTGATGACACGGTCATGGAACATTGTGATGACAAGAATTCTGGAGCATTGTGATGACAAGGGCCATGGTGCATTGTGATGACACGGTCATGGAACTTTGTGATGACAAGCAATCTGCAGCATTGTGATGACCAGGGCAATGGAGCATTGTGATGACACGGTCATGGAACTTTGTGATGACAAGAATTCTGGAGCATTGTGATGACAAGGGCCATGGTGCATTGTCATGACACGGTCATGTAACTTTGTGATGAAAAGCAATCTGGAGCATTGTGATGACCAGGGCCATGGAGCATTGTGATGACACGGTCATGGAACATTGTGATGACAAGAATTCTGGAGCATTGTGATGACAAGAATTCTGGAGCATTGTGATGACACGGTCATGGAACATTGTGATGACAAGAATTCTGGAGCATTGTGGTGACAAGAATTCTGGAGCATTGTGATGACATGGTCATGGAACATTGTGATGACAAGAATTCTGGAGCATTGTGATGACACGGTCATGGAACATTTTGATGACAATAATTATGGAGCATTGTGATGACACGGTCATGGAACCTTGTGATGACAAGAATTCTGGAGCATTGTGATGACAAGGGCCATGGAGCATTGTGATGACACGGTCATGGAACACTGTGATGACAAGAATTCTGGAGCATTGTGATGACAAGTTCCATGGAGCATTGTGATGACACGGTCATGGAACATTGTGATGACAAGAATTCTGGAGCATTGTGATGACAAGGGCCATGGTGCATTGTGATGACACGGTCCTGGAACTTTGTGATGACAAGCAATCTGGAGCATTGTGGTGACCAGGGCCATGGAGCATTGTGATGACACGGTCATGGAACATTGTGATGACAAGAATTCTGGAGCATTGTGATGAAAAGAATTCTGGAGCATTGTGATGACACTGTCATGGAACATTTTGATGACAAGATTTATGGAGCATTGTGATGACACGGTCATGGAACATTGTGATGACAAGAAATCTGGAGCATTGTGATGACAAGGGCCATGGGGCATTGTGATGACACGGTCATGGAACATTGTGATGACAAGAATTCTGGAGCATTGTGATGACAAGGGCCATGGAGCATTGTGATGACACGGTCATGGAACATTGTGATGACAAGAATTCTGGAGCATTGTGATGACAAGTGCCATGGAGCATTGTGATGACACGGTCATGGAACATTGTGATGACAAGAATTCTGGAGCATTGTGATGACACGGTCATGGAACATTTTGATGACAAGTATTATGGAGCATTGTGATGACACGATCATGGAACATTGTGATGACAAGAAATCTGGAGCATTGTGATGACAAGGGCCATGGAGCATTGTGATGACACGGTCATGGAACATTGTGATGACAAGAATTCTGGAGCATTGTGATGACAAGGGCCATGGTGCATTGTGATGACACGGTCATGGAACTTTGTGATGACAAGCAATCTGCAGCATTGTGATGACCAGGGCCATGGAGCATTGTGATGACACGGTCATGGAACATTGTGATGACAAGAATTCTGGAGCATGGTGATGACAAGAATTCTGGAGCATTGTGATGACACGGTCATGGAACATTGTGATGACAAGAATTCTGGAGCATTGTGATGACAAGGGCCATGGAGCATTGTGATGACATGGTCATGGAACATTGTGATGACAAGAATTCTGGAGCATTGTGATGACATGTGTCATGGAGCATTGTAATGTAACTTTTCATTGTGCACCGTGATGACAAGGGGGATGGAGTATTGTGATGAAACTGGTCCTGGAGCTTTGTGATAACAAAAGCCATTGAGCATTGTGAAGACAGGCATCATGGAGCATTGTGAAGAAAGGGGTCATGGGAAATTTTAATGACAATAGAGAAATGTGATGAAAATGGTCAGCAAGCAAAGTGATTAAAGTGGTCATTTAGAATTGTCATGAAAAACTATATAGAGCATTGTGATGGCAAAGGTCATTGAGTACTGTGATGACGAGAGTCATGTAGCATTGTGATGACACGGTCATGGAACATTGTGATGAAAAGAATTATGGAGCATTGTGATGACACGATCATGGAACATTGTGATGACAAGAATTCTGGAGCATTGTGATGACAAGGGCCATGGAGCATTGTGATGACACGGTCATGGAACAATGTGATGACAAGAATTCTGGAGCATTGTGAGGACAAAGGCCATGGAGCATTGTGATGACATGGTCATCGAACCTTGTGATGACAAGAATTCTGGAGCATTGTGATGACAAGGGCCATGGAGCATTGTGATGGCACAGTCATGGAACATTTTGATGACAAGTATTATAGAGCATTGTGATGACACGATCATGGAACATTGTGGTGACAAGAAATCTGGAGCATTGTGATGACAAGGGCCATGGAGCATTGTGATGACACGGTCATGGAACATTGTGATGACAAGAATTCTGGAGCATTGTGATGACAAGGGCCATGGAGCATTGTGATGACACGGTCATGGAACATTGTGATGACAAGAATTCTGGAGCATTGTGATGACAAGGGCCATGGTGCATTGTGATGACACGGTCATGGAACTTTGTGATGACAAGCAATCTGCAGCATTGTGATGACCAGGGCCATGGAGCACTGTGATGACACGGTCATGGAACATTGTGATGACAAGAATTCTGGAGCATGGTGATGACAAGAATTCTGGAGCATTGTGATGACACGGTCATGGAACATTGTGATGACAAGAATTCCGGAGCATTGTGATGACAAGGGCCATGGAGCATTGTGATGACATGGTCATGGAACATTGTGATGACAAGAATTCTGGAGCATTGTGATGACATGTGTCATGGAGCATTGTAATGTAACTTTTCATTGTGCACCGTGATGACAAGGGGGATGGAGTATTGTGATGAAACTGGTCCTGGAGCTTTGTGATAACAAAAGCCATTGAGCATTGTGATGACAGGCATCATGGAGCATTGTGAAGAAAGGGGTCATGGGAAATTTTAATGACAATAGAGAAATGTGATGAAAATGGTCAGCAAGCAAAGTGATTAAAGTGGTCATTTAGAATTGTCATGAAAATCTATATAGAGCATTGTGATGGCAAAGGTCATTGAGAACTGTGATGACGAGAGTCATGTAGCATTGTGATGACACGGTCATGGAACATTGTGATGAAAAGAATTATGGAGCATTGTGATGACACGATCATGGAACATTGTGATGACAAGAATTCTGGAGCATTGTGATGACAAGGGCCATGGAGCATTGTGATGACACGGTCATGGAACAATGTGATGACAAGAATTCTGGAGCATTGTGATGACAAAGGCCATGGAGCATTGTGATGACATGGTCATCGAACATTGTGATGACAAGAATTCTGGAGCATTGTGATGACAAGGGCCATGGAGCATTGTGATGACACGGTCATGGAACATTGTGATGACAAGAATTCTGGAGCATTGTGATGACAAGGGCCATGGAGCATTGTGATGACACGGTCATGGAACATTGTGATGACAAGAATTCTGGGGCATTGTGATTACAAGTGCCATGGAGAATTGTGATGACATGGTCATGGAACATTGTGATGAAAAGAATTCTGGAGCATTGTGATGACAAGGGCCATGGAGCATTGTGATGACACGGTCATGGAATATTGTGATGACAAGAATTATGGAGCATTGTGATGACACGGTCATGGAACATTGTGATGACAAGAATTATGGAGCATTGTGATGACACGGTCATGGAACATTGTGATGACAAGAAATCTGGAGCATTGTGATGACAAGGGCCATGGAGCATTGTGATGACATGGTCATCGAACATTGTGAAGACAAGAATTCTGGAGCATTGTGATGACAAGGGCCATGGAGCATTGTGATGACACGGTCATGGAACATTTTGATGACAAGTATTATGGAGCATTGTGATGACACGATCATGGAACATTGTGATGACAAGAAATCTGGAGCATTGTGATGACAAGGCCCATGGAGCATTGTGATGACACGGTCATGGAACATTGTGATGACAAGAATTCTGGAGCATTGTGATGACAAGGGCCATGGAGCATTGTGATGACACGGTCATGGAACATTGTGATGACAAGAATTCTGGAGCATTGTGATGACAAGGGCCATGGTGCATTGTGATGACACGGTCATGGAACTTTGTGATGACAAGCAATCTGCAGCATTGTGATGACCAGGGCCATGGAGCACTGTGATGACACGGTCATGGAACATTGTGATGACAAGAATTCTGGAGCATGGTGATGACAAGAATTCTGGAGCATTGTGATGACACGGTCATGGAACATTGTGATGACAAGAATTCTGGAGCATTGTGATGACAAGGGCCATGGAGCATTGTGATGACATGGTCATGGAACATTGTGATGACAAGAATTCTGGAGCATTGTGATGACATGTGTCATGGAGCATTGTAATGTAACTTTTCATTGTGCACCGTGATGACAAGGGGGATGGAGTATTGTGATGAAACTGGTCCTGGAGCTTTGTGATAACAAAAGCCATTTAGCATTGTGAAGACAGGCATCATGGAGCATTGTGAAGAAAGGGGTCATGGGAAATTTTAATGACAATAGAGAAATGTGATGAAAATGGTCAGCAAGCAAAGTGATTAAAGTGGTCATTTAGAATTGTCATGAAAATCTATATAGAGCATTGTGATGGCAAAGGTCATTGAGAACTGTGATGACGAGAGTCATGTAGCATTGTGATGACACGGTCATGGAACATTGTGATGAAAAGAATTATGGAGCATTGTGATGACACGATCATGGAACATTGTGATGACAAGAATTCTGGAGCATTGTGATGACAAGGGCCATGGAGCATTGTGATGACACGGTCATGGAACAATGTGATGACAAGAATTCTGGAGCATTGTGATGACAAAGGCCATGGAGCATTGTGATGACATGGTCATCGAACATTGTGATGACAAGAATTCTGGAGCATTGTGATGACAAGGGCCATGGAGCATTGTGATGACACGGTCATGGAACATTGTGATGACAAGAATTCTGGAGCATTGTGATGACAAGGGCCATGGAGCATTGTGATGACACGGTCATGGAACATTGTGATGACAAGAATTCTGGAGCATTGTGATTACAAGTGCCATGGAGAATTGTGATGACATGGTCATGGAACATTGTGATGACAAGAATTCTGGAGCATTGTGATGACAAGGGCCATGGAGCATTGTGATGACACGGTCATGGAATATTGTGATGACAAGAATTATGGAGCATTGTGATGACACGCTCATGGAACATTGTGATGACAAGAATTATGGAGGATTGTGATGACACGGTCATGGAACATTGTGATGACAAGAATTCTGGAGCAGTGTGATGACAAGGGCCATGGAGCATTGTGATGACACGGTCATGGAACATTGTGATGAAAAGAATTATGGAGCATTGTGATGACACGATCATGGAACATTGTGATGACAAGAATTCTGGAGCATTGTGATGACAAGGGCCATGGAGCATTGTGATGACACGGTCATGGAACAATGTGATGACAAGAATTCTGGAGCATTGTGATGACAAAGGCCATGGAGCATTGTGATGACATGGTCATCGAACATTGTGATGAAAAGAATTCTGGAGCATTGTGATGACAAGGGCCATGGAGCATTGTGATGACACGGTCATGGAATATTGTGATGACAAGAATTCTGGAGCATTGTGATGACAAGGGCCATGGAGCATTGTGATGACACGGTCATGGAACATTGTGATGACAAGAATTCTGGAGCATTGTGATTACAAGTGCCATGGAGAATTGTGATGACATGGTCATGGAACATTGTGATGACAAGAATTCTGGAGCATTGTGATGACAAGGGCCATGGAGCATTGTGATGACACGGTCATGGAATATTGTGATGACAAGAATTATGGAGCATTGTGATGACACGCTCATGGAACATTGTGATGACAAGAATTATGGAGGATTGTGATGACACGGTCATGGAACATTGTGATGACAAGAATTCTGGAGCAGTGTGATGACAAGGGCCATGGAGCATTGTGATGACACGGTCATGGAACATTGTGATGACAAGAATTCTGGAGCATTGTGATGACAAGGGCCATGGTGCATTGTCATGACACGGTCATGGAACTTTGTGATGAAAAGCAATCTGGAGCATTGTGATGACCAGGGCCATGGAGCATTGTGATGACACGGTCATGGAACATTGTGATGACAAGAATTCTGGAGCATTGTGATGACAAGAATTCTGGAGCATTGTGATGACACGGTCATGGAACATTGTGATGACAAGAATTCTGGAGCATTGTGGTGACAAGAATTCTGGAGCATTGTGATGACATGGTCATGGAACATTGTGATGACAAGAATTCTGGAGCATTGTGATGACACGGTCATGGAACATTGTGATGACAAGAATTCTGTAGCATTGTGATGACACGGTCATGGAACATTTTGATGACAAGTATTATGGAGCATTGTGATGACACGATCATGGAACATTGTGATGACAAGAAATCTGGAGCATTGTGATGACAAGGGCCATGGAGCATTGTGATGACACGGTCATGGAACATTGTGATGACAAGAATTCTGGAGCATTGTGATGACATGTGTCATGGAGCATTGTAATGTAACTTTTCATTGTGCACCGTGATGACAAGGGGGATGGAGTATTGTGATGAAACTGGTCCTGGAGCTTTGTGATAACAAAAGCCATTGAGCATTGTGATGACAGGCATCATGGAGCATTGTGAAGAAAGGGGTCATGGGAAATTTTAATGACAATAGAGAAATGTGATGAAAATGGTCAGCAAGCAAAGTGATTAAAGTGGTCATTTAGAATTGTCATGAAAATCTATATAGAGCATTGTGATGGCAAAGGTCATTGAGAACTGTGATGACGAGAGTCATGTAGCATTGTGATGACACGGTCATGGAACATTGTGATGAAAAGAATTATGGAGCATTGTGATGACACGATCATGGAACATTGTGATGACAAGAATTCTGGAGCATTGTGATGACAAGGGCCATGGAGCATTGTGATGACACGGTCATGGAACAATGTGATGACAAGAATTCTGGAGCATTGTGATGACAAAGGCCATGGAGCATTGTGATGACATGGTCATCGATCATTGTGATGACAAGAATTCTGGAGCATTGTGATGACAAGGGCCATGGAGCATTGTGATGACACGGTCATGGAACATTGTGATGACAAGAATTCTGGAGCATTGTGATGACAAGGGCCATGGAGCATTGTGATGACACGGTCATGGAACATTGTGATGACAAGAATTCTGGAGCATTGTGATGACAAGTGCCATGGAGATTTGTGATGACATGGTCATGGAACATTGTGATGACAAGAATTCTGGAGC
Organism: Balaenoptera acutorostrata; assembly: GCF_949987535.1. Lineage (NCBI taxonomy): Eukaryota > Metazoa > Chordata > Mammalia > Artiodactyla > Balaenopteridae > Balaenoptera > Balaenoptera acutorostrata. The sequence goes on from NW_026646657.1 coordinate 108,906, forward strand.
ATTGTGATGACAAGGGCCATGGAGCATTGTGATGACACGGTCATGGAATATTGTGATGACAAGAATTATGGAGCATTGTGTTGACACGCTCATGGAACATTGTGATGACAAAAATTATGGAGCATTGTGATGACACGGTCATGGAACATTGTGATGACAAGAATTCTGGAGCAGTGTGATGACAAGGGCCATGGAGCATTGTGATGACACGGTCATGGAACATTGTGATGACAAGAATTCTGGAGCATTGTGATGTCAAGGGCCATGGAGCATTGTGATGACACGGTCATGGAACATTGTGATGACAAGAATTCTGGGGCATTGTGATTACAAGTGCCATGGAGAATTGTGATGACATGGTCATGGAACATTGTGATGACAAGAATTCTGGAGCATTGTGATGACAAGGGCCATGGAGCATTGTGATGACACGGTCATGGAATATTGTGATGACAAGAATTATGGAGCATTGTGATGACACGGTCATGGAACATTGTGATGACAAGAATTATGGAGCATTGTGATGACACGGTCATGGAACATTGTGATGACAAGAATTCTGGAGCAGTGTGATGACAAGGGCCATGGAGCATTGTGATGAGACGGTCATGGAACATTGTGATGACAAGAATTCTGGAGCATTGTGATGAAAAGGGCCATGGTGCATTGTCATGACACGGTCATGGAACTTTGTGATGAAAAGCAATCTGGAGCATTGTGATGACCAGGGCCATGGAGCATTGTGATGACACGGTCATGGAACATTGTGATGACAAGAATTCTGGAGCATTGTGATGACAAGAATTCTGGAGCATTGTGATGACACGGTCATGGAATATTGTGATGACAAGAATTCTGGAGCATTGTGGTGACAAGAATTCTGGAGCATTGTGATGACATGGTCATGGAACATTGTGATGACAAGAATTCTGGAGCATTGTGATGACACGGTCATGGAACATTTTGATGACAATAATTATGGAGCATTGTGATGACACGGTCATGGATCCTTGTGATGACAAGAATTCTGGAGCATTGTGATGACAAGGGCCATGGAGCATTGTGATGACACGGTCATGGAACACTGTGATGACAAGAATTCTGGAGCATTGTGATGACAAGGTCCATGGAGCTTTGTGATGACACGGTCATGGAACATTGTGATGACAAGAATTCTGGAGCATTGTGATGACAAGGGCCATGGTGCATTGTGATGACACGGTCATGGAACTTTGTGATGACAAGCAATCTGGAGCATTGTGGTGACCAGGGCCATGGAGCATTGTGATGACACGGTCATGGAACATTGTGATGACAAGAATTCTGGAGCATTGTGATGAAAAGAATTCTGGAGCATTGTGATGACACTGTCATGGAACATTTTGATGACAAGATTTATGGAGCATTGTGATGACACGGTCATGGAACATTGTGATGACAAGAAATCTGGAGCATTGTGATGACAAGGGCCATGGAGCATTGTGATGACACGGTCATGGAACATTGTGATGACAAGAATTCTGGAGCATTGTGATGACAAGGGCCATGGAGCATTGTGATGACACGGTCATGGAACATTGTGATGAAAAGAAGTTTGGAGCATTGTGATGACAAGTGCCACGGTGAATTGTGATGACACGGTCATGGAACTTTGTGATGACAAGAATTCTGGAGCATTGTGATGACAAGGGCCATGGAGCATTGTGATGACACGGTCATGGAACTTTGTGATGACAAGAATTCTGGAGCATTGTGATGACAAGTGCCATGGAGCATTGTGATGACACGGTCATGGAACTTTGTGATGACAAGAATTCTGGAGCATTGTGATGACAAGTGCCATGGAGCATTGTGATGACACGGTCATGGAACTTTGTGATGACAAAAATTCTGGAGCATTGTGATGACAAGGGCCATGGTGCATTGTGATGACACGGTCATGGAACTTTGTGATGACAAGCAATCTGGAGCATTGTGGTGACCAGGGCCATGGAGCATTGTGATGACACGGTCATGGAACTTTGTGATGACAAGAATTCTGGAGCATTGTGATGACAAGAATTCTGGAGCATTGTGATGACAAGGGCCATGGTGCATTTTGATGACACAGTCATGGAACTTTGTGATGACAAAAATTCTGGAGCATTGTGATGACAAGGGCCATGGTGCATTGTGATGACACGGTCATGGAACTTTGTGATGACAAGCAATCTGGAGCATTGTGGTGACCAGGGCCATGGAGCATTGTGATGACACTGTCATGGAACATTGTGATGACAAGAATTCTGGAGCATTGTGATGACAAGAATTCTGGAACATTGTGATGACACGGTCATGGAACATTGTGATGACAAGAATTCTGGAGCATTGTGATGACACGGTCATGGAACATTTTGATGACAAGAATTATGGAGCATTGTGATGACACGGTCATGGAACATTGTGATGACAAGAATTCTGGAGCATTGTGATGACAAGGGCCATGGAGCATTGTGATGACACGGTCATGGAAGATTGTGATGACAAGAATTCTGGAGCATTGTGATGACAAGGGCCATGGAGCATTGTGATGACACGGTCATGGAACATTGAGATGACAAGAATTCTGGAGCATTGTGATGACAAGAATTCTGGAGCATTGTGATGACACGGTCATGGAACATTGTGATGACAAGAATTCTGGAGCATTGTGATGACACGGTCATGGAACATTTTGATGACAAGTATTATGGAGCATTGTGATGACACGATAATGGAACATTGTGATGACAAGAAATCTGGAGCATTGTGATGACAAGGGCCATGGAGCATTGTGATGACACGGTCATGGAACATTGTGATGACAAGAATTCTGGAGCATTGTGATGACAAGGGCCATGGTGCATTGTGATGACACGGTCATGGAACTTTGTGATGACAAGCAATCTGCAGCATTGTGATGACCAGGGCCATGGAGCATTGTGATGACACGGTCATGGAACTTTGTGATGACAAGAATTCTGGAGCGTGGTGATGACAAGAATTCTGGAGCATTGTGATGACACGGTCATGGAACATTGTGAGGACAAGAATTCTGGAGCATTGTGATGACAACTGCCATGGAGCATTGTGATGACATGGTCATGGAACATTGTGATGACAAGAATTCTGGAGCATTGTGATGACATGTGTCATGGAGCATTGTAATGTAACTTTTCATTGTGCACCGTGATGACAAGGGGGATGGAGTATTGTGATGAAACTGGTCCTGGAGCTTTGTGATAACAAAAGCCATTGAGCATTGTGATGACAGGCATCATGGAGCATTGTGAAGAAAGGGGTCATTGGAAATTTTAATGACAATAGAGAAATGTGATGAAAATGGTCAGCAAGCAAAGTGATTAAAGTGGTCATTTAGAATTGTCATGAAAATCTATATAGAGCATTGTGATGGCAAAGGTCATGGAGAACTGTGATGACCAGAGTCATGTAGCATTGTGATGACACGGTCATGGAACATTGTGATGAAAAGAATTATGGAGCATTGTGATGACACGATCATGGAACATTGTGATGACAAGAATTCTGGAGCATTGTGATGACAAGGGCCATGGAGCATTGTGATGACACGGTCATGGAACAATGTGATGACAAGAATTCTGGAGCATTGTGATGACAAGGGCCATGGAGCATTGTGATGACACGGTCATGGAATATTCAAATGACAAGAATTCTGAAGCATTGTGATGACAAGGGCCATGGAGCATTGTGATGACACGGTCATGGAACATTGTGATGACAAGAATTCTGGAGCATTGTGATGACAAGAGCCATGGAGCATTGTAATGACATGGTCACGGAACTTTGTGATGACAACATTCTGGAGCATTGTGATGACAAGGGCCATGGAGCATTGTGATGACAAGTGTCATGGAGCATTGTAATGAGAGGTTTCATTGTGCACCGTGATGACAAGGGGGATGGAGTATTGTGATGAAACTGGTCCTGGAGCATTGTGATAACAAAAGCCATTGAGCATTGTGATGACAGGCATCATGGAGCATTGTTAAGAAAGGGGTCATGGGAAATTGTAATGACAATAGAGAAATGTGATGAAAATGGTCAGCAAGCAAAGTGATTAAAGTGGTCATTTAGAATTGTCATGAAAAACTACATAGAGCATTGTGATGACAAAGGTCATGGAGAACTGTGATGGCCAGGGTCATGTAGCATTGTGATGACACGGTCATGGAACGTTGTGATGACAAAAATTATGGAGCATTGTGATGACACGGTCATGGAACATTGTGATGACAAGAATTCTGCAGCATTGTGATGACAAGGGCCATAGAGCATTGTGATGACACGGTCATGGAACATTGTGATGACAAGAATTCAGGAGTATTGTGATGACACGGTCATGGAACATTGTGATGACAAGAATTCTGGAGCATTGTGATGACACGGTCATGGAACATTGTGATGACAAGAAATCTGGTGCATTGTGATGACAAGGGCCATTGAGCATTGTGATGACACGGTCATGGAACATTGTGATGACAAGGATTCTGGAGCATTGTGATGACAAGGACCATGGAGCATTATGATGACACGGTCATGGAACATTGTGATGACAAGAATTCTGGAGCATTGTGATGACAAGGGCCATGGTGCATTGTGATGACACGGTCATGGAACTTTGTGATGACAAGCAATCTGGAGCATTGTGATGACCAGGGCCATGGAGCATTGTGATGACACGGTCATGGAACATTGTGATGACAAGAATTCTGGAGCATTGTGATGACAAGGGCCATGGTGCATTGTGATGACACGGTCATGGAACATTGTGATGACAAGAATTCTGGAGCATAGTGATGACAAGGGCCATGGAGCATTGTGATGACACGGTCATGGAACATTGTGATGACAAGAATTCTGGAGCATTGTGGTGACAAGGGCCATGGTGCATTGTGATGACATGGTCATGGAACATTGTGATGACAAGAATTCTGGAGGATTGTTATGACACGGTCATGGAACATTGTGATGACAAGAATTATGGAGCATTGTGATGACAAGGGCCATGGAGCATTGTGATGACACGGTCATGGAACATTGTGATGACAAGAATTCTGGAGCATTGTGATGACAAGGGCCATGGAGCATTGTGATGACAAGGGCCATGGAGTATTGTGATGACATGGTCATGGAACATGGTGATGACAAGAATTCTGGAGCATTGTGAAGACAAGGGCCATGGAGCATTTTGATGACAAGTGTCATGGAGCATTGTAATGAGAGGTTTCATTGTGCATCGTGATGACAAGGGGGATGGAGTATTGTGATGAAACTGGTCCTGGAGCATTGTGATAACAAAAGCCATTGAACATTGTGATGACAGGCATCATGGAGCATTGTGAAGAATGGGGACATGGGGAATTGTAATGACAATAGAGAAATGTGATGAAAATGGTCAGCAAGCAAAATGATTAAAGTGGTCATTTAGAATTGTCATGAAAAACTATATAGAGCATTGTGATGACAAAGGTCATGGAGAACTGTGATGACCAGGGTCATGTAGCATTGTGATGACACGGTCATGGAACATTGTGATGACAAGAATTATGGAGCATTGTGATGACACGGTCATGGAACATTGTGATGACAAGAATTTTGGAGCATTGTGATGACAAGGGCCATGGAGCATTGTGATGACACGGTCATGGAACATTGTGATGACAAGAATTCTGGAGCATTGTGATGACACGGTCATGGAACATTGTGATGACAAGAATTCTGGAGCATTGTGATGACACGGTCTTGGAACATTGTGATGACAATAAATCTGGTGCATTGTGATGACAAGGGCCATGGAGCATTGTGATGACACGGTCATGGAGCATTGTGATGACAAGTATTCTGGAGCATTGTGATGACAAGGACCATGGAGCATTGTGATGACACGGTCATGGAACATTGTGATGACAAGAATTCTGGAGCATTGTGATGACAAGGGCCATGGTGCATTGTGATGACACGGTCATGGAACTTTGTGATGACAAGCAATCTGGAGCATTGTGATGACCAGGGCCATGGAGCATTGTGATGACACGGTCATGGAACATTGTGATGACAAGAATTCTGGAGCATTGTGATGACAAGGGCCATGGAGCATTGTGATGACACGGTCATGGAACATTGTGATGACAAGAATTCTGGAGCATTGTGATGACAAGGGCCATGGAGAATTGTGATGACATGGTCATGGAACATTGTGATGACAAGAATTCTGGAGCATTGTGATGACAAGGGCCATGGAGCATTGTGATGACACGGTCATGGAACATTGTGATGACAAGAATTCTGGAGCATTGTGATGACACGGTCATGGAACATTGTGATGACAAGAATTCTGGACCATTGTGATGACATGGTCATGGAACATTGTGATGACAAGAATTCTGGTGCATTGTGATGACAAGGGCCATGGAGCATTGTGATGACAACTGTCATGGAGCATTGTAATGAGAGGTTTCATTGTGCACCGTGATGACAAGGGGGATGGAGTATTGTGATGAAACTGGTCCTGGAGCATTGTGATAACAAAAGCCATTGAGCATTGTGATGACAGGCATCATGGAGCATTGTGAAGAATGGGGACATGGGGAATTGTAATGACAATAGAGAAATGTGATGAAAATGGTCAGCAAGCAAAATGATTAAAGTGGTCATTTAGAATTGTCATGAAAAACTATATAGTGCATTGTGATGACAAAGGTCATGGAGAACTGTGATGACCAGGGTCATGAAGCATTGTGATGACACGGTCATGGAACATTGTGATGACAAGAATTATGGAGCATTGTGATGACACGGTCATGGAACATTGTGATGACAAGAATTCTGGAGCATTTTGATGACAAGGGCCATGGAGCATTGTGATGACACGGTCATGGAACATTGTGATGACAAGAATTCTGGAGCATTGTGATGACAAGGGCCATGGAGCATTGTGATGACACGGTCATGGAACATTGTGATGACAAGAATTCTGGAGCATTGTGATGACACGGTCATGGAACATTGTGATGACAAGAATTATGGAGCATTGTGATGACAAGGGCCATGGAGCCTTGTGATGACACGGTCATGGAACATTGTGATGACAAGAATTCTGGAGCATTGTGATGACAAGGGCCATGGAGCATTGTGATGACAAGGGCCATGGAGTATTGTGATGACATGGTCATGGAACATGGTGATGACAAGAATTCTGGAGCATTGTGAAGACAAGGGCCATGGAGCATTGTCATGACAAGTGTCATGGAGCATTGTAATGAGAGGTTTCATTGTGCACCGTGATGACAAGGGGGATGGAGTATTGTGATGAAACTGGTCCTGGAGCATTGTGATAACAAAAGCCATTGAGCATTGTGATGACAGGCATCATGGAGCATTGTGAAGAATGGGGACATGGGGAATTGTAATGACAATAGAGAAATGTGATGAAAATGGTCAGCAAGCAAAATGATTAAAGTGGTCATTTAGAATTGTCATGAAAAACTATATAGAGCATTGTGATGACAAAGGTCATGGAGAACTGTGATGACCAGGGTCATGTAGCATTGTGATGACACGGTCATGGAACATTGTGATGACAAGAATTATGGAGCATTGTGATGACACGGTCATGGAACATTGTGATGACAAGAATTCTGGAGCATTGTGATGACAAGGGCCATGGAGCATTGTGATGACACGGTCATGGAACATTGTGATGACAAGAATTCTGGAGCATTGTGATGACACGGTCATGGAACATTGTGATGACAAGAAATCTGGTGCATTGTGATGACAAGGGCCATGGAGCATTGTGATGACACGGTCATGGAACATTGTGATGACAAGGATTCTGGAGCATTGTGATGACAAGGACCATGGAGCATTGTGATGACACGGTCATGGAACATTGTGATGACAAGAATTCTGGAGCATTGTGATGACAAGGGCCATGGTGCATTGTGATGACACGGTCATGGAACTTTGTGATGACAAGCAATCTGGAGCATTGTGATGACCAGGGCCATGGAGCATTGTGATGACACGGTCATGGAACATTGTGATGACAAGAAATCTGGAGCATTGTGATGACCAGGGCCATGGAGCATTGTGATGACACGTTCATGGAACATTGTGATGACAAGAATTCTGGAGCATTGTGATGACAAGGGCCATGGAGCATTGTGATGACAAGGGTCATGGAGTATTGTGATGACATGGTCATGGAACATGGTGATGACAAGAATTCTGGAGCATTGTGAAGACAAGGGCCATGGAGCATTGTGATGACAAGTGTCATGGAGCATTGTAATGAGAGGTTTCATTGTGCACCGTGATGACAAGGGGGATGGAGTATTGTGATGAAACTGGTCCTGGAGCATTGTGATAACAAAAGCCATTGAGCATTGTGATGACAGGCATCATGGAGCATTGTGAAGAATGGGGACATGGGGAATTGTAATGACAATAGAGAAATGTGATGAAAATGGTCAGCAAGCAAAATTATTAAAGTGGTCATTTAGAATTGTCATGAAAAACTATATAGAGCATTGTGATGACAAAGGTCATGGAGAACTGTGATGACCAGGGTCATGTAGCATTGTGATGACACGGTCATGGAACATTGTGATGACAAGAATTATGGAGCATTGTGATGACACGGTCATGGAACATTGTGATGACAAGAATTCTGGAGCATTGTGATGACAAGGGCCATGGAGCATTGTGATGACACGGTCATGGAACATTGTGATGACAAGAATTCTGGAGCATTGTGATGACACGGTCATGGAACATTGTGATGACAAGAATTCTGGAGCATTGTGATGACACGGTCATGGAACACTGTGATGACAAATATCTGGTGCATTGTGATGACAAGGGCCATGGAGCATTGTGATGACACGGTCATGGAACATTGTGATGAGAAGGATTCTGGAGCATTGTGATGACAAGGACCATGGAGCATTGTGATGACACGGTCATGGAACATTGTGATGACAAGAATTCTGGAGCATTGTGATGACAAGGGCCATGGTGCATTGTGATGACACGGTCATGGATCTTTGTGATGACAAGCAATCTGGAGCATTGTGATGACCAGGGCCATGGAGCATTGTGATGACACGGTCATGGAACATTGTGATGACAAGAATTCAGGAGTATTGTGATGACAAGGGCCATGGAGCATTGTGATGACACAGTCATGGAACATTGTGATGACAAGAATTCTGGAGCATTGTGATGACAAGGGCCATGGAGAATTGTGATGACATGGTCATGGAACATTGTGATGACAAGAATTCTGGAGCATTGTGATGACAAGGGCCATGGAGCATTGTGATGACATGGTCATGGAACATTGTGATGACAAGAATTCTGGAGCATTGTGATGACACGGTCATGGAACATTGTGATGACAAGAATTATGGAGCATTGTGATGACACGGTCATGGAACATTGTGATGACAAGAATTCTGGAGCATTGTGATGACAAGGGCCATGGAGCATTGTGATGACATGGTCATGGAACATTGTGATGACAAGAATTCTGGAGCATTGTGGTGACAAGGGCCATGGTGCATTGTGATGACATGGTCATGGAACATTGTGATGACAAGAATTCTGGAGCATTGTGATGACACGTTCATGGAACATTGTGATGACAAGAATTATGGAGCATTGTGATGACAAGGGCCATGGAGCATTGTGATGACACGGTCATGGAACATTGTGATGACAAGAATGCTGGAGCATTGTGATGACAAGGGCCATGGAGCATTGTGATGACAAGGGCCATGGAGTATTGTGATGACATGGTCATGGAACATGGTGATGACAAGAATTCTGGAGCATTGTGAAGACAAGGGCCATGGAGCATTGTGATGACAAGTGTCATGGAGCATTGTAATGAGAGGTTTCATTGTGCACCGTGATGACAAGGGGGATGGAGTATTGTGATGAAACTGGTCCTGGAGCATTGTGATAACAAAAGCCATTGAGCATTGTGATGACAGGCATCATGGAGCATTGTGAAGAATGGGGACATGGGGAATTGTAATGACAATAGAGAAATGTGATGAAAATGGTCAGCAAGCAAAATGATTAAAGTGGTCATTTAGAATTGTCATGAAAAACTATATAGAGCATTGTGATGACAAAGGTCATGGAGAACTGTGATGACCAGGGTCATGTAGCATTGTGATGACACGGTTATGGAACATTGTGATGACAAGAATTATGGAGCATTGTGATGACACGGTCATGGAACATTGTGATGACAAGAATTCTGGAGCATTGTGATGACAAGGGCCATGGAGCATTGTGATGACACGGTCATGGAACATTGTGATGACAAGAATTCTGGAGCATTGTGATGACAAGGGCCATGGAGCATTGTGATGACACGGTCATGGAACATTGTGATGACAAGAATTCTGGAGCATTGTGATGACACGGTCATGGAACACTGTGATGACAAGAATTCTGGAGCATTGTGATGACACGGTCTTGGAACATTGTGATGACAAGAAATCTGGTGCATTGTGATGACAAGGGCCATGGAGCATTGTGATGACACGGTCATGGAACATTGTGATGACAAGGATTCTGGAGCATTGTGATGACAAGGGCCATGGAGCATTGTGATGACACGGTCATGGAACATTGTGATGACAAGAATTCTGGAGCATTGTGATGACAAGGGCCATGGAGAATTGTGATGACATGGTCATGGAACATTGTGATGACAAGAATTCTGGAGCATTGTGATGACAAGGGCCATGGAGCATTGTGATGACACGGTCATGGAACATTGTGATGACAAGAATTCTGGAGCATTGTGATGACACGGTCATGGAACATTGTGATGACAAGAATTCTGGAGCATTGTGATGAAACGGTCATGGAACATTGTGATGACAAGAATTCTGGTGCATTGTGATGACAAGGGCCATGGAGCATTGTGATGACAAGTGTCATGGAGCATTGTAATGAGAGGTTTCATTGTGCACCGTGATGACAAGGGGGATGGAGTATTGTGATGAAACTGGTCCTGGAGCATTGTGATAACAAAAGCCATTGAGCATTGTGATGACAGGCATCATGGAGCATTGTGAAGAATGGGGACATGGGGAATTGTAATGACAATAGAGAAATGTGATGAAAATGGTCAGCAAGCAAAATGATTAAAGTGGTCATTTAGAATTGTCATGAAAAACTATATAGTGCATTGTGATGACAAAGGTCATGGAGAACTGTGATGACCAGGGTCATGTAGCATTGTGATGACACGGTCATGGAACATTGTGATGACAAGAATTATGGAGCATTGTGATGACACGGTCATGGAACATTGTGATGACAAGAATTCTGGAGCATTTTGATGACAAGGGCCATGGAGCATTGTGATGACACGGTCATGGAACATTGTGATGACAAGAATTCTGGAGCATTGTGATGACACGGTCATGGAACCTTGTGATGACAAGAATTCTGGAGCATTGTGATGACACGGTCTTGGAACATTGTGATGACAAGAAATCTGGTGCATTGTGATGACAAGGGCCATGGAGCATTGTGATGACACGGTCATGGAACATTGTGATGACAAGGATTCTGGAGCATTGTGATGACAAGGACCATGGAGCATTGTGATGACACGGTCATGGAACATTGTGATGACAAGAATTCTGGAGCATTGTGATGACAAGGGCCATGGTGCATTGTGATGACACGGTCATGGAACTTTGTGATGACAAGCAATCTGGAGCATTGTGATGACCAGGGCCATGGAGCATTGTGATGACACGGTCATGGAACATTGTGATGACAAGAAATCTGGAGCATTGTGATGACCAGGGCCATGGAGCATTGTGATGACACGTTCATGGAACATTGTGATGACAAGAATTCTGGAGCATTGTGATGACAAGGGCCATGGAGCATTGTGATGACAAGGGTCATGGAGTATTGTGATGACATGGTCATGGAACATGGTGATGACAAGAATTCTGGAGCATTGTGAAGACAAGGGCCATGGAGCATTGTGATGACAAGTGTCATGGAGCATTGTAATGAGAGGTTTCATTGTGCACCGTGATGACAAGGGGGATGGAGTATTGTGATGAAACTGGTCCTGGAGCATTGTGATAACAAAAGCCATTGAGCATTGTGATGACAGGCATCATGGAGCATTGTGAAGAATGGGGACATGGGGAATTGTAATGACAATAGAGAAATGTGATGAAAATGGTCAGCAAGCAAAATGATTAAAGTGGTCATTTAGAATTGTCATGAAAAACTATATAGAGCATTGTGATGACAAAGGTCATGGAGAACTGTGATGACCAGGGTCATGTAGCATTGTGATGACACGGTCATGGAACATTGTGATGACAAGAATTATGGAGCATTGTGATGACACGGTCATGGAACATTGTGATGACAAGAATTCTGGAGCATTGTGATGACAAGGGCCATGGAGCATTGTGATGACACGGTCATGGAACATTGTGATGACAAGAATTCTGGAGCATTGTGATGACACGGTCATGGAACATTGTGATGACAAGAATTCTGGAGCATTGTGATGACACGGTCATGGAACACTGTGATGACAAATATCTGGTGCATTGTGATGACAAGGGCCATGGAGCATTGTGATGACACGGTCATGGAACATTGTGATGACAAGGATTCTGGAGCATTGTGATGACAAGGACCATGGAGCATTCTGATGACACGGTCATGGAACATTGTGATGACAAGAATTCTGGAGCATTGTGATGACAAGGGCCATGGTGCATTGTGATGACACGGTCATGGATCTTTGTGATGACAAGCAATCTGGAGCATTGTGATGACCAGGGCCATGGAGCATTGTGATGACACGGTCATGGAACATTGTGATGACAAGAATTCTGGAGTATTGTGATGACAAGGGCCATGGAGCATTGTGATGACACAGTCATGGAACATTGTGATGACAAGAATTCTGGAGCATTGTGATGACAAGGGCCATGGAGCATTGTGATGACATGGTCATGGAACATTGTGATGACAAGAATTCTGGAGCATTGTGATGACAAGGGCCATGGAGCATTGTGATGACACGGTCATGGAACATTGTGATGACAAGAATTCTGGAGCATTGTGATGACACGGTCATGGAACATTGTGATGACAAGAATTATGGAGCATTGTGATGACACGGTCATGGAACATTGTGATGACAAGAATTCTGGAGCATTGTGATGACAAGGGCCATGGAGAATTGTGATGACATGGTCATGGAACATTGTGATGACAAGAATTCTGGAGCATTGTGATGACAAGGGCCATGGAGCATTGTGATGACACGGTCATGGAACATTGTGATGACAAGAATTCTGGAGCATTGTGATGACACGGTCATGGAACATTGTGATGACAAGAATTCTGGAGCATTTTGATGACAAGGGCCATGGAGCATTGTGATGACACGGTCATGGAACATTGTGATGACAAGAATTCTGGAGCATTGTGATGACACGGTCATGGAACCTTGTGATGACAAGAATTCTGGAGCATTGTGATGACACGGTCATGGAACATTGTGATGACAAGAAATCTGGTGCATTGTGATGACAAGGACCATGGAGCGTTGTGATGACACGGTCATGGAACATTGTGATGACAAGGATTCTGGAGCATTGTGATGACAAGGACCATGGAGCGTTGTGATGACACCGTCATGGAACATTGTGATGACAAGAATTCTGGAGCATTGTGATGACAAGGGCCATGGTGCATTGTGATGACACGGTCATGGAACTTTGTGATGACAAGCAATCTGGAGCATTGTGATGACCAGGGCCATGGAGCATTGTGATGACACGGTCATGGAACATTTAATGCAAGAATTTTGGAGCATTGTGATGACAAGGGCCATGGAGCATTGTGATGACACGGTCATGGAACATTGTGATGACAAGAATTCTGGAGCATTGTGATGACAAGGGCCATGGAGAATTGTGATGAAATGGTCATGGAACATTGTGATGACAAGAATTCTGGAGCATTGTGATGACAAGGGCCATGGAGCATTGTGATGACACGGTCATAGAACATTGTGATGACAAGAATTCTGGAGCATTGTGATGACACGGTCATGGAACATTGTGATGACAAGAATTCTGGAGCATTGTGATGACACGGTCATGGAACATTGTGATGACAAGAAATCTGGTGCATTGTGATGACAAGGGCCATGGAGCATTGTGATGACACGGTCATGGAACATTGTGATGACAAGGATTCTGGAGCATTGTGATGACAAGGACCATGGAGCATTGTGATGACACGGTCATGGAACATTGTGATGACAAGAATTCTGGAGCATTGTGATGACAAGGGCCATGGTGCATTGTGATGACACGGTCATGGATCTTTGTGATGACAAGCAATCTGGAGCATTGTGATGACCAGGGCCATGGAGCATTGTGATGACACGGTCATGGAACATTGTGATGACAAGAATTCTGGAGCATTGTGATGACAAGGGCCATGGAGCATTGTGATGATACGGTCATGGAACATTGTGATGACAAGAATTCTGGAGCATTGTGATGACAAGGGCCATGGAGAATTGTGATGACATGGTCATGGAACATTGTGATGACAAGAATTCTGGAGCATTGTGATGACAAGGGCCATGGAGCATTGTGATGACACGGTCATGGAACATTGTGATGACAAGAATTATGGAGCATTGTGATGACACGGTCATGGAACATTGTGATGACAAGAATTATGGAGCATTGTGATGACACGGTCATGGAACATTGTGATGACAAGAATTCTGGAGCATTGTGATGACAAGGGCCATGGAGCATTGTGATGACACGGTCATGGAACATTGTGATGACAAGAATTCTGGAGCATTGTGGTGACAAGGGCCATGGTGCATTGTGATGACATGGTCATGGAACATTGTGATGACAAGAATTCTGGAGCATTGTGATGACACGGTCATGGAACATTGTGATGACAAGAATTATGGAGCATTGTGATGACAAGGGCCATGGAGCATTGTGATGACACGAACATGGAACATTGTGATGACAAGAATTCTGGAGCATTGTGATGACAAGGGCCATGGAGCATTGTGATGACAAGGGCCATGGAGTATTGTGATGACATGGTCATGGAACATGGTGATGACAAGAATTCTGGAGCATTGTGAAGACAAGGGCCATGGAGCATTGTGATGACAAGTGTCATGGAGCATTGTAATGAGAGGTTTCATTGTGCACCGTGATGACAAGGGGGATGGAGTATTGTGATGAAACTGGTCCTGGAGCATTGTGATAACAAAAGCCATTGAGCATTGTGATGACAGGCGTCATGGAGCATTGTGAAGAATGGGGACATGGGGAATTGTAATGACAATAGAGAAATGTGATGAAAATGGTCAGCAAGCAAAATGATTAAAGTGGTCATTTAGAATTGTCATGAAAAACTATGTAGAGCATTGTGATGACAAAGGTCATGGAGAACTGTGATGACCAGGGTCATGTAGCATTGTGATGACACGGTCATGGAACATTGTGATGACAAGAATTATGGAGCATTGTGATGACACGGTCATGGAACATTGTGATGACAAGAATTCTGGAGCATTGTGATGACAAGGGCCATGGAGAATTGTGATGACATGGTCATGGAACATTGTGATGACAAGAATTCTGGAGCATTGTGATGACAAGGGCCATGGAGCATTGTGATGACACGGTCATGGAACATTGTGATGACAAGAATTCTGGAGCATTGTGATGACACGGTCATGGAACATTGTGATGACAAGAATTATGGAGCATTGTGATGACACGGTCATGGAACATTGTGATGACAAGAATTCTGGAGCATTGTGATGACAAGGGCCATGGAGCATTGTGATGACATGGTCATGGAACATTGTGATGACAAGAATTCTGGAGCATTGTGGTGACAAGGGCCATGGTGCATTGTGATGACATGGTCATGGAACATTGTGATGACAAGAATTCTGGAGCATTGTGATGACACGGTCATGGAACATTGTGATGACAAGAATTATGGAGCATTGTGATGACAAGGGCCATGGAGCATTGTGATGACACGGTCATGGAACATTGTGATGACAAGAATTCTGGAGCATTGTGATGACAAGGGCCATGGAGCATTGTGATGACAAGGGCCATGGAGTATTGTGATGACATGGTCATGGAACATGGTGATGACAAGAATTCTGGAGCATTGTGAAGACAAGGGCCATGGAGCATTGTGATGACAAGTGTCATGGAGCATTGTAATGAGAGGTTTCATTGTGCACCGTGATGACAAGGGGGATGGAGTATTGTGATGAAACTGGTCCTGGAGCATTGTGATAACAAAAGCCATTGAGCATTGTGATGACAGGCATCATGGAGCATTGTGAAGAATGGGGACATGGGGAATTGTAATGACAATAGAGAAATGTGATGAAAATGGTCAGCAAGCAAAATGATTAAAGTGGTCATTTAGAATTGTCATGAAAAACTATATAGAGCATTGTGATGACAAAGGTCATGGAGAACTGTGATGACCAGGGTCATGTAGCATTGTGATGACACGGTCATGGAACATTGTGATGACAAGAATTATGGAGCATTGTGATGACACGGTCATGGAACATTGTGATGACAAGAATTCTGGAGCATTGTGATGACAAGGGCCATGGAGCATTGTGATGACACGGTCATGGAACATTGTGATGACAAGAATTCTGGAGCATTGTGATGACAAGGGCCATGGAGCATTGTGATGACACGGTCATGGAACATTGTGATGACAAGAATTCTGGAGCATTGTGATGACACGGTCATGGAACACTGTGATGACAAGAATTCTGGAGCATTGTGATGACACGGTCTTGGAACATTGTGATGACAAGAAATCTGGTGCATTGTGATGACAAGGGCCATGGAGCATTGTGATGACACGGTCATGGAACATTGTGATGACAAGGATTCTGGAGCATTGTGATGACAAGGGCCATGGAGCATTGTGATGACACGGTCATGGAACATTGTGATGACAAGAATTCTGGAGCATTGTGATGACAAGGGCCATGGAGAATTGTGATGACATGGTCATGGAACATTGTGATGACAAGAATTCTGGAGCATTGTGATGACAAGGGCCATGGAGCATTGTGATGACACGGTCATGGAACATTGTGATGACAAGAATTCTGGAGCATTGTGATGACACGGTCATGGAACATTGTGATGACAAGAATTCTGGAGCATTGTGATGAAACGGTCATGGAACATTGTGATGACAAGAATTCTGGTGCATTGTGATGACAAGGGCCATGGAGCATTGTGATGACAAGTGTCATGGAGCATTGTAATGAGAGGTTTCATTGTGCACCGTGATGACAAGGGGGATGGAGTATTGTGATGAAACTGGTCCTGGAGCATTGTGATAACAAAAGCCATTGAGCATTGTGATGACAGGCATCATAGAGCATTGTGAAGAATGGGGACATGGGGAATTGTAATGACAATAGAGAAATGTGATGAAAATGGTCAGCAAGCAAAATGATTAAAGTGGTCATTTAGAATTGTCATGAAAAACTATATAGTGCATTGTGATGACAAAGGTCATGGAGAACTGTGATGACCAGGCTCATGTAGCATTGTGATGACACGGTCATGGAACATTGTGATGACAAGAATTATGGAGCATTGTGATGACAAGGTCATGGAACATTGTGATGACAAGAATTCTGGAGCATTTTGATGACAAGGGCCATGGAGCATTGTGATGACACGGTCATGGAACATTGTGATGACAAGAATTCTGGAGCATTGTGATGACACGGTCATGGAACCTTGTGATGACAAGAATTCTGGAGCATTGTGATGACACGGTCTTGGAACATTGTGATGACAAGAAATCTGGTGCATTGTGTTGACAAGGGCCATGGAGCATTGTGATGACACGGTCATGGAACATTGTGATGACAAGGATTCTGGAGCATTGTGATGACAAGGGCCCTGGAGCATTGTGATGACACGGTCATGGAACATTGTGATGACAAGAATTCTGGAGCATTGTGATGACAAGGGCCATGGAGAATTGTGATGACATGGTCATGGAACATTGTGATGACAAGAATTCTGGAGCATTGTGATGACAAGGGCCATGGAGCATTGTGATGACACGGTCATGGAACATTGTGATGAAAAGAATTCTGGAGCATTGTGATGACACGGTCATGGAACATTGTGATGACAAGAATTCTGGAGCATTGTGATGACACGGTCATGGAACATTGTGATGACAAGAATTCTGGTGCATTGTGATGACAAGGGCCATGGAGCATTGTGATTACAAGTGTCATGGAGCATTGTAATGAGAGGTTTCATTGTGCACCGTGATGACAAGGGGGATGGAGTATTGTGATGAAACTGGTCCTGGAGCATTGTGATAACAAAAGCCATTGAGCATTGTGATGACAGGCATCATGGAGCATTGTGAAGAATGGGGACATGGGGAATTGTAATGACAATAGAGAAATGTGATGAAAATGGTCAGCAAGCAAAATGATTAAAGTGGTCATTTAGAATTGTCATGAAAAACTATATAGTGCATTGTGATGACAAAGGTCATGGAGAACTGTGATGACCAGGGTCATGTAGCATTGTGATGACACGGTCATGGAACATTGTGATGACAAGAATTATGGAGCATTGTGATGACACGGTCATGGAACATTGTGATGACAAGAATTCTGGAGCATTTTGATGACAAGGGCCATGGAGCATTGTGATGACACGGTCATGGAACATTGTGATGACAAGAATTCTGGAGCATTGTGATGACACGGTCATGGAACCTTGTGATGACAAGAATTCTGGAGCATTGTGATGACACGGTCATGGAACATTGTGATGACAAGAAATCTGGTGCATTGTGATGACAAGGACCATGGAGCGTTGTGATGACACGGTCATGGAACATTGTGATGACAAGGATTCTGGAGCATTGTGATGACAAGGACCATGGAGCGTTGTGATGACACCGTCATGGAACATTGTGATGACAAGAATTCTGGAGCATTGTGATGACAAGGGCCATGGTGCATTGTGATGACACGGTCATGGAACTTTGTGATGACAAGCAATATGGAGCATTGTGATGACCAGGGCCATGGAGCATTGTGATGACACGGTCATGGAACATTGTGATGACAAGAATTCTGGAGCATTGTGATGACAAGGGCCATGGAGAATTGTGATGAAATGGTCATGGAACATTGTGATGACAAGAATTCTGGAGCATTGTGATGACAAGGGCCATGGAGCATTGTGATGACACGGTCATAGAACATTGTGATGACAAGAATTCTGGAGCATTGTGATGACACGGTCATGGAACATTGTGATGACAAGAAATCTGGTGCATTGTGATGACAAGGGCCATGGAGCATTGTGATGACACGGTCATGGAACATTGTGATGACAAGGATTCTGGAGCATTGTGATGACAAGGACCATGGAGCATTGTGATGACACGGTCATGGAACATTGTGATGACAAGAATTCTGGAGCATTGTGATGACAAGGGCCATGGTGCATTGTGATGACACGGTCATGGATCTTTGTGATGACAAGCAATCTGGAGCATTGTGATGACCAGGGCCATGGAGCATTGTGATGACACGGTCATGGAACATTGTGATGACAAGAATTCTGGAGCATTGTGATGACAAGGGCCATGGAGCATTGTGATGATACGGTCATTGAACATTGTGATGACAAGAATTCTGGAGCATTGTGATGACAACGGCCATGGAGAATTGTGATGACATGGTCATGGAACATTGTGATGACAAGAATTCTGGAGCATTGTGATGACAAGGGCCATGGAGCATTGTGATGACACGGTCATGGAACATTGTGATGACAAGAATTATGGAGCATTGTGATGACACGGTCATGGAACATTGTGATGACAAGAATTATGGAGCATTGTGATGACACGGTCATGGAACATTGTGATGACAAGAATTCTGGAGCATTGTGATGACAAGGGCCATGGAGCATTGTGATGACACGGTCATGGAACATTGTGATGACAAGAATTCTGGAGCATTGTGGTGACAAGGGCCATGGTGCATTGTGATGACATGGTCATGGAACATTGTGATGACAAGAATTCTGGAGCATTGTGATGACACGGTCATGGAACATTGTGATGACAAGAATTATGGAGCATTGTGATGACAAGGGCCATGGAGCATTGTGATGACACGAACATGGAACATTGTGATGACAAGAATTCTGGAGCATTGTGATGACAAGGGCCATGGAGCATTGTGATGACAAGGGCCATGGAGTATTGTGATGACATGGTCATGGAACATGGTGATGACAAGAATTCTGGAGCATTGTGAAGACAAGGGCCATGGAGCATTGTGATGACAAGTGTCATGGAGCATTGTAATGAGAGGTTTCATTGTGCACCGTGATGACAAGGGGATGGAGTATTGTGATGAAACTGGTCCTGGAGCATTGTGATAACAAAAGCCATTGAGCATTGTGATGACAGGCGTCATGGAGCATTGTGAAGAATGGGGACATGGGGAATTGTAATGACAATAGAGAAATGTGATGAAAATGGTCAGCAAGCAAAATGATTAAAGTGGTCATTTAGAATTGTCATGAAAAACTATATAGAGCATTGTGATGACAAAGGTCATGGAGAACTGTGATGACCAGGGTCATGTAGCATTGTGATGACACGGTCATGGAACATTGTGATGACAAGAATTATGGAGCATTGTGATGACACGGTCATGGAACATTGTGATGACAAGAATTCTGGAGCATTGTGATGACAAGGGCCATGGAGAATTGTGATGACACGGTCATGGAACATTGTGATGACAAGAATTCTGGAGCATTGTGATGACAAGGGCCATGGAGCATTGTGATGACACGGTCATGGAACATTGTGATGACAAGAATTCTGGAGCATTGTGATGACAAGGGCCATGGAGAATTGTGATGACATGGTCATGGAACATTGTGATGACAAGAATTCTGGAGCATTGTGATGACAAGTGCCATGGAGCATTGTGATGACACGGTCATGGAACATTGTGATGACAAGTATTATAGAGCATTGTGATGACACGGTCATGGAACATTGTGATGACAAGAATTCTGGAGCATTGTGATGACAAGGGCCATGGAGCATTGTGATGACACGGTCATGGAACATTGTGATGACAAGAATTCTGGAGCATTGTGGTGACAAGGGCCATGGTGCCTTGTGATGACATGGTCATGGAACATTGTGATGACAAGAATTCTGGAGCATTGTGATGACACGGTCATGGAACATTGTGATGACAAGAATTATGGAGCATTGTGATGACAAGGGCCATGGAGCATTGTGATGACATGGTCATGGAACATTGTGATGACAAGAATTCTGGAGCATTGTGATGACAAGGGCCATGGAGCATTGTGATGACAAGGGCCATGGAGTATTGTGATGACATAGTCATGGAACATGGTGATGACAAGAATTCTGGAGCATTGTCAAGACAAGGGCCATGGAGCATTGTGATGACAAGTGTCATGGAGCATTGTAATGAGAGGTTTCATTGTGCACCGTGATGACAAGGGGGATGGAGTATTGTGATGAAACTGGTCCTGGAGCATTGTGATAACAAAAGCCATTGAGCATTGTGATGACAGGCATCATGGAGCATTGTGAAGAATGGGGACATGGGGAATTGTAATGACAATAGAGAAATGTGATGAAAATGGTCAGCAAGCAAAATGATTAAAGTGGTCATTTAGAATTGTCATGAAAAACTATATAGAGCATTGTGATGACAAAGGTCATGGAGAACTGTGATGACCAGGGTCATGTAGCATTGTGATGACACGGTCATGGAACATTGTGATGACAAGAATTATGGAGCATTGTGATGACACGGTCATGGAACATTGTGATGACAAGAATTCTGGAGCATTGTGATGACAAGGGCCATGGAGCATTGTGATGACACGGTCATGGAACATTGTGATGACAAGAATTCTGGAGCATTGTGATGACACGGTCATGGAACATTGTGATGACAAGGATTCTGGAGCATTGTGATGACAAGGAACATGGAGCATTGTGATGACACGGTCATGGAACATTGTGAGGACAAGAATTCTGGAGCATTGTGATGACAAGGGCCATGGTGCATTGTGATGACACGGTCATGGAACTTTGTGATGACAAGCAATCTGGAGCATTGTGATGACCAGGGCCATGGAGCATTGTGATGACACGGTCATGGAACATTGTGATGACAAGAATTCTGCAGCATTGTGATGACAAGGGCCATGGAGAATTGTGATGACATGGTCATGGAACATTGTGATGACAAGAATTCTGGAGCATTGTGATGACAAGGGCCATGGAGCATTGTGATGACACGGTCATAGAACATTGTGATGACAAGAATTCTGGAGCATTGTGATGACAAGGGCCATGGAGAATTGTGATGACATGGTCATGGAACATTGTGATGACAAGAATTCTGGAGCATTGTGATGACACGGTCATAGAACATTGTGATGACAAGAAATCTGGTGCATTGTGATGACCAGGGCCATGGAGCATTGTGATGACACTGTCATGGAACATTGTGATGACAAGAATTTGGGAGCATTGTGATGACAAGGGCCATGGAGCATTGTGATGACACGGTCATGGAACATTGAGATGACAAGAATTCTGGACCATTGTGATGACAAGGGCCATGGAGAATTGTGATGACATGGTCATGGAACATTGTGATGACAAGAATTCTGGAGCATTGTGATGACAAGGGCCATGGAGCATTGTGATGACACGGTCATAGAACATTGTGATGACAAGAATTCTGGAGCATTGTGATGACACGGTCATGGAACATTGTGATGACAAGAATTCTGGAGCATTGTGATGACACGGTCATGGAACATTGTGATGACAAGAAATCTGGTGCATTGTGATGACAAGGGCCATGGAGCATTGTGATGACACGGTCATGGAACATTGTGATGACAAGGATTCTGGAGCATTGTGATGACAAGGACCATGGAGCATTGTGATGAAACGGTCATGGAACATTGTGATGACAAGAATTCAGGAGCATTGTGATGACAAGGGCCATGGAGCATTGTGATGACACGGTCATGGAACATTGTGATGACAAGAATTCTGGAGCATTGTGATGACAAGGGCCATGGAGCATTGTGATGACACGGTCATGGAACTTTGTGATGACAAGAATTCTGGAGCATTGTGATGACAAGGGCCATGGAGCATTGTGATGACACGGTCATGGAACATTGAGATGACAAGAATTCTGGAGCATTGTGATGACAAGAATTCTGGAGCATTGTGATGACACGGTCATGGAACATTGTGATGACAAGAATTCTGGAGCATTGTGATGACACGGTCATGGAACATTTTGATGACAAGTATTATGGAGCATTGTGATGACACGATCATGGAACATTGTGATGACAAGAAATCTGGAGCATTGTGATGACAAGGGCCATGGAGCATTGTGATGACATGGTCATGGAACATTGTGATGACAGGAATTCTGGAGCATTGTGATGACAAGGGCCATGGTGCATTGTGATGACACGGTCATGGAACTTTGTGATGACAAGCAATCTGCAGCATTGTGATGACCAGGGCCATGGAGCATTGTGATGACACGGTCATGGAACATTGTGATGACAAGAATTCTGGAGCATGGTGATGACAAGAATTCTGGAGCATTGTGATGACACGGTCATGGAACATTGTGATGACAAGAATTCTGGAGCATTGTGATGACAAGGGCCATGGAGCATTGTGATGACATGGTCATGGAACATTGTGATGACAAGAATTCTGGAGCATTGTGATGACATGTGTCATGGAGCATTGTAATGTAACTTTTCATTGTGCACCGTGATGACAAGGGGGATGGAGTATTGTGATGAAACTGGTCCTGGAGCTTTGTGATAACAAAAGCCATTGAGCATTGTGATGACAGGCATCATGGAGCATTGTGAAGAAAGGGTTCACGGGAAATTTTAATGACAATAGAGAAATGTGATGAAAATGGTCAGCAAGCAAAGTGATTAAAGTGGTCATTTAGAATTGTCATGAAAATCTATATAGAGCATTGTGATGGCAAAGGTCATTGAGAACTGTGATGACGAGAGTCAGGTAGCATTGTGATGACACGGTCATGGAACATTGTGATGAAAAGAATTATGGAGCATTGTGATGACACGATCATGGAACATTGTGATGACAAGAATTCTGGAGCATTGTGGTGACAAGAATTCTGGAGCATTGTGATGACATGGTCATGGAACATTTTGATGACAATAATTATGGAGCATTGTGATGAAACGGTCATGGAATATTTTGATGACAATAATTATGGAGCATTGTGATGACACGGTCATGGAACCTTGTGATGACAAGAATTCTGGAGCATTGTGATGACAAGGGCCATGGAGTATTGTGATGACACGGTCATGGAACATTGTGATGAAAAGAAGTTTGGAGCATTGTGATGACAAGTGCCATGGTGAATTGTGATGACACGGTCATGGAACTTTGTGATGACAAGAATTCTGGAGCATTGTGATGACAAGGGCCATGGAGCATTGTGATGACACGGTCATGGAACGTTGTGATGACAAGAATTCTGGAGCATTGTGATGACAAGTGCCATGGAGCATTGTGATGACACGGTCATGGAACATTGTGATGACAAGAATTCTGGAGCATTGTGATGACAAGGGCCATGGTGCATTTTGATGACACAGTCATGGAACTTTGTGATGACAAAAATTCTGGAGCATTGTGATGACAAGGGCCATGGTGCATTGTGATGACACGGTCATGGAACATTGTGATGACAAGAATTCTGGAGCATTGTGATGACAAGGGCCATGGTGCATTGTGATGACACGGTCATGGAACATTGTGATGACAAGAATTCTGGAACATTGTGATGACACGGTCATGGAACATTGTGATGACAAGGATTCTGGAGCATTGTGATGACAAGGACCATGGAGCGTTGTGATGACACCGTCATGGAACATTGTGATGACAAGAATTCTGGAGCATTGTGATGACAAGGGCCATGGTGCATTGTGATGACACGGTCATGGAACTTTGTGATGACAAGCAATATGGAGCATTGTGATGACCAGGGCCATGGAGCATTGTGATGACACGGTCATAGAACATTGTGATGACAAGAATTCTGGAGCATTGTGATGACACGGTCATGGAACATTGTGATGACAAGAAATCTGGTGCATTGTGATGACAAGGGCCATGGAGCATTGTGATGACACGGTCATGGAACATTGTGATGACAAGGATTCTGGAGCATTGTGATGACAAGGACCATGGAGCATTGTGATGACACGGTCATGGAACATTGTGATGACAAGAATTCTGGAGCATTGTGATGACAAGGGCCATGGTGCATTGTGATGACACGGTCATGGATCTTTGTGATGACAAGCAATCTGGAGCATTGTGATGACCAGGGCCATGGAGCATTGTGATGACACGGTCATGGAACATTGTGATGACAAGAATTCTGGAGCATTGTGATGACAAGGGCCATGGAGCATTGTGATGATACGGTCATTGAACATTGTGATGACAAGAATTCTGGAGCATTGTGATGACAACGGCCATGGAGAATTGTGATGACATGGTCATGGAACATTGTGATGACAAGAATTCTGGAGCATTGTGATGACAAGGGCCATGGAGCATTGTGATGACACGGTCATGGAACATTGTGATGACAAGAATTATGGAGCATTGTGATGACACGGTCATGGAACATTGTGATGACAAGAATTATGGAGCATTGTGATGACACGGTCATGGAACATTGTGATGACAAGAATTCTGGAGCATTGTGATGACAAGGGCCATGGAGCATTGTGATGACACGGTCATGGAACATTGTGATGACAAGAATTCTGGAGCATTGTGGTGACAAGGGCCATGGTGCATTGTGATGACATGGTCATGGAACATTGTGATGACAAGAATTCTGGAGCATTGTGATGACACGGTCATGGAACATTGTGATGACAAGAATTATGGAGCATTGTGATGACAAGGGCCATGGAGCATTGTGATGACACGAACATGGAACATTGTGATGACAAGAATTCTGGAGCATTGTGATGACAAGGGCCATGGAGCATTGTGATGACAAGGGCCATGGAGTATTGTGATGACATGGTCATGGAACATGGTGATGACAAGAATTCTGGAGCATTGTGAAGACAAGGGCCATGGAGCATTGTGATGACAAGTGTCATGGAGCATTGTAATGAGAGGTTTCATTGTGCACCGTGATGACAAGGGGATGGAGTATTGTGATGAAACTGGTCCTGGAGCATTGTGATAACAAAAGCCATTGAGCATTGTGATGACAGGCGTCATGGAGCATTGTGAAGAATGGGGACATGGGGAATTGTAATGACAATAGAGAAATGTGATGAAAATGGTCAGCAAGCAAAATGATTAAAGTGGTCATTTAGAATTGTCATGAAAAACTATATAGAGCATTGTGATGACAAAGGTCATGGAGAACTGTGATGACCAGGGTCATGTAGCATTGTGATGACACGGTCATGGAACATTGTGATGACAAGAATTATGGAGCATTGTGATGACACGGTCATGGAACATTGTGATGACAAGAATTCTGGAGCATTGTGATGACAAGGGCCATGGAGAATTGTGATGACACGGTCATGGAACATTGTGATGACAAGAATTCTGGAGCATTGTGATGACAAGGGCCATGGAGCATTGTGATGACACGGTCATGGAACATTGTGATGACAAGAATTCTGGAGCATTGTGATGACAAGGGCCATGGAGAATTGTGATGACATGGTCATGGAACATTGTGATGACAAGAATTCTGGAGCATTGTGATGACAAGTGCCATGGAGCATTGTGATGACACGGTCATGGAACATTGTGATGACAAGTATTATAGAGCATTGTGATGACACGGTCATGGAACATTGTGATGACAAGAATTCTGGAGCATTGTGATGACAAGGGCCATGGAGCATTGTGATGACACGGTCATGGAACATTGTGATGACAAGAATTCTGGAGCATTGTGGTGACAAGGGCCATGGTGCCTTGTGATGACATGGTCATGGAACATTGTGATGACAAGAATTCTGGAGCATTGTGATGACACCTTCATGGAACATTGTGATGACAAGAATTATGGAGCATTGTGATGACAAGGGCCATGGAGCATTGTGATGACATGGTCATGGAACATTGTGATGACAAGAATTCTGGAGCATTGTGATGACAAGGGCCATGGAGCATTGTGATGACAAGGGCCATGGAGTATTGTGATGACATAGTCATGGAACATGGTGATGACAAGAATTCTGGAGCATTGTCAAGACAAGGGCCATGGAGCATTGTGATGACAAGTGTCATGGAGCATTGTAATGAGAGGTTTCATTGTGCACCGTGATGACAAGGGGGATGGAGTATTGTGATGAAACTGGTCCTGGAGCATTGTGATAACAAAAGCCATTGAGCATTGTGATGACAGGCATCATGGAGCATTGTGAAGAATGGGGACATGGGGAATTGTAATGACAATAGAGAAATGTGATGAAAATGGTCAGCAAGCAAAATGATTAAAGTGGTCATTTAGAATTGTCATGAAAAACTATATAGAGCATTGTGATGACAAAGGTCATGGAGAACTGTGATGACCAGGGTCATGTAGCATTGTGATGACACGGTCATGGAACATTGTGATGACAAGAATTATGGAGCATTGTGATGACACGGTCATGGAACATTGTGATGACAAGAATTCTGGAGCATTGTGATGACAAGGGCCATGGAGCATTGTGATGACACGGTCATGGAACATTGTGATGACAAGAATTCTGGAGCATTGTGATGACACGGTCATGGAACATTGTGATGACAAGGATTCTGGAGCATTGTGATGACAAGGAACATGGAGCATTGTGATGACACGGTCATGGAACATTGTGAGGACAAGAATTCTGGAGCATTGTGATGACAAGGGCCATGGTGCATTGTGATGACACGGTCATGGAACTTTGTGATGACAAGCAATCTGGAGCATTGTGATGACCAGGGCCATGGAGCATTGTGATGACACGGTCATGGAACATTGTGATGACAAGAATTCTGCAGCATTGTGATGACAAGGGCCATGGAGAATTGTGATGACATGGTCATGGAACATTGTGATGACAAGAATTCTGGAGCATTGTGATGACAAGGGCCATGGAGCATTGTGATGACACGGTCATAGAACATTGTGATGACAAGAATTCTGGAGCATTGTGATGACAAGGGCCATGGAGAATTGTGATGACATGGTCATGGAACATTGTGATGACAAGAATTCTGGAGCATTGTGATGACACGGTCATAGAACATTGTGATGACAAGAAATCTGGTGCATTGTGATGACCAGGGCCATGGAGCATTGTGATGACACTGTCATGGAACATTGTGATGACAAGAATTTGGGAGCATTGTGATGACAAGGGCCATGGAGCATTGTGATGACACGGTCATGGAACATTGAGATGACAAGAATTCTGGACCATTGTGATGACAAGGGCCATGGAGAATTGTGATGACATGGTCATGGAACATTGTGATGACAAGAATTCTGGAGCATTGTGATGACAAGGGCCATGGAGCATTGTGATGACACGGTCATAGAACATTGTGATGACAAGAATTCTGGAGCATTGTGATGACACGGTCATGGAACATTGTGATGACAAGAATTCTGGAGCACTGTGATGACACGGTCATGGAACATTGTGATGACAAGAAATCTGGTGCATTGTGATGACAAGGGCCATGGAGCATTGTGATGACACGGTCATGGAACATTGTGATGACAAGGATTCTGGAGCATTGTGATGACAAGGACCATGGAGCATTGTGATGAAACGGTCATGGAACATTGTGATGACAAGAATTCAGGAGCATTGTGATGACAAGGGCCATGGAGCATTGTGATGACACGGTCATGGAACATTGTGATGACAAGAATTCTGGAGCATTGTGATGACAAGGGCCATGGAGCATTGTGATGACACGGTCATGGAACTTTGTGATGACAAGAATTCTGGAGCATTGTGATGACAAGGGCCATGGAGCATTGTGATGACACGGTCATGGAACATTGAGATGACAAGAATTCTGGAGCATTGTGATGACAAGAATTCTGGAGCATTGTGATGACACGGTCATGGAACATTGTGATGACAAGAATTCTGGAGCATTGTGATGACACGGTCATGGAACATTTTGATGACAAGTATTATGGAGCATTGTGATGACACGATCATGGAACATTGTGATGACAAGAAATCTGGAGCATTGTGATGACAAGGGCCATGGAGCATTGTGATGACATGGTCATGGAACATTGTGATGACAGGAATTCTGGAGCATTGTGATGACAAGGGCCATGGTGCATTGTGATGACACGGTCATGGAACTTTGTGATGACAAGCAATCTGCAGCATTGTGATGACCAGGGCCATGGAGCATTGTGATGACACGGTCATGGAACATTGTGATGACAAGAATTCTGGAGCATGGTGATGACAAGAATTCTGGAGCATTGTGATGACACGGTCATGGAACATTGTGATGACAAGAATTCTGGAGCATTGTGATGACAAGGGCCATGGAGCATTGTGATGACATGGTCATGGAACATTGTGATGACAAGAATTCTGGAGCATTGTGATGACATGTGTCATGGAGCATTGTAATGTAACTTTTCATTGTGCACCGTGATGACAAGGGGGATGGAGTATTGTGATGAAACTGGTCCTGGAGCTTTGTGATAACAAAAGCCATTGAGCATTGTGATGACAGGCATCATGGAGCATTGTGAAGAAAGGGTTCATGGGAAATTTTAATGACAATAGAGAAATGTGATGAAAATGGTCAGCAAGCAAAGTGATTAAAGTGGTCATTTAGAATTGTCATGAAAATCTATATAGAGCATTGTGATGGCAAAGGTCATTGAGAACTGTGATGACGAGAGTCAGGTAGCATTGTGATGACACGGTCATGGAACATTGTGATGAAAAGAATTATGGAGCATTGTGATGACACGATCATGGAACATTGTGATGACAAGAATTCTGGAGCATTGTGATGACAAGGGCCATGGAGCATTGTGATGACACGGTCATGGAACAATGTGATGACAAGAATTCTGGAGCATTGTGATGACAAAGGCCATGGAGCATTGTGATGACATGGTCATCGATCATTGTGATGACAAGAATTCTGGAGCATTGTGATGACAAGGGCCATGGAGCATTGTGATGACACGGTCATGGAACATTGTGATGACAAGAATTCTGGAGCATTGTGATGACAAGGGCCATGGAGCATTGTGATGACACGGTCATGGAACATTGTGATGACAAGAATTCTGGAGCATTGTGATTACAAGTGCCATGGAGATTTGTGATGACATGGTCATGGAACATTGTGATGACAAGAATTCTGGAGCATTGTGATGACAAGGGCCATGGAGCATTGTGATGACACGGTCATGGAATATTGTGATGACAAGAATTATGGAGCATTGTGATGACACGCTCATGGAACATTGTGATGACAAAAATTATGGAGCATTGTGATGACACGGTCATGGAACATTGTGATGACAAGAATTCTGGAGCAGTGTGATGACAAGGGCCATGGAGCATTGTGATGACACGGTCATGGAACATTGTGATGACAAGAATTCTGGGGCATTGTGATTACAAGTGCCATGGAGAATTGTGATGACATGGTCATGGAACATTGTGATGACAAGAATTCTGGAGCATTGTGATGACAAGGGCCATGGAGCATTGTGATGACACGGTCATGGAATATTGTGATGACAAGAATTATGGAGCATTGTGATGACACCGTCATGGAACATTGTGATGACAAGAATTATTGAGCATTGTGATGACACGGTCATGGAACATTGTGATGACAAGAATTCTGGAGCAGTGTGATGACAAGGGCCATGGAGCATTGTGATGAGACGGTCATGGAACATTGTGATGACAAGAATTCTGGAGCATTGTGATGACAAGGGCCATGGTGCATTGTCATGACACGGTCATGGAACTTTGTGATGAAAAGCAATCTGGAGCATTGTGATGACCAGGGCCATGGAGCATTGTGATGACACGGTCATGGAACATTGTGATGAAAAGAATTCTGGAGCATTGTGATGACAAGAATTCTGGAGCATTGTGATGACACGGTCATGGAACATTGTGATGACAAGAATTCTGGAGCATTGTGGTGACAAGAATTCTGGAGCATTGTGATGACATGGTCATGGAACATTTTGATGACAATAATTATGGAGCATTGTGATGAAACGGTCATGGAATATTTTGATGACAATAATTATGGAGCATTGTGATGACACGGTCATGGAACCTTGTGATGACAAGAATTCTGGAGCATTGTGATGACAAGGGCCATGGAGTATTGTGATGACACGGTCATGGAACATTGTGATGAAAAGAAGTTTGGAGCATTGTGATGACAAGTGCCATGGTGAATTGTGATGACACGGTCATGGAACTTTGTGATGACAAGAATTCTGGAGCATTGTGATGACAAGGGCCATGGAGCATTGTGATGACACGGTCATGGAACGTTGTGATGACAAGAATTCTGGAGCATTGTGATGACAAGTGCCATGGAGCATTGTGATGACACGGTCATGGAACATTGTGATGACAAGAATTCTGGAGCATTGTGATGACAAGGGCCATGGTGCATTTTGATGACACAGTCATGGAACTTTGTGATGAAAAAAATTCTGGAGCATTGTGATGACAAGGGCCATGGTGCATTGTGATGACACGGTCATGGAACATTGTGATGACAAGAATTCTGGAGCATTGTGATGACAAGGGCCATGGTGCATTGTGATGACACGGTCATGGAACATTGTGATGACAAGAATTCTGGAACATTGTGATGACACGGTCATGGAACATTGTGATGACAAGAATTCTGGAGCATTGTGATGACACGGTCATGGAACATTTTGATGACAAGAATTATGGAGCATTGTGATGACACGGTCATGGAACATTGTGATGACAAGAATTCTGGAGCATTGTGATGACAAGGGCCATGGAGCATTGTGATGACACGGTCATGGAAGATTGTGATGACAAGAATTCTGGAGCATTGTGATGACAAGGGCCATGGAGCATTGTGATGACACGGTCATGGAACATTGAGATGACAAGAATTCTGGAGCATTGTGATGACAAGAATTCTGGAGCATTGTGATGACACGGTCATGGAACATTGTGATGACAAGAATTCTGGAGCATTGTGATGACACGGTCATGGAACATTTTGATGACAAGTATTATGGAGCATTGTGATGACACGATCATGGAACATTCTGATGACAAGAAATCTGGAGCATTGTGATGACAAGGGCCATGGAGCATTGTGATGACACGGTCATGGAACATTGTGATGACAAGAATTCTGGAGCATTGTGATGACAAGGGCCATGGAGCATTGTGATGACACGGTCAAGGAACTTTGTGATGACAAGCAATCTGCAGCATTGTGATGACCAGGGCCATGGAGCATTGTGATGACACGGTCATGGAACTTTGTGATGACAAGAATTCTGGAGCATTGTGATGACAAGGGCCATGGAGCATTGTGATGACACGGTCATGGAACATTGAGATGACAAGAATTCTGGAGCATTGTGATGACAAGAATTCTGGAGCATTGTGATGACACGGTCATGGAACATTGTGATGACAAGAATTCTGGAGCATTGTGATGACACGGTCATGGAACATTTTGATGACAAGTATTATGGAGCATTGTGATGACACGATAATGGAATATTGTGATGACAAGAAATCTGGAGAATTGTGATGACAAGGGCCATGGAGCATTGTGATGACACGGTCATGGAACATTGTGATGACAAGAATTCTGGAGCATTGTGATGACAAGGGCCATGGTGCATTGTGATGACACGGTCATGGAACTTTGTGATGACAAGCAATCTGCAGCATTGTGATGACCAGGGCCATGGAGCATTGTGATGACACGGTCATGGAACTTTGTGATGACAAGAATTCTGGAGCATGGTGATGACAAGAATTCTGGAGCATTGTGATGACACGGTCATGGAACATTGTGAGGACAAGAATTCTGGAGCATTGTGATGACAACTGCCATGGAGCATTGTGATGACATGGTCATGGAACATTGTGATGACAAGAATTCTGGAGCATTGTGATGACATGTGTCATGGAGCATTGTAATGTAACTCTTCATTGTGCACCGTGATGACAAGGGGGATGGAGTATTGTGATGAAACTGGTCCTGGAGCTTTGTGATAACAAAAGCCATTGAGCATTGTGATGACAGGCATCATGGAGCATTGTGAAGAAAGGGGTCATGGGAAATTTTAATGACAATAGAGAAATGTGATGAAAATGGTCAGCAAGCAAAGTGATTAAAGTGGTCATTTAGAATTGTCATGAAAATCTATATAGAGCATTGTGATGGCAAAGGTCATGGAGAACTGTGATGACCACAGTCATGTAGCATTGTGATGACACGGTCATGGAACATTGTGATGAAAAGAATTATGGAGCATTGTGATGACACGATCATGGAACATTGTGATGACAAGAATTCTGGAGCATTGTGATGACAAGGGCCATGGAGCATTGTGATGACACGGTCATGGAACAATGTGATGACAAGAATTCTGGAGCATTGTGATGACAAGGGCCATGGAGCATTGTGATGACACGGTCATGGAATATTCAAATGACAAGAATTCTGAAGCATTGTGATGACAAGGGCCATGGAGCATTGTGATGACACGGTCATGGAACATTGTGATGACAAGAATTCTGGAGCATTGTGATGACAAGGGCCATGGAGCATTGTAATGACATGGTCACGGAACTTTGTGATGACAACATTCTGGAGCATTGTGATGACAAGGGCCATGGAGCATTGTGATGACAAGTGTCATGGAGCATTGTAATGAGAGGTTTCATTGTGCACCGTGATGACAAGGGGGATGGAGTATTGTGATGAAACTGGTCCTGGAGCATTGTGATAACAAAAGCCATTGAGCATTGTGATGACAGGCATCATGGAGCATTGTTAAGAAAGGGGTCATGGGAAATTGTAATGACAATAGAGAAATGTGATGAAAATGGTCAGCAAGCAAAGTGAGTAAAGTGGTCATTTAGAATTGTCATGAAAAACTACATAGAGCATTGTGATGACAAAGGTCATGGAGAACTGTGATGGCCAGGGTCATGTAGCATTGTGATGACACGGTCATGGAACGTTGTGATGACAAAAATTATGGAGCATTGTGATGACACGGTCATGGAACATTGTGATGACAAGAATTCTGCAGCATTGTGATGACAAGGGCCATGGAGCATTGTGATGACACGGTCATGGAACATTGTGATGACAAGAATTCTGGAGTATTGTGATGACACGGTCATGGAACATTGTGATGACAAGAATTCTGGAGCATTGTGATGACACGGTCATGGAACATTGTGATGACAAGAAATCTGGTGCATTGTGATGACAAGGGCCATGGAGCATTGTGATGACACGGTCATGGAACTTTGTGATGACAAGAATTCTGGAGCATTGTGATGACAAGGGCCATGGTGCATTGTGATGACACGGTCATGGAACTTTGTGATGACAAGAATTCTGGAGCATGGTGATGACAAGAATTCTGGAGCATTGTGATGACACGGTCATGGAACATTGTGAGGACAAAAATTCTGGAGCATTGTGATGACAAGTGCCATGGAGCATTGTGATGACATGGTCATGGAACATTGTGATGACAAGAATTCTGGAGCATTGTGATGACATGTGTCATGGAGCATTGTAATGTAACTTTTCATTGTGCACCGTGATGACAAGGGGGATGGAGTATTGTGATGAAACTGGTCCTGGAGCTTTGTGATAACAAAAGCCATTGAGCATTGTGATGACAGGCATCATGGAGCATTGTGAAGAAAGGGGTCATGGGAAATTTTAATGACAATAGAGAAATGTGATGAAAATGGTCAGCAAGCAAAGTGATTAAAGTGGTCATTTAGAATTGTCATGAAAATCTATATAGAGCATTGTGATGGCAAAGGTCATGGAGAACTGTGATGACCAGAGTCATGTAGCATTGTGATGACACGGTCATGGAACATTGTGATGAAAAGAATTATGGAGCATTGTGATGACACGATCATGGAACATTGTGATGACAAGAATTCTGGAGCATTGTGATGACAAGGGCCATGGAGCTTTGTGATGACACGGTCATGGAACAATGTGATGACAAGAATTCTGGAGCATTGTGATGACAAGGGCCATGGAGCATTGTGATGACACGGTCATGGAATATTCAAATGACAAGAATTCAGAAGCATTGTGATGACAAGGGCCATGGAGCATTGTGATGACACGGTCATGGAACATTGTGATGACAAGAATTCTGGAGCATTGTGATGACAAGGGCCATGGAGCATTGTAATGACATGGTCACGGAACTTTGTGATGACAACATTCTGGAGCATTGTGATGACAAGGGCCATGGAGCATTGTGATGACAAGTGTCATGGAGCATTGTAATGAGAGGTTTCATTGTGCACCGTGATGACAAGGGGGATGGAGTATTGTGATGAAACTGGTCCTGGAGCATTGTGATAACAAAAGCCATTGAGCATTGTGATGACAGGCATCATGGAGCATTGTTAAGAAAGGGGTCATGGGAAATTGAAATGACAATAGAGAAATGTGATGAAAATGGTCAGCAAGCAAAGTGATTAAAGTGGTCATTTAGAATTGTCATGAAAAACTACATAGAGCATTGTGATGACAAAGGTCATGGAGAACTGTGATGGCCAGGGTCATGTAGCATTGTGATGACACGGTCATGGAACGTTGTGATGACAAAAATTATGGAGCATTGTGATGACACGGTCATGGAACATTGTGATGACAAGAATTCTGCAGCATTGTGATGACAAGGGCCATGGAGCATTGTGATGACACGGTCATGGAACATTGTGATGACAAGAATTCTGGAGTATTGTGATGACACGGTCATGGAACATTGTGATGACAAGAATTCTGGAGCATTGTGATGACACGGTCATGGAACATTGTGATGACAAGAAATCTGGTGCATTGTGATGACAAGGGCCATGGAGCATTGTGATGACACGGTCATGGAACATTGTGATGACAAGGATTCTGGAGCATTGTGATGACAAGGACCATGGAACATTATGAT
This sequence comes from Balaenoptera acutorostrata, assembly GCF_949987535.1. Taxonomy (NCBI): domain Eukaryota; kingdom Metazoa; phylum Chordata; class Mammalia; order Artiodactyla; family Balaenopteridae; genus Balaenoptera; species Balaenoptera acutorostrata. The sequence goes on from NW_026646657.1 coordinate 145,483, forward strand.
GACACGGTCATGGAACATTGTGATGACAAGAATTCTGGAGCATTGTGATGACAAGGGCCATGGTGCATTGTGATGACACGGTCATGGAACTTTGTGATGACAAGCAATCTGGAGCATTGTGATGACCAGGGCCATGGAGCATTGTGATGACACGGTCATGGAACATTGTGATGACAAGAATTCTGGAGCATTGTGATGACAAGGGCCATGGTGCATTGTGATGACACGGTCATGGAACATTGTGATGACAAGAATTCTGGAGCATAGTGATGACAAGGGCCATGGAGTATTGTGATGACATGGTCATGGAACATGGTGATGACAAGAATTCTGGAGCATTGTGAAGACAAGGGCCATGGAGCATTGTGATGACAAGTGTCATGGAACATTGTAATGAGAGGTTTCATTGTGCATCGTGATGACAAGGGGGATGGAGTATTGTGATGAAACTGGTCCTGGAGCATTGTGATAACAAAAGCCATTGAGCATTGTGATGACAGGCATCATGGAGCATTGTGAAGAATGGGGACATGGGGAATTGTAATGACAATAGAGAAATGTGATGAAAATGGTCAGCAAGCAAAATGATTAAAGTGGTCATTTAGAATTGTCATGAAAAACTATATAGAGCATTGTGATGACAAAGGTCATGGAGAACTGTGATGACCAGGGTCATGTAGCATTGTGATGACACGGTCATGGAACATTGTGATGACAAGAATTGTGGAGCATTGTGATGACAAGGGCCATGGTGCATTGTGATGACACGGTCATGGAACTTTGTGATGACAAGCAATCTGGAGCATTGTGATGACAAGGACCATGGAGCATTGTGATGACACGGTCATGGAACATTGTGATGACAAGAATTCTGGAGCATTGTGATGACAAGGGCCATGGTGCATTGTGATGACACGGTCATGGAACTTTGTGATGACAAGCAATCTGGAGCATTGTGATGACCAGGGCCATGGAGCATTGTGATGACACGGTCATGGAACATTGTGATGACAAGAATTCTGGAGCATTGTGATGACAAGGGCCATGGAGCATTGTGATGACACGGTCATGGAACATTGTGATGACAAGAATTCTGGAGCATTGTGATGACAAGGGCCATGGAGAATTGTGATGACATGGTCATGGAACATTGTGATGACAAGAATTCTGGAGCATTGTGATGACAAGGGCCATGGAGCATTGTGATGACACGGTCATGGAACATTGTGATGACAAGAATTCTGGAGCATTGTGATGACACGGTCATGGAACATTGTGATGACAAGAATTCTGGAGCATTGTGATGACACGGTCATGGAACATTGTGATGACAAGAATTCTGGTGCATTGTGATGACAAGGGCCATGGAGCATTGTGATGACAAGTGTCATGGAGCATTGTAATGAGAGGTTTCATTGTGCACCGTGATGACAAGGGGGATGGAGTATTGTGATGAAAATGGTCCTGGAGCATTGTGATAACAAAAGCCATTGAGCATTGTGATGACAGGTATCATGGAGCATTGTGAAGAATGGGGACATGTGGAATTGTAATGACAATAGAGAAATGTGATGAAAATGGTCAGCAAGCAAAATGATTAAAGTGGTCATTTAGAATTGTCATGAAAAACTATATAGTGCATTGTGATGACAAAGTTCATGGAGAACTGTGATGACCAGGATCATGAAGCATTGTGATGACACGGTCATGGAACATTGTGATGACAAGAATTATGGAGCATTGTGATGACACGGTCATGGAACATTGTGATGACACGAATTCTGGAGCATTTTGATGACAAGGGCCATGGAGCATTGTGATGACACGGTCATGGAACATTGTGATGACAAGAATTCTGGAGCATTGTGATGACAAGGGCCATGGAGCATTGTGATGACACGGTCATGGAACATTGTGATGACAAGAATTCTGGAGCATTGTGATGACACGGTCATGGAACATTGTGATGACAAGGATTCTGGAGCATTGTGATGACAAGGAACATGGAGCATTGTGATGACACGGTCATGGAACATTGTGCTGACAAGAATTCTGGAGCATTGTGATGACAAGGGCCATGGTGCATTGTGATGACACGGTCATGGAAATTTGTGATGACAAGCAATCTGGAGCATTGTGATGACCAGGGCCATGGAGCATTTTGATGACACGGTCATGGAACATTGTGATGACAAGAATTCTGGAGCATTGTGATGACAAGGGCCATGGAGAATTGTGATGACATGGTCATGGAACATTGTGATGACAAGAATTCTGGAGCATTGTAATGACAAGGGCCATGGAGCATTGTGATGACACCGGTCATGGAACATTGTGATGACAAGAATTCTGGAGCATTGTGATGACAGGGTCATGGAACATTGTGATGACAAGAATTCTGGAGCATTGTGATGACACGGTCATAGAACATTGTGATGACAAGAAATCTGGTGCATTGTGATGACAAGGGCCATGGAGCATTGTGATGACACGGTCATGGAAAATTGTGATGACAAGGATTCTGGAGCATTGTGATGACAAGGACCATGGAGCATTGTGATGACACGGTCATGGAACATTGTGATGACAAGAATTCTGGAGCATTGTGATGACAAGGGCCATGGTGCATTGTGATGACACGGTCATGGAACTTTGTGATGACAAGCAATCTGGAGCATTGTGATGACCAGGGCCATGGAGCATTGTGATGACACGGTCATGGAACATTGTGATGACAAGAATTCTGGAGCATTGTGATGACAAGGGCCATGGAGCATTGTGATGACAAGGTCATGGAACATTGTGATGACAAGAATTCTGGAGCATTGTGATGACAACGGCCATGGAACATTGTGATGACAAGAATTCTGGAGCATTGTGATGACAAGGGCCATGGAGCATTGTGATGACACGGTCATGGAACATTGTGATGACAAGAATTCTGGAGCATTTTGATGAAAAGGGCCATGGAGCATTGTGATGACACGGTCATGGAACATTGTGATGACAAGAATTATGGAGCATTGTGATGACACGGTCATGGAACATTGTGATGACAAGAATTCTGGAGCATTGTGATGACACGGTCATGGAACATTGTGATGACAAGAATTCTGGAGCATTGTGATGACAAGGGCCATGGAGCATTGTGATGACACGGTCATGGAACATTGTGATGACAAGAATTCTGGAACATTGTGGTGACAAGGGCCATGGTGCATTGTGATGACATGGTCATGGAACATTGTGATGACAAGAATTCTGGAGCATTGTGATGACACGGTCATGGAACGTTGTGATGACAAGAATTATGGAGCATTGTGATGACAAGGGCCATGGAGCATTGTGATGACACGGTCATGGAACATTGTGATGACAAGAATTCTGGAGCATTGTGATGACAAGGGCCATGGAGCATTGTGATGACAAGGGCCATGGAGTATTGTGATGACATGGTCATGGAACATGGTGATGACAAGAATTCTGGAGCATTGTGAAGACAAGGGCCATGGAGCATTGTCATGACAAGTGTCATGGAGCATTGTAATGAGAGGTTTCATTGTGCACCGTGATGACAAGGGGGATGGAGTATTGTGATGAAACTGGTCCTGGAGCATTGTGATAACAAAAGCCATTGAGCATTGTGATGACAGGCATCATGGAGCATTGTGAAGAATGGGGACATGGGGAATTGTAATGACAATAGAGAAATGTGATGAAAATGGTCAGCAAGCAAAATGATTAAAGTGGTCATTTAGAATTGTCATGAAAAACTATATAGAGCATTGTGATGACAAAGGTCATGGAGAACTGTGATGACCAGGGTCATGTAGCATTGTGATGACACGGTCATGGAACATTGTGATTACAAGAATTATGGAGCATTGTGATGACACGGTCATGGAACATTGTGATGACAAGAATTCTGGAGCATTGTGATGACAAGGGCCATGGAGCATTGTGATGACACGGTCATGGAACATTGTGATGACAAGAATTCTGGAGCATTGTGATGACACGGTCATGGAACATTGTGATGACAAGAATTCTGGAGCATTGTGATGACACGGTTATGGAACATTGTGATGACAAGAAATCTGGTGCATTGTGATGACAAGGGCCATGGAGCATTGTGATGACACGGTCATGGAACATTGTGATGACAAGGATTCTGGAGCATTGTGATGACAAGGACCATGGAGCATTGTGATGACACGGTCATGGAACATTGTGATGACAAGAATTCTGGAGCATTGTGATGACAAGGGCCATGGTGCATTGTGATGACATGGTCATGGAACTTTGTGATGACAAGCAATCTGGAGCATTGTGATGACCAGGGCCATGGAGCATTGTGATGACACGGTCATGGAACATTGTGATGACAAGAAATCTGGAGCATTGTGATGACCAGGGCCATGGAGCATTGTGATGACACGTTCATGGAACATTGTGATGACAAGAATTCTGGAGCATTGTGATTACAAGTGCCATGGAGCATTGTGATGACAAGGGTCATGGAGTATTGTGATGACATGGTCATGGAACATGGTGATGACAAGAATTCTGGAGCATTGTGAAGACAAGGGCCATGGAGCATTGTGATGACAAGTGTCATGGAGCATTGTAATGAGAGGTTTCATTGTGCACCGTGATGACAAGGGGGATGGAGTATTGTGATGAAACTGGTCCTGGAGCATTGTGATAACAAAAGCCATTGAGCATTGTGATGACAGGCATCATGGAGCATTGTGAAGAATGGGGACATGGGGAATTGTAATGACAATAGAGAAATGTGATGAAAAAGGTCAGCAAGCAAAATGATTAAAGTGGTCATTTAGAATTGTCATGAAAAACTATATAGAGCATTGTGATGACAAAGGTCATGGAGAACTGTGATGACCAGTGTCATGTAGCATTGTGATGACACGGTCATGGAACATTGTGATGACAAGAATTATGGAGCATTGTGATGACACGGTCATGGAACATTGTGATGACAAGAATTCTGGAGCATTGTGATGACACGGTCTTGGAACATTGTGATGACAAGAAATCTGGTGCATTGTGATGACAAGGGCCATGGAGCATTGTGATGACACGGTCATGGAACATTGTGATGACAAGGATTCTGGAGCATTGTGATGACAAGGGCCATGGAGCATTGTGATGACACGGTCATAGAACATTGTGATGACAAGAATTCTGGAGCATTGTGATGACACGGTCATGGAACATTGTGATGACAAGAAATCTGGTGCATTGTGATGACAAGGGCCATGGAGCATTGTGATGACACGGTCATGGAACATTGTGATGACAAGGATTCTGGAGCATTGTGATGACAAGGACCATGGAGCATTGTGATGACACGGTCATGGAACATTGTGATGACAAGAATTCTGGAGCATTGTGATGACAAGGCCATGGTGCATTGTGATGACACGGTCATGGATCTTTGTGATGACAAGCAATCTGGAGCATTGTGATGACCAGGGCCATGGAGCATTGTGATGACACGGTCATGGAACATTGTGATGACAAGAATTCTGGAGCATTGTGATGACAAGGGCCATGGAGCATTGTGATGACACGGTCATGGAACATTGTGATGACAAGAATTCTGGAGCATTGTGATGACAAGGGCCATGGAGAATTGTGATGACATGGTCATGGAACATTGTGATGACAAGAATTCTGGAGCATTGTGATGACAAGGGCCATTGAGCATTGTGATGACACCGGTCATGGAACATTGTGATGACAAGAATTCTGGAGCATTGTGATGACAGGGTCATGGAACATTGTGATGACAAGAATTCTGGAGCATTGTGATGACACGGTCATAGAACATTGTGATGACAAGAAATCTGGTGCATTGTGATGACAAGGGCCATGGAGCATTGTGATGACACGGTCATGGAAAATTGTGATGACAAGGATTCTGGAGCATTGTGATGACAAGGACCATGGAGCATTGTGATGACACGGTCATGGAACATTGTGATGACAAGAATTCTGGAGCATTGTGATGACAAGGGCCATGGTGCATTGTGATGACACGGTCATGGAACTTTGTGATGACAAGCAATCTGGAGCATTGTGATGACCAGGGCCATGGAGCATTGTGATGACACGGTCATGGAACATTGTGATGACAAGAATTCTGGAGCATTGTGATGACAAGGGCCATGGAGCATTGTGATGACAAGGTCATGGAACATTGTGATGACAAGAATTCTGGAGCATTGTGATGACAAGGGCCATGGAACATTGTGATGACAAGAATTCTGGAGCATTGTGATGACAAGGGCCATGGAGCATTGTGATGACACGGTCATGGAACATTGTGATGACAAGAATTCTGGAGCATTGTGGTGACAAGGGCCATGGTGCATTGTGATGACATGGTCATGGAACATTGTGATGACAAGAATTCCGGAGCATTGTGATGACACGGTCATGGAACATTGTGATGACAAGAATTCTGGAGCATTGTGATGACAAGGGCCATTGAGCATTGTGATGACACGGTCATGGAACATTGTGATGACAAGAATTCTGGAGCATTGTGATGACAAGGGCCATGGAGCATTGTGATGACAAGGGCCATGGAGTATTGTGATGACATGGTCATGGAACATGGTGATGACAAGAATTCTGGAGCATTGTGAAGACAAGGGCCATGGAGCATTATCATGACAAGTGTCATGGAGCATTGTAATGAGAGGTTTCATTGTGCACCGTGATGACAAGTGGGATGGAGTATTGTGATGAAACTGGTCCTGGAGCATTGTGATAACAAAAGCCATTGAGCATTGTGATGACAGGCATCATGGAGCATTGTGAAGAATGGGGACATGGGGAATTGTAATGACAATAGAGAAATGTGATGAAAATGGTCAGCAAGCAAAATGATTAAAGTGGTCATTTAGAATTGTCATGAAAAACTATATAGAGCATTGTCATGACAAAGGTCATGGAGAACTGTGATGACCAGGGTCATGTAGCATTGTGATGACACGGTCATGGAACATTGTGATGACAAGAATTATGGAGCATTGTGATGACACGGTCATGGAACATTGTGATGACAAGAATTCTGGAGCATTGTGATGACAAGGGCCATGGAGCATTGTGATGACACGGTCATGGAACATTGTGATGACAAGAATTCTGGAGCATTGTGATGACACGGTCATGGAACATTGTGATGAAAAGAATTCTGGAGCATTGTGATGACACGGTCTTGGAACATTGTGATGACAAGAAATCTGGTGCATTGTGATGACAAGGGCCATGGAGCATTGTGATGACACGGTCATGGAACATTGTGATGACAAGGATTCTGGAGCATTGTGATGACAAGGGCCATGGAGCATTGTGATGACACGGTCATAGAACATTGTGATGACAAGAATTCTGGAGCATTGTGATGACACGGTCATGGAACATTGTGATGACAAGAAATCTGGTGCATTGTGATGACAAGGGCCATGGAGCATTGTGATGACATGGTCATGGAACATCGTGATGACAAGGATTCTGGAGCATTGTGATGACAAGGACCATGGAGCATTGTGATGACACGGTCATGGAACATTGTGATGACAAGAATTCTGGAGCATTGTGATGACAAGGGCCATGGTGCATTGTGATGACACGGTCATGGATCTTTGTGATGACAAGCAATCTGGAGCATTGTGATGACCAGGGCCATGGAGCATTGTGATGACACGGTCATGGAACATTGTGATGACAAGAATTCTGGAGCATTGTGATGAAAAGGGCCATGGAGCATTGTGATGACACAGTCATGGAACATTGTGATGACAAGAATTCTGGAGCATTGTGATGACAAGGGCCATGGAGAATTGTGATGACATGGTCATGGAACATGGTGATGACAAGAATTCTGGAGTATTGTGAAGACAAGGGCCATGGAGCATTGTCATGACAAGTGTCATGGAGCATTGTAATGAGAGGTTTCATTGTGCACCGTGATGACAAGGGGGATGGAGTATTGTGATGAAACTGGTCCTGGAGCATTGTGATAACAAAAGCCATTGAGCATTGTGATGACAGGCATCATGGAGCATTGTGAAGAATGGGGACATGGGGAATTGTAATGACAATAGAGAAATGTGATGAAAATGGTCAGCAAGCAAAATGATTAAAGTGGTCATTTAGAATTGTCATGAAAAAATATATAGAGCATTGTGATGACAAAGGTCATGGAGAACTGTGATGACCAGGGTCATGTAGCATTGTGATGACACGGTCATGGAACATTGTGATGACAAGAATTATGGAGCATTGTGATGACACGGTCATGGAACATTGTGATGACAAGAATTATGGAGCATTGTGATGACAAGGGCCATGGAGCATTGTGATGACACGGTCATGGAACATTGTGATGACAAGAATTCTGGAGCATTGTGATGACACGGTCATGGAACATTGTGATGACAAGAATTATGGAGCATTGTGATGACACGGTCATGGAACATTGTGATGACATGAATTCTGGAGCATTGTGGTGACAAGGGCCATGGTGCATTGTGATGACATGGTCATGGAACATTGTGATGACAAGAATTCTGGAGCATTGTGATGACACGGTCATGGAACATTGTGATGACAAGAATTATGGAGCATTGTGATGACAAGGGCCATGGAGCATTGTGATGACACGGTCATGGAACATTGTGATGACCAGAATTCTGGAGCATTGTGATGACAAGGGCCATGGAGCATTGTGATGACAAGGGCCATGGAGTATTGTGATGACATGGTCATGGAACATGGTGATGACAAGAATTCTGGAGCATTGTGAAGACAAGGGCCATGGAGCATTGTGATGACAAGTGTCATGGAGCATTGTAATGAGAGGTTTCATTGTGCACCGTGATGACAAGGGGGATGGAGTATTGTGATGAAACTGGTCCTGGAGCATTGTGATAACAAAAGCCATTGAGCATTGTGATGACAGGCATCATGGAGCATTGTGAAGAATGGGGACATGGGGAATTGTAATGACAATAGAGAAATGTGATGAAAATGGTCAGCAAGCAAAATGATTAAAGTGGTCATTTAGAATTGTCATGAAAAACTATATAGAGCATTGTGATGACAAAGGTCATGGAGAACTGTGATGACCAGGGTCATGTAGCATTGTGATGACACGGTCATGGAACATTGTGATGACAAGAATTATGGAGCATTGTGATGACACGGTCATGGAACATTGTGATGACAAGAATTCTGGAGCATTGTGATGACAAGGGCCATGGAGCATTGTGATGACACGGTCATGGAACATTGTGATGACAAGAATTCTGGAGCATTGTGATGATAAGGGCCATGGAGCATTGTGATGACACGGTCATGGAACATTGTGATGACAAGAATTCTGGAGCATTTTGATGACACGGTCATGGAACACTGTGATGACAAGAATTCTGGAGCATTGTGATGACACGGTCTTGGAACATTGTGATGACAAGAAATCTGGTGCATTGTGATGACAAGGGCCATGGAGCATTGTGATGACACGGTCATGGAACATTGTGATGACAAGGATTCTGGAGCATTGTGATGACAAGGGCCATGGAGCATTGTGATGACACGGTCATGGAACATTGTGATGACAAGAATTCTGGAGCATTGTGATGACAAGGGCCATGGAGAATTGTGATGACATGGTCATGGAACATTGTGATGACAAGAATTCTGGAGCATTGTGATGACAAAGCCATGGAGCATTGTGATGACACGGTCATGGAACATTGTGATGAAAAGAATTCTGGAGCATTGTGATGACAAGGTCATGGAACATTGTGATGACAAGAATTCTGGAGCATTGTGATGACACGGTCATGGAACATTGTGATGACAAGAATTCTGGTGCATTGTGATGACAAGGGCCATGGAGCATTGTGATGACAAGTGTCATGGAGCATTGTAATGAGAGGTTTCATTGTGCACCGTGATGACAAGGGGGATGGAGTATTGTGATGAAACTGGTCCTGGAGCATTGTGATAACAAAAGCCATTGAGCATTGTGATGACAGGCATCATGGAGCATTGTGAAGAATGGGGACATGGGGAATTGTAATGACAATAGAGAAATGTGATGAAAATGGTCAGCAAGCAAAATGGTTAAAGTGGTCATTTAGAATTGTCATGAAAAACTATATAGTGCATTGTGATGACAAAGGTCATGGAGAACTGTGATGACCAGGGTCATGTAGCAGTGTGATGACACGGTCATGGAACATTGTGATGACAAGAATTCTGGAGCATTGTGATGACACGGTCATGGAACATTGTGATGACAAGAATTCTGGAGCATTGTGATGACACGGTCATGGAACATGGTGATGACAAGAATTCTGGTGCATTGTGATGACAAGGGCCATGGAGCATTGTGATGACAAGTGTCATGGAGCATTGTAATGAGAGGTTTCATTGTGCACCGTGATGACAAGGGGGATGGAGTATTGTGATGAAACTGGTCCTGGAGCATTGTGATAACAAAAGCCATTGAGCATTGTGATGACAGGCATCATGGAGCATTGTGAAGAATGGGGACATGGGGAATTGTAATGACAATAGAGAAATGTGATGAAAATGGTCAGCAAGCAAAATGATTAAAGTGGTCATTTAGAATTGTCATGAAAAACTATATAGTGCATTGTGATGACAAAGGTCATGGAGAACTGTGATGACCAGGGTCATGTAGCATTGTGATGACACGGTCATGGAACATTGTGATGACAAGAATTATGGAGCATTGAGATGACACGGTCATGGAACATTGTGATGACAAGAATTCTGGAGCATTTTGATGACAAGGGCCATGGAGCATTGTGATGACACGGTCATGGAACATTGTGATGACAAGAATTCTGGAGCATTGTGATGACAAGGGCCATGGAGCATTGTGATGACACGGTCATGGAACATTGTGATGACAAGAATTCTGGAGCATTGTGATGACACGGTCATGGAACACTGTGATGACAAGAATTCTGGAGCATTGTGATGACACGGTCTTGGAACATTGTGATGACAAGAAATCTGGTGTATTGTGATGACAAGGGCCATGGAGCATTGTGATGACACGGTCATGGAACATTGTGATGACAAGGATTCTGGAGCATTGTGATGACAAGGGCCATGGAGCATTGTGATGACACGGTCATGGAACATTGTGATGACAAGAATTCTGGAGCATTGTGATGACAAGGGCCATGGAGCATTGTGATGACAAGGTCATGGAACATTGTGATGACAAGAATTCTGGAGCATTGTGATGACAAGGGCCATGGAACATTGTGATGACAAGAATTCTGGAGCATTGTGATGACAAGGGCCATGGAGCATTGTGATGACACGGTCATGGTACATTGTGATGACAAGAATTCTGGAGCAATTTGATGAAAAGGGCCATGGAGCATTGTGATGACACGGTCATGGAACATTGTGATGACAAGAATTATGGAGCATTGTGATGACACGGTCATGGAACATTGTGATGACAAGAATTCTGGAGCATTGTGATGACACGGTCATGGAACATTGTGATGACAAGAATTCTGGAGCATTGTGATGACAAGGGCCATGGAGCATTGTGATGACACGGTCATGGAACATTGTGATGACAAGAATTCTGGAGCATTGTGGTGACAAGGGCCATGGTGCATTGTGATGACATGGTCATGGAACATTGTGATGACAAGAATTCCGGAGCATTGTGATGACACGGTCATGGAACATTGTGATGACAAGAATTCTGGAGCATTGTGATGACAAGGGCCATTGAGCATTGTGATGACACGGTCATGGAACATTGTGATGACAAGAATTCTGGAGCATTGTGATGACAAGGGCCATGGAGCATTGTGATGACAAGGGCCATGGAGTATTGTGATGACATGGTCATGGAACATGGTGATGACAAGAATTCTGGAGCATTGTGAAGACAAGGGCCATGGAGCATTATCATGACAAGTGTCATGGAGCATTGTAATGAGAGGTTTCATTGTGCACCGTGATGACAAGTGGGATGGAGTATTGTGATGAAACTGGTCCTGGAGCATTGTGATAACAAAAGCCATTGAGCATTGTGATGACAGGCATCATGGAGCATTGTGAAGAATGGGGACATGGGGAATTGTAATGACAATAGAGAAATGTGATGAAAATGGTCAGCAAGCAAAATGATTAAAGTGGTCATTTAGAATTGTCATGAAAAACTATATAGAGCATTGTCATGACAAAGGTCATGGAGAACTGTGATGACCAGGGTCATGTAGCATTGTGATGACACGGTCATGGAACATTGTGATGACAAGAATTATGGAGCATTGTGATGACACGGTCATGGAACATTGTGATGACAAGAATTCTGGAGCATTGTGATGACAAGGGCCATGGAGCATTGTGATGACACGGTCATGGAACATTGTGATGACAAGAATTCTGGAGCATTGTGATGACACGGTCATGGAACATTGTGATGAAAAGAATTCTGGAGCATTGTGATGACACGGTCTTGGAACATTGTGATGACAAGAAATCTGGTGCATTGTGATGACAAGGGCCATGGAGCATTGTGATGACACGGTCATGGAACATTGTGATGACAAGGATTCTGGAGCATTGTGATGACAAGGGCCATGGAGCATTGTGATGACACGGTCATAGAACATTGTGATGACAAGAATTCTGGAGCATTGTGATGACACGGTCATGGAACATTGTGATGACAAGAAATCTGGTGCATTGTGATGACAAGGGCCATGGAGCATTGTGATGACACGGTCATGGAACATCGTGATGACAAGGATTCTGGAGCATTGTGATGACAAGGACCATGGAGCATTGTGATGACACGGTCATGGAACATTGTGATGACAAGAATTCTGGAGCATTGTGATGACAAGGGCCATGGTGCATTGTGATGACACGGTCATGGATCTTTGTGATGACAAGCAATCTGGAGCATTGTGATGACCAGGGCCATGGAGCATTGTGATGACACGGTCATGGAATATTGTGATGACAAGAATTTTGGAGCATTGTGATGAAAAGGGCCATGGAGCATTGTGATGACACAGTCATGGAACATTGTGATGACAAGAATTCTGGAGCATTGTGATGACAAGGGCCATGGAGAATTGTGATGACATGGTCATGGAACATTGTGATGACAAGAATTCTGGAGCATTGTGATGACAAGGGCCATGGAGCATTGTGATGACACGGTCATGGAACATTGTGATGACAAGAATTCTGGAGCATTGTGATGACACGGTCATGGAACATTGTGATGACAAGAATTATGGAGCATTGTGATGACACGGTCATGGAACATTGTGATGACAAGAATTCTGGAGCATTGTGATGACAAGGGCCATGGAGCATTGTGATGACATGGTCATGGAACATTGTGATGACAAGAATTCTGGAGCATTGTGGTGACAAGGGCCATGGTGCATTGTGATGACATGGTCATGGAACATTGTGATGACAAGAATTCTGGAGCATTGTGATGACACGGTCATGGAACATTGTGATGACAAGAATTATGGAGCATTGTGATGACAAGGGCCATGGAGCATTGTGATGACACGGTCATGGAACATTGTGATGACAAGAATTCTGGAGCATTGTGATGACAAGGGCCCTGGAGCATTGTGATGACAAGGGCCATGGAGTATTGTGATGACATGGTCATGGAACATGGTGATGACAAGAATTCTGGAGCATTGTGAAAACAAGGGCCATGGAGCATTGTGATGACAAGTGTCATGGAGCATTGTAATGAGAGGTTTCATTGTGCACCGTGATGACAAGGGGGATGGAGTATTGTGATGAAACTGGTCCTGGAGCATTGTGATAACAAAAGCCATTGAGCATTGTGATGACAGGCATCATGGAGCATTGTGAAGAATGGGGACATGGGGAATTGTAATGACAATAGAGAAATGTGATGAAAATGGTCAGCAAGCAAAATGATTAAAGTGGTCATTTAGAATTGTCATGAAAAACTATATAGAGCATTGTGATGACAAAGGTCATGGAGAACTGTGATGACCAGGGTCATGTAGCATTGTGATGACACGGTCATGGAACATTGTGATGACAAGAATTATGGAGTATTGTGATGACACGGTCATGGAACATTGTGATGACAAGAATTCTGGAGCATTGTGATGACAAGGGCCATGGAGCATTGTGATGACACGGTCATGGAACATTGTGATGACAAGAATTCTGGAGCATTGTGATGACAAGGGCCATGGAGCATTGTGATGACACGGTCATGGAACATTGTGATGACAAGAATTCTGGAGCATTGTGATGACACGGTCATGGAACACTGTGATGACAAGAATTCTGGAGCATTGTGATGACACGGTCTTGGAACATTGTGATGACAAGAAATCTGGTGCATTGTGATGACAAGGGCCATGGAGCATTGTGATGACACGGTCATGGAACATTGTGATGACAAGGATTCTGGAGCATTGTGATGACAAGGGCCATGGAGCATTGTGATGACACGGTCATGGAACATTGTGATGACAAGAATTCTGGAGCATTGTGATGACAAGGGCCATGGAGAATTGTGATGACATGGTCATGGAACATTGTGATGACAAGAATTCTGGAGCATTGTGATGACACGGTCATGGAACATTGTGATGACAAGAATTCTGGAGCATTGTGATGACACGGTCATGGAACATTGTGATGACAAGAATTCTGGTGCATTGTGATGACAAGGGCCATGGAGCATTGTGATGACAAGTGTCATGGAGCATTGTAATGAGAGGTTTCATTGTGCACCGTGATGACAAGGGGGATGGAGTATTGTGATGAAACTGGTCCTGGAGCATTGTGATAACAAAAGCCATTGAGCATTGTGATGACAGGCATCATGGAGCATTGTGAAGAATGGGGACATGGGGAATTGTAATGACAATAGAGAAATGTGATGAAAATGGTCAGCAAGCAAAATGATTAAAGTGGTCATTTAGAATTGTCATGAAAAACTATATAGAGCATTGTCATGACAAAGGTCATGGAGAACTGTGATGACCAGGGTCATGTAGCATTGTGATGACACGGTCATGGAACATTGTGATGACAAGAATTATGGAGCATTGTGATGACACGGTCATGGAACATTGTGATGACAAGAATTCTGGAGCATTGTGATGACAAGGGCCATGGAGCATTGTGATGACACGGTCATGGAACATTGTGATGACAAGAATTCTGGAGCATTGTGATGACACGGTCATGGAACATTGTGATGAAAAGAATTCTGGAGCATTGTGATGACACGGTCTTGGAACATTGTGATGACAAGAAATCTGGTGCATTGTGATGACAAGGGCCATGGAGCATTGTGATGACACGGTCATGGAACATTGTGATGACAAGGATTCTGGAGCATTGTGATGACAAGGGCCATGGAGCATTGTGATGACACGGTCATAGAACATTGTGATGACAAGAATTCTGGAGCATTGTGATGACACGGTCATGGAACATTGTGATGACAAGAAATCTGGTGCATTGTGATGACAAGGGCCATGGAGCATTGTGATGACACGGTCATGGAACATCGTGATGACAAGGATTCTGGAGCATTGTGATGACAAGGACCATGGAGCATTGTGATGACACGGTCATGGAACATTGTGATGACAAGAATTCTGGAGCATTGTGATGACAAGGGCCATGGTGCATTGTGATGACACGGTCATGGATCTTTGTGATGACAAGCAATCTGGAGCATTGTGATGACCAGGGCCATGGAGCATTGTGATGACACGGTCATGGAATATTGTGATGACAAGAATTTTGGAGCATTGTGATGAAAAGGGCCATGGAGCATTGTGATGACACAGTCATGGAACATTGTGATGACAAGAATTCTGGAGCATTGTGATGACAAGGGCCATGGAGAATTGTGATGACATGGTCATGGAACATTGTGATGACAAGAATTCTGGAGCATTGTGATGACAAGGGCCATGGAGCATTGTGATGACACGGTCATGGAACATTGTGATGACAAGAATTCTGGAGCATTGTGATGACACGGTCATGGAACATTGTGATGACAAGAATTATGGAGCATTGTGATGACACGGTCATGGAACATTGTGATGACAAGAATTCTGGAGCATTGTGATGACAAGGGCCATGGAGCATTGTGATGACATGGTCATGGAACATTGTGATGACAAGAATTCTGGAGCATTGTGGTGACAAGGGCCATGGTGCATTGTGATGACATGGTCATGGAACATTGTGATGACAAGAATTCTGGAGCATTGTGATGACACGGTCATGGAACATTGTGATGACAAGAATTATGGAGCATTGTGATGACAAGGGCCATGGAGCATTGTGATGACACGGTCATGGAACATTGTGATGACAAGAATTCTGGAGCATTGTGATGACAAGGGCCCTGGAGCATTGTGATGACAAGGGCCATGGAGTATTGTGATGACATGGTCATGGAACATGGTGATGACAAGAATTCTGGAGCATTGTGAAAACAAGGGCCATGGAGCATTGTGATGACAAGTGTCATGGAGCATTGTAATGAGAGGTTTCATTGTGCACCGTGATGACAAGGGGGATGGAGTATTGTGATGAAACTGGTCCTGGAGCATTGTGATAACAAAAGCCATTGAGCATTGTGATGACAGGCATCATGGAGCATTGTGAAGAATGGGGACATGGGGAATTGTAATGACAATAGAGAAATGTGATGAAAATGGTCAGCAAGCAAAATGATTAAAGTGGTCATTTAGAATTGTCATGAAAAACTATATAGAGCATTGTGATGACAAAGGTCATGGAGAACTGTGATGACCAGGGTCATGTAGCATTGTGATGACACGGTCATGGAACATTGTGATGACAAGAATTATGGAGTATTGTGATGACACGGTCATGGAACATTGTGATGACAAGAATTCTGGAGCATTGTGATGACAAGGGCCATGGAGCATTGTGATGACACGGTCATGGAACATTGTGATGACAAGAATTCTGGAGCATTGTGATGACAAGGGCCATGGAGCATTGTGATGACACGGTCATGGAACATTGTGATGACAAGAATTCTGGAGCATTGTGATGACACGGTCATGGAACACTGTGATGACAAGAATTCTGGAGCATTGTGATGACACGGTCTTGGAACATTGTGATGACAAGAAATCTGGTGCATTGTGATGACAAGGGCCATGGAGCATTGTGATGACACGGTCATGGAACATTGTGATGACAAGGATTCTGGAGCATTGTGATGACAAGGGCCATGGAGCATTGTGATGACACGGTCATGGAACATTGTGATGACAAGAATTCTGGAGCATTGTGATGACAAGGGCCATGGAGAATTGTGATGACATGGTCATGGAACATTGTGATGACAAGAATTCTGGAGCATTGTGATGACACGGTCATGGAACATTGTGATGACAAGAATTCTGGAGCATTGTGATGACACGGTCATGGAACATTGTGATGACAAGAATTCTGGTGCATTGTGATGACAAGGGCCATGGAGCATTGTGATGACAAGTGTCATGGAGCATTGTAATGAGAGGTTTCATTGTGCACCGTGATGACAAGGGGGATGGAGTATTGTGATGAAACTGGTCCTGGAGCATTGTGATAACAAAAGCCATTGAGCATTGTGATGACAGGCATCATGGAGCATTGTGAAGAATGGGGACATGGGGAATTGTAATGACAATAGAGAAATGTGATGAAAATGGTCAGCAAGCAAAATGATTAAAGTGGTCATTTAGAATTGTCATGAAAAACTATATAGTGCATTGTGATGACAAACGTCATGGAGAACTGTGATGACCAGGGTCATGTAGCATTGTGATGACACGGTCATGGAACATTGTGATGACAAGAATTATGGAGCATTGTGATGACACGGTCATGGAACATTGTAATGACAAGAATTCTGGAGCATTTTGATGACAAGGGCCATGGAGCATTGTGATGACACGGTCATGGAACATTGTGATGACAAGAATTATGGAGCATTGTGATGACACGGTCATGGAACATTGTGATGACAAGAATTCTGGAGCATTGTGATGACACGGTCATGGAACATTGTGATGACAAGAATTCTGGAGCATTGTGATGACAAGGGCCATGGAGCATTGTGATGACACGGTCATGGAACATTGTGATGACAAGAATTCTGGAACATTGTGGTGACAAGGGCCATGGTGCATTGTGATGACATGGTCATGGAACATTGTGATGACAAGAATTCTGGAGCATTGTGATGACACGGTCATGGAACATTGTGATGACAAGAATTATGGAGCATTGTGATGACAAGGGCCATGGAGCATTGTGATGACACGGTCATGGAACATTGTGATGACAAGAATTCTGGAGCATTGTGATGACAAGGGCCATGGAGCATTGTGATGACAAGGGCCATGGAGTATTGTGATGACATGGTCATGGAACATGGTGATGACAAGAATTCTGGAGCATTGTGAAGACAAGGGCCATGGAGCATTGTCATGACAAGTGTCATGGAGCATTGTAATGAGAGGTTTCATTGTGCACCGTGATGACAAGGGGGATGGAGTATTGTGATGAAACTGGTCCTGGAGCATTGTGATAACAAAAGCCATTGAGCATTGTGATGACAGGCATCATGGAGCATTGTGAAGAATGGGGACATGGGGAATTGTAATGACAATAGAGAAATGTGATGAAAATGGTCAGCAAGCAAAATGATTAAAGTGGTCATTTAGAATTGTCATGAAAAACTATATAGAGCATTGTGATGACAAAGGTCATGGAGAACTGTGATGACCAGGGTCATGTAGCATTGTGATGACACGGTCATGGAACATTGTGATTACAAGAATTATGGAGCATTGTGATGACACGGTCATGGAACATTGTGATGACAAGAATTCTGGAGCATTGTGATGACAAGGGCCATGGAGCATTGTGATGACACGGTCATGGAACATTGTGATGACAAGAATTCTGGAGCATTGTGATGACACGGTCATGGAACATTGTGATGACAAGAATTCTGGAGCATTGTGATGACACGGTCATGGAACATTGTGGTGACAAGAAATCTGGTGCATTGTGATGACAAGGGCCATGGAGCATTGTGATGACACGGTCATGGAACATTGTGATGACAAGGATTCTGGAGCATTGTGATGACAAGGACCATGGAGCATTGTGATGACACGGTCATGGAACATTGTGATGACAAGAATTCTGGAGCATTGTGATGACAAGGGCCATGGTGCATTGTGATGACATGGTCATGGAACTTTGTGATGACAAGCAATCTGGAGCATTGTGATGATCAGGGCCATGGAGCATTGTGATGACACGGTCATGGAACATTGTGATGACAAGAATTCTGGAGCATTGTGATTACAAGTGCCATGGAGCATTGTGATGACAAGGGTCATGGAGTATTGTGATGACATGGTCATGGAACATGGTGATGACAAGAATTCTGGAGGATTGTGAAGACAAGGGCCATGGAGCATTGTGATGACAAGTGTCATGGAGCATTGTAATGAGAGGTTTCATTGTGCACCGTGATGACAAGGGGGATGGAGTATTGTGATGAAACTGGTCCTGGAGCATTGTGATAACAAAAGCCATTGAGCATTGTGATGACAGGCATCATGGAGCATTGTGAAGAATGGGGACATGGGGAATTGTAATGACAATAGAGAAATGTGATGAAAATGGTCAGCAAGCAAAATGATTAAAGTGGTCATTTAGAATTGTCATGAAAAACTATATAGAGCATTGTGATGACAAAGGTCATGGAGAACTGTGATGACCAGGGTCATGTAGCATTGTGATGACACGGTCATGGAACATTGTGATGACAAGAATTATGGAGCATTGTGATGACACGGTCATGGAACATTGTGATGACAAGAATTCTGGAGCATTGTGATGACAAGGGCCATGGAGCATTGTGATGACACGGTCATGGAACATTGTGATGACAAGAATTCTGGAGCATTGTGATGACACGGTCATGGAACATTGTGATGACAAGAATTCTGGAGCATTGTGATGACACGGTCTTGGAACATTGTGATGACAAGAAATCTGGTGCATTGTGATGACAAGGGCCATGGAGCATTGTGATGACACGGTCATGGAACATTGTGATGACAAGGATTCTGGAGCATTGTGATGACAAGGGCCATGGAGCATTGTGATGACACGGTCATAGAACATTGTGATGACAAGAATTCTGGAGCATTGTGATGACACGGTCATGGAACATTGTGATGACAAGAAATCTGGTGCATTGTGATGACAAGGGCCATGGAGCATTGTGATGACACGGTCATGGAACATTGTGATGACAAGGATTCTGGAGCATTGTGATGACAAGGACCATGGAGCATTGTGATGACACGGTCATGGAACATTGTGATGACAAGAATTCTGGAGCATTGTGATGACAAGGCCATGGTGCATTGTGATGACACGGTCATGGATCTTTGTGATGACAAGCAATCTGGAGCATTGTGATGACCAGGGCCATGGAGCATTGTGATGACACGGTCATGGAACATTGTGATGACAAGAATTCTGGAGCATTGTGATGACAAGGGCCATGGAGCATTGTGATGACACGGTCATGGAACATTGTGATGACAAGAATTCTGGAGCATTGTGATGACAAGGGCCATGGAGAATTGTGATGACATGGTCATGGAACATTGTGATGACAAGAATTCTGGAGCATTGTGATGACAAGGGCCATGGAGCATTGTGATGACACCGGTCATGGAACATTGTGATGACAAGAATTCTGGAGCATTGTGATGACAGGGTCATGGAACATTGTGATGACAAGAATTCTGGAGCATTGTGATGACACGGTCATAGAATATTGTGATGACAAGAAATCTGGTGCATTGTGATGACAAGGGCCATGGAGCATTGTGATGACACGGTCATGGAAAATTGTGATGACAAGGATTCTGGAGCATTGTGATGACAAGGACCATGGAGCATTGTGATGACACGGTCATGGAACATTGTGATGACAAGAATTCTGGAGCATTGTGATGACAAGGGCCATGGTGCATTGTGATGACACGGTCATGGAACTTTGTGATGACAAGCAATCTGGAGCATTGTGATGACCAGGGCCATGGAGCATTGTAATGACACGGTCATGGAACATTGTGATGACAAGAATTCTGGAGCATTGTGATGACAAGGGCCATGGAGCATTGTGATGACAAGGTCATGGAACATTGTGATGACAAGAATTCTGGAGCATTGTGATGACAAGGGCCATGGAACATTGTGATGACAAGAATTCTGGAGCATTGTGATGACAAGGGCCATGGAGCATTGTGATGACACGGTCATGGAACATTGTGATGACAAGAATTCTGGAGCATTTTGATGAAAAGGGCCATGGAGCATTGTGATGACACGGTCATGGAACATTGTGATGACAAGAATTATGGAGCATTGTGATGACACGGTCATGGAACATTGTGATGACAAGAATTCTGGAGCATTGTGATGACACGGTCATGGAACATTGTGATGACAAGAATTCTGGAGCATTGTGATGACAAGGGCCATGGAGCATTGTGATGACACGGTCATGGAACATTGTGATGACAAGAATTCTGGAGCATTGTGATGACAAGGGCCATGGAGCATTGTGATGACAAGGGCCATGGAGTATTGTGATGACATGGTCATGGAACATGGTGATGACAAGAATTCTGGAGCATTGTGAAGACAAGGGCCATGGAGCATTGTCATGACAAGTGTCATGGAGCATTGTAATGAGAGGTTTCATTGTGCACCGTGATGACAAGGGGGATGGAGTATTGTGATGAAACTGGTCCTGGAGCATTGTGATAACAAAAGCCATTGAGCATTGTGATGACAGGCATCATGGAGCATTGTGAAGAATGGGGACATGGGGAATTGTAATGACAATAGAGAAATGTGATGAAAATGGTCAGCAAGCAAAATGATTAAAGTGGTCATTTAGAATTGTCATGAAAAACTATATAGAGCATTGTGATGACAAAGGTCATGGAGAACTGTGATGACCAGGGTCATGTAGCATTGTGATGACACGGTCATGGAACATTGTGATGACAAGAATTATGGAGCATTGTGATGACACGGTCATGGAACATTGTGATGACAAGAATTCTGGAGCATTGTGATGACAAGGGCCATGGAGCATTGTGATGACACGGTCATGGAACATTGTGATGACAAGAATTCTGGAGCATTGTGATGACACGGTCATGGAACATTGTGATGACAAGAATTCTGGAGCATTGTGATGACACGGTCATGGAACATTGTGATGACAAGAAATCTGGTGCATTGTGATGACAAGGGCCATGGAGCATTGTGATGACACGGTCATGGAACATTGTGATGACAAGGATTCTGGAGCATTGTGATGACAAGGACCATGGAGCATTGTGATGACACGGTCATGGAACATTGTGATGACAAGAATTCTGGAGCATTGTGATGACAAGGGCCATGGTGCATTGTGATGACATGGTCATGGAACTTTGTGATGACAAGCAATCTGGAGCATTGTGATGACCAGGGCCATGGAGCATTGTGATGACACGGTCATGGAACATTGTGATGACAAGAAATCTGGAGCATTGTGATGACCAGGGCCATGGAGCATTGTGATGACACGTTCATGGAACATTGTGATGACAAGAATTCTGGAGCATTGTGATTACAAGTGCCATGGAGCATTGTGATGACAAGGGTCATGGAGTATTGTGATGACATGGTCATGGAACATGGTGATGACAAGAATTCTGGAGGATTGTGAAGACAAGGGCCATGGAGCATTGTGATGACAAGTGTCATGGAGCATTGTAATGAGAGGTTTCATTGTGCACCGTGATGACAAGGGGGATGGAGTATTGTGATGAAACTGGTCCTGGAGCATTGTGATAACAAAAGCCATTGAGCATTGTGATGACAGGCATCATGGAGCATTGTGAAGAATGGGGACATGGGGAATTGTAATGACAATAGAGAAATGTGATGAAAATGGTCAGCAAGCAAAATGATTAAAGTGGTCATTTAGAATTGTCATGAAAAACTATATAGAGCATTGTGATGACAAAGGTCATGGAGAACTGTGATGACCAGGGTCATGTAGCATTGTGATGACACGGTCATGGAACATTGTGATGACAAGAATTATGGAGCATTGTGATGACACGGTCATGGAACATTGTGATGACAAGAATTCTGGAGCATTGTGATGACAAGGGCCATGGAGCATTGTGATGACACGGTCATGGAACATTGTGATGACAAGAATTCTGGAGCATTGTGATGACACGGTCATGGAACATTGTGATGACAAGAATTCTGGAGCATTGTGATGACACGGTCTTGGAACATTGTGATGACAAGAAATCTGGTGCATTGTGATGACAAGGGCCATGGAGCATTGTGATGACACGGTCATGGAACATTGTGATGACAAGGATTCTGGAGCATTGTGATGACAAGGGCCATGGAGCATTGTGATGACACGGTCATAGAACATTGTGATGACAAGAATTCTGGAGCATTGTGATGACACGGTCATGGAACATTGTGATGACAAGAAATCTGGTGCATTGTGATGACAAGGGCCATGGAGCATTGTGATGACACGGTCATGGAACATTGTGATGACAAGGATTCTGGAGCATTGTGATGACAAGGACCATGGAGCATTGTGATGACACGGTCATGGAACATTGTGATGACAAGAATTCTGGAGCATTGTGATGACAAGGCCATGGTGCATTGTGATGACACGGTCATGGATCTTTGTGATGACAAGCAATCTGGAGCATTGTGATGACCAGGGCCATGGAGCATTGTGATGACACGGTCATGGAACATTGTGATGACAAGAATTCTGGAGCATTGTGATGACAAGGGCCATGGAGCATTGTGATGACACGGTCATGGAACATTGTGATGACAAGAATTCTGGAGCATTGTGATGACAAGGGCCATGGAGAATTGTGATGACACGGTCATGGAACATTGTGATGACAAGTATTCTGGAGCATTGTGATGACAAGCGCCATGGAGCATTGTGATGACACGGACATGGAACATTGTGATGACAAGAATTCTGGAGCATTGTGATGACAAGGGCCATGGAGAATTGTGATGACATGGTCATGGAACATTGTGATGACAAGAATTCTGGAGCATTGTGATGACAAGGGCCATGGAGCATTGTGATGACACCGGTCATGGAACATTGTGATGACAAGAATTCTGGAGCATTGTGATGACAGGGTCATGGAACATTGTGATGACAAGAATTCTGGAGCATTGTGATGACACGGTCATAGAACATTGTGATGACAAGAAATCTGGTGCATTGTGATGACAAGGGCCATGGAGCATTGTGATGACACGGTCATGGAAAATTGTGATGACAAGGATTCTGGAGCATTGTGATGACAAGGACCATGGAGCATTGTGATGACACGGTCATGGAACATTGTGATGACAAGAATTCTGGAGCATTGTGATGACAAGGGCCATGGTGCATTGTGATGACACGGTCATGGAACTTTGTGATGACAAGCAATCTGGAGCATTGTGATGACCAGGGCCATGGAGCATTGTGATGACACGGTCATGGAACATTGTGATGACAAGAATTCTGGAGCATTGTGATGACAAGGGCCATGGAGCATTGTGATGACAAGGTCATGGAACATTGTGATGACAAGAATTCTGGAGCATTGTGATGACAAGGGCCATGGAACATTGTGATGACAAGAATTCTGGAGCATTGTGATGACAAGGGCCATGGAGCATTGTGATGACACGGTCATGGAACATTGTGATGACAAGAATTCTGGAGCATTTTGATGAAAAGGGCCATGGAGCATTGTGATGACACGGTCATGGAACATTGTGATGACAAGAATTATGGAGCATTGTGATGACACGGTCATGGAACATTGTGATGACAAGAATTCTGGAGCATTGTGATGACACGGTCATGGAACATTGTGATGACAAGAATTCTGGAGCATTGTGATGACAAGGGCCATGGAGCATTGTGATGACACGGTCATGGAACATTGTGATGACAAGAATTCTGGAGCATTGTGATGACAAGGGCCATGGAGCATTGTGATGACAAGGGCCATGGAGTATTGTGATGACATGGTCATGGAACATGGTGATGACAAGAATTCTGGAGCATTGTGAAGACAAGGGCCATGGAGCATTGTCATGACAAGTGTCATGGAGCATTGTAATGAGAGGTTTCATTGTGCACCGTGATGACAAGGGGGATGGAGTATTGTGATGAAACTGGTCCTGGAGCATTGTGATAACAAAAGCCATTGAGCATTGTGATGACAGGCATCATGGAGCATTGTGAAGAATGGGGACATGGGGAATTGTAATGACAATAGAGAAATGTGATGAAAATGGTCAGCAAGCAAAATGATTAAAGTGGTCATTTAGAATTGTCATGAAAAACTATATAGAGCATTGTGATGACAAAGGTCATGGAGAACTGTGATGACCAGGGTCATGTAGCATTGTGATGACACGGTCATGGAACATTGTGATGACAAGAATTATGGAGCATTGTGATGACACGGTCATGGAACATTGTGATGACAAGAATTCTGGAGCATTGTGATGACAAGGGCCATGGAGCATTGTGATGACACGGTCATGGAACATTGTGATGACAAGAATTCTGGAGCATTGTGATGACACGGTCATGGAACATTGTGATGACAAGAATTCTGGAGCATTGTGATGACACGGTCTTGGAACATTGTGATGACAAGAAATCTGGTGCATTGTGATGACAAGGGCCATGGAGCATTGTGATGACACAGTCATGGAACATTGTGATGACAAGGATTCTGGAGCATTGTGATGACACGGTCATAGAACATTGTGATGACAAGAATTCTGGAGCATTGTGATGACACGGTCATGGAACATTGTGATGACAAGAAATCTGGTGCATTGTGATGACAAGGGCCATGGAGCATTGTGATGACACGGTCATGGAACATTGTGATGACAAGGATTCTGGAGCATTGTGATGACAAGGACCATGGAGCATTGTGATGACACGGTCATGGAACATTGTGATGACAAGAATTCTGGAGCATTGTGATGACAAGGGCCATGGTGCATTGTGATGACACGGTCATGGATCTTTGTGATGACAAGCAATCTGGAGCATTGTGATGACCAGGGCCATGGAGCATTGTGATGACACGGTCATGGAACATTGTGATGACAAGAATTCTGGAGCATTGTGATGAAAAGGGCCATGGAGCATTGTGATGACACCGTCATGGAACATTGTGATGACAAGAATTCTGGAGCATTGTGATGACAAGGGCCATGGAGAACTCTGATGACCAGGGTCATGTAGCATTGTGATGACACGGTCATGGAACATTGTGATTACAAGAATTATGGAGCATTGTGATGACACGGTCATGGAACATTGTGATGACAAGAATTCTGGAGCATTGTGATGACAAGGGCCATGGAGCATTGTGATGACACGGTCATGGAACATTGTGATGACAAGAATTCTGGAGCATTGTGATGACACGGTCATGGAACTTTGTGATGACAAGAATTCTGGAGCATTGTGATGACACGGTCATGGAACATTGTGATGACAAGAAATCTGGTGCATTGTGATGACAAGGGCCATGGAGCATTGTGATGACACGGTCATGGAACATTGTGATGACAAGGATTCTGGAGCATTGTGATGACAAGGACCATGGAGCATTGTGATGACACGGTCATGGAACATTGTGATGACAAGAATTCTGGAGCATTGTGATGACAAGGGCCATGGTGCATTGTGATGACATGGTCATGGAAGTTTGTGATGACAAGCAATCTGGAGCATTGTGATGACCAGGGCCATGGAGCATTGTGATGACACGGTCATGGAACATTGTGATGACAAGAAATCTGGAGCATTGTGATGACCAGGGCCATGGAGCATTGTGATGACACGTTCATGGAACATTGTGATGACAAGAATTCTGGAGCATTGTGATTACAAGTGCAATGGAGCATTGTGATGACAAGGGTCATGGAGTATTGTGATGACATGGTCATGGAACATGGTGATGACAAGAATTCTGGAGCATTGTGAAGACAAGGGCCATGGAGCATTGTGATGACAAGTGTCATGGAGCATTGTAATGAGAGGTTTCATTGTGCACCGTGATGACAAGGGGGATGGAGTATTGTGATGAAACTGGTCCTGGAGCATTGTGATAACAAAAGCCATTGAGCATTGTGATGACAGGCATCATGGAGCATTGTGAAGAATGGGGACATGGGGAATTGTAATGACAATAGAGAAATGTGATGAAAATGGTCAGCAAGCAAAATGATTAAAGTGGTCATTTAGAATTGTCATGAAAAACTATATAGAGCATTGTGATGACAAAGGTCATGGAGAACTGTGATGACCAGGGTCATGTAGCATTGTGATGACACGGTCATGGAACATTGTGATGACAAGAATTATGGAGCATTGTGATGACACGGTCATGGAACATTGTGATGACAAGAATTCTGGAGCATTGTGATGACAAGGGCCATGGAGCATTGTGATGACACGGTCATGGAACATTGTGATGACAAGAATTCTGGAGCATTGTGATGACACGGTCATGGAACATTGTGATGACAAGAATTCTGGAGCATTGTGATGACACGGTCTTGGAACATTGTGATGACAAGAAATCTGGTGCATTGTGATGACAAGGGCCATGGAGCATTGTGATGACACGGTCATGGAACATTGTGATGACAAGGATTCTGGAGCATTGTGATGACAAGGGCCATGGAGCATTGTGATGACACGGTCATAGAACATTGTGATGACAAGAATTCTGGAGCATTGTGATGACACGGTCATGGAACATTGTGATGACAAGAAATCTGGTGCATTGTGATGACAAGGGCCATGGAGCATTGTGATGACACGGTCATGGAACATTGTGATGACAAGGATTCTGGAGCATTG
Source organism: Balaenoptera acutorostrata (assembly GCF_949987535.1). Lineage (NCBI taxonomy): Eukaryota > Metazoa > Chordata > Mammalia > Artiodactyla > Balaenopteridae > Balaenoptera > Balaenoptera acutorostrata. Next base: position 173,663 of record NW_026646657.1, read on the forward strand.
TGATGACAAGGACCATGGAGCATTGTGATGACACGGTCATGGAACATTGTGATGACAAGAATTCTGGAGCATTGTGATGACAAGGCCATGGTGCATTGTGATGACACGGTCATGGATCTTTGTGATGACAAGCAATCTGGAGCATTGTGATGACCAGGGCCATGGAGCATTGTGATGACACGGTCATGGAACATTGTGATGACAAGAATTCTGGAGCATTGTGATGACAAGGGCCATGGAGCATTGTGATGACACGGTCATGGAACATTGTGATGACAAGAATTCTGGAGCATTGTGATGACACCGGTCATGGAACATTGTGATGACAAGAATTCTGGAGCATTGTGATGACAGGGTCATGGAACATTGTGATGACAAGAATTCTGGAGCATTGTGATGACACGGTCATAGAACATTGTGATGACAAGCAATCTGGAGCATTGTGATGACCAGGGCCATGGAGCATTGTGATGACACGGTCATGGAACATTGTGATGACAAGAATTCTGGAGCATTGTGATGACAAGGGCCATGGAGCATTGTGATGACAAGGTCATGGAACATTGTGATGACAAGAATTCTGGAGCATTGTGATGACAAGGGCCATGGAACATTGTGATGACAAGAATTCTGGAGCATTGTGATGACAAGGGCCATGGAGCATTGTGATGACACGGTCATGGAACATTGTGATGACAAGAATTCTGGAGCATTTTGATGAAAAGGGCCATGGAGCATTGTGATGACACGGTCATGGAACATTGTGATGACAAGAATTATGGAGCATTGTGATGACACGGTCATGGAACATTGTGATGACAAGAATTCTGGAGCATTGTGATGACACGGTCATGGAACATTGTGATGACAAGAATTCTGGAGCATTGTGATGACAAGGGCCATGGAGCATTGTGATGACACGGTCATGGAACATTGTGATGACAAGAATTTTGGAGCATTGTGATGACAAGGGCCATGGAGCATTGTGATGACAAGGGCCATGGAGTATTGTGATGACATGGTCATGGAACATGGTGATGACAAGAATTCTGGAGCATTGTGAAGACAAGGGCCATGGAGCATTGTCATGACAAGTGTCATGGAGCATTGTAATGAGAGGTTTCATTGTGCACCGTGATGACAAGGGGGATGGAGTATTGTGATGAAACTGGTCCTGGAGCATTGTGATAACAAAAGCCATTGAGCATTGTGATGACAGGCATCATGGAGCATTGTGAAGAATGGGGACATGGGGAATTGTAATGACAATAGAGAAATGTGATGAAAATGGTCAGCAAGCAAAATGATTAAAGTGGTCATTTAGAATTGTCATGAAAAACTATATAGAGCATTGTGATGACAAAGGTCATGGAGAACTGTGATGACCAGGGTCATGTAGCATTGTGATGACACGGTCATGGAACATTGTGATGACAAGAATTATGGAGCATTGTGATGACACGGTCATGGAACATTGTGATGACAAGAATTCTGGAGCATTGTGATGACAAGGGCCATGGAGCATTGTGATGACACGGTCATGGAACATTGTGATGACAAGAATTCTGGAGCATTGTGATGACACGGTCATGGAACATTGTGATGATAAGAATTCTGGAGCATTGTGATGACACGGTCTTGGAACATTGTGATGACAAGAAATCTGGTGCATTGTGATGACAAGGGCCATGGAGCATTGTGATGACACGGTCATGGAACATTGTGATGACAAGGATTCTGGAGCATTGTGATGACACGGTCATAGAACATTGTGATGACAAGAATTCTGGAGCATTGTGATGACACGGTCATGGAACATTGTGATGACAAGAAATCTGGTGCATTGTGATGACAAGGGCCATGGAGCATTGTGATGACACGGTCATGGAACATTGTGATGACAAGGATTCTGGAGCATTGTGATGACAAGGACCATGGAGCATTGTGATGACACGGTCATGGAACATTGTGATGACAAGAATTCTGGAGCATTGTGATGACAAGGGCCATGGTGCATTGTGATGACACGGTCATGGATCTTTGTGATGACAAGCAATCTGGAGCATTGTGATGACCAGGGCCATGGAGCATTGTGATGACACGGTCATGGAACATTGTGATGACAAGAATTCTGGAGCATTGTGATGAAAAGGGCCATGGAGCATTGTGATGACACAGTCATGGAACATTGTGATGACAAGAATTCTGGAGCATTGTGATGACAAGGGCCATGGAGAATTGTGATGACATGGTCATGGAACATTGTGATGACAAGAATTCTGGAGCATTGTGATGACAAGGGCCATGGAGCATTGTGATGACACGGTCATGGAACATTGTGATGACAAGAATTCTGGAGCATTTTGATGACACGGTCATGGAACATTGTGATGACAAGAATTATGGAGCATTGTGATGACACGGTCATGGAACATTGTGATGACAAGAATTCTGGAGCATTGTGATGACAAGGGCCATGGAGCATTGTGATGACATGGTCATGGAACATTGTGATGACAAGAATTCTGGAGCATTGTGGTGACAAGAGCCATGGTGCATTGTGATGACATGGTCATGGAACATTGTGATGACAAGAATTCTGGAGCATTGTGATGACACGGTCATGGAATATTGTGATGACAAGAATTATGGAGCATTGTGATGACAAGGGCCATGGAGCATTGTGATGACACGGTCATGGAACATTGTGATGACAAGAATTATGGAGCATTGTGATGACACGGTCATGGAACATTGTGATGACAAGAATTCTGGAGCATTGTGATGACAAGGGCCATGGAGCATTGTGATTACACGGTCATGGAACATTGTGATGACAAGAATTCTGGAGCATTGTGATGACAAGTGCCATGGAGCATTGTGATGACACGGTCATGGAACATTGTGATGACAAGAATTCTGGAGCATTGTGATGACACGGTCATGGAACACTGTGATGACAAGAATTCTGGAGCATTGTGATGACACGGTCTTGGAACATTGTGATGACAAGAAATCTGGTGCATTGTGATGACAAGGGCCATGGAGCATTGTGATGACACGGTCATGGAACATTGTGATGACAAGGATTCTGGAGCATTGTGATGACAAGGGCCATGGAGCATTGTGATGACACGGTCATGGAACATTGTGATGACAAGAATTCTGGAGCATTGTGATGACAAGGGCCATGGAGAATTGTGATGACATGGTCATGGAACATTGTGATGACAAGAATTCTGGAGCATTGTGATGACAAGGGCCATGGAGCATTGTGATGACACGGTCATGGAACATTGTGATGACAAGAATTCTGGAGCATTGTGATGACACGGTCATGGAACATTGTGATGACAAGAATTCTGGAGCATTGTGATGACACGGTCATGGAACATTGTGATGACAAGAATTCTGGTGCATTGTGATGACAAGGGCCATGGAGCATTGTGATGACAAGTGTCATGGAGCATTGTAATGAGAGGTTTCATTGTGCACCGTGATGACAAGGGGGATGGAGTATTGTGATGAAACTGGTCCTGGAGCATTGTGATAACAAAAGCCATTGAGCATTGTGATGACAGGCATCATGGAGCATTGTGAAGAATGGGGACATGGGGAATTGTAATGACAATAGAGAAATGTGATGAAAATGGTCAGCAAGCAAAATGATTAAAGTGGTCATTTAGAATTGTCATGAAAAACTATATAGTGCATTGTGATGACAAAGGTCATGGAGAACTGTGATGACCAGGGTCATGTAGCATTGTGATGACACGGTCATGGAACATTGTGATGACAAGAATTATGGAGCATTGTGATGACACGGTCATGGAACATTGTGATGACAAGAATTCTGGAGCATTTTGATGACAAGGGCCATGGAGCATTGTGATGACACGGTCATGGAACATTGTGATGACAAGAATTCTGGAGCATTGTGATGACAAGGGCCATGGAGCATTGTGATGACACGGTCATGGAACATTGTGATGACAAGAATTCTGGAGCATTGTGATGACACGGTCATGGAACACTGTGATGACAAGAATTCTGGAGCATTGTGATGACACGGTCTTGGAACATTGTGATGACAAGAAATCTGGTGTATTGTGATGACAAGGGCCATGGAGCATTGTGATGACACGGTCATGGAACATTGTGATGACAAGGATTCTGGAGCATTGTGATGACAAGGGCCATGGAGCATTGTGATGACACGGTCATGGAACATTGTGATGACAAGAATTCTGGAGCATTGTGATGACAAGGGCCATGGAGCATTGTGATGACAAGGTCATGGAACATTGTGATGACAAGAATTCTGGTGCATTGTGATGACAAGGGCCATGGAGCATTGTGATGACAAGTGTCATGGAGCATTGTAATGAGAGGTTTCATTGTGCACCGTGATGACAAGGGGGATGGAGTATTGTGATGAAACTGGTCCTGGAGCATTGTGATAACAAAAGCCATTGAGCATTGTGATGACAGGCATCATGGAGCATTGTGAAGAATGGGGACATGGGGAATTGTAATGACAATAGAGAAATGTGATGAAAATGGTCAGCAAGCAAAATGATTAAAGTGGTCATTTAGAATTGTCATGAAAAACTATATAGTGCATTGTGATGACAAAGGTCATGGAGAACTGTGATGACCAGGGTCATGTAGCATTGTGATGACACGGTCATGGAACATTGTGATGACAAGAATTATGGAGCATTGTGATGACACGGTCATGGAACATTGTGATGACAAGAATTCTGGAGCATTTTGATGACAAGGGCCATGGAGCATTGTGATGACACGGTCATGGAACATTGTGATGACAAGAATTCTGGAGCATTGTGATGACACGGTCATGGAACCTTGTGATGACAAGAATTCTGGAGCATTGTGATGACACGGTCTTGGAACATTGTGATGACAAGAAATCTGGTGCATTGTGATGACAAGGGCCATGGAGCATTGTGATGACACGGTCATGGAACATTGTGATGACAAGGATTCTGGAGCATTGTGATGACAAGGGCCATGGAGCATTGTGATGACACGGTCATGGAACATTGTGATGACAAGAATTCTGGAGCATTGTGATGACAAGGGCCATGGAGAATTGTGATGACATGGTCATGGAACATTGTGATGACAAGAATTCTGGAGCATTGTGATGACAAGGGCCATGGAGCATTGTGATGACACGGTCATGGAACATTGTGATGACAAGAATTCTGGAGCATTGTGATGACACGGTCATGGAACATTGTGATGACAAGAATTCTGGAGCATTGTGATGACACGGTCATGGAACATTGTGATGACAAGAATTCTGGTGCATTGTGATGACAAGGGCCATGGAGCATTGTGATGACAAGTGTCATGGAGCATTGTAATGAGAGGTTTCATTGTGCACCGTGATGACAAGGGGGATGGAGTATTGTGATGAAACTGGTCCTGGAGCATTGTGATAACAAAAGCCATTGAGCATTGTGATGACAGGCATCATGGAGCATTGTGAAGAATGGGGACATGGGGAATTGTAATGACAATAGAGAAATGTGATGAAAATGGTCAGCAAGCAAAATGATTAAAGTGGTCATTTAGAATTGTCATGAAAAACTATATAGTGCATTGTGATGACAAAGGTCATGGAGAACTGTGATGACCAGGGTCATGTAGCATTGTGATGACACGGTCATGGAACATTGTGATGACAAGAATTATGGAGCATTGTGATGACACGGTCATGGAACATTGTGATGACAAGAATTCTGGAGCATTTTGATGACAAGGGCCATGGAGCATTGTGATGACACGGTCATGGAACATTGTGATGACAAGAATTCTGGAGCATTGTGATGACAAGGGCCATGGAGCATTGTGATGACACGGTCATGGAACATTGTGATGACAAGAATTCTGGAGCATTGTGATGACACGGTCATGGAACACTGTGATGACAAGAATTCTGGAGCATTGTGATGACACGGTCTTGGAACATTGTGATGACAAGAAATCTGGTGTATTGTGATGACAAGGGCCATGGAGCATTGTGATGACACGGTCATGGAACATTGTGATGACAAGGATTCTGGAGCATTGTGATGACAAGGGCCATGGAGCATTGTGATGACACGGTCATGGAACATTGTGATGACAAGAATTCTGGAGCATTGTGATGACAAGGGCCATGGAGCATTGTGATGACAAGGTCATGGAACATTGTGATGACAAGAATTCTGGAGCATTGTGATGACAACGGCCATGGAACATTGTGATGACAAGAATTCTGGAGCATTGTGATGACAAGGGCCATGGAGCATTGTGATGACACGGTCATGGAACATTGTGATGACAAGAATTCTGGAGCATTTTGATGAAAAGGGCCATGGAGCATTGTGATGACACGGTCATGGAACATTGTGATGACAAGAATTATGGAGCATTGTGATGACACGGTCATGGAACATTGTGATGACAAGAATTCTGGAGCATTGTGAAGACAAGGGCCATGGAGCATTGTGATGACAAGTGTCATGGAGCATTGTAATGAGAGGTTTCATTGTGCACCGTGATGACAAGGGGGATGGAGTATTGTGATGAAACTGGTCCTGGAGCATTGTGATAACAAAAGCCATTGAGCATTGTGATGACAGGCATCATGGAGCATTGTGAAGAATGGGGACATGGGGAATTGTAATGACAATAGAGAAATGTGATGAAAATGGTCAGCAAGCAAAATGATTAAAGTGGTCATTTAGAATTGTCATGAAAAACTATATAGAGCATTGTGATGACAAAGGTCATGGAGAACTGTGATGACCAGGGTCATGTAGCATTGTGATGACACGGTCATGGAACATTGTGATGACAAGAATTATGGAGCATTGTGATGACACGGTCATGGAACATTGTGATGACAAGAATTCTGGAGCATTGTGATGACAAGGGCCATGGAGCATTGTGATGACACGGTCATGGAACATTGTGATGACAAGAATTCTGGAGCATTGTGATGACACGGTCATGGAACATTGTGATGACAAGAATTCTGGAGCATTGTGATGACACGGTCTTGGAACATTGTGATGACAAGAAATCTGGTGCATTGTGATGACAAGGGCCATGGAGCATTGTGATGAAACGGTCATGGAACATTGTGATGACAAGGATTCTGGAGCATTGTGATGACAAGGGCCATGGAGCATTGTGATGACACGGTCATAGAACATTGTGATGACAAGAATTCTGGAGCATTGTGATGACACGGTCATGGAACATTGTGATGACAAGAAATCTGGTGCATTGTGATGACAAGGGCCATGGAGCATTGTGATGACACGGTCATGGAACATTGTGATGACAAGGATTCTGGAGCATTGTGATGACAAGGACCATGGAGCATTGTGATGACACGGTCATGGAACATTGTGATGACAAGAATTCTGGAGCATTGTGATGACAAGGGCCATGGTGCATTGTGATGACACGGTCATGGATCTTTGTGATGACAAGCAATCTGGAGCATTGTGATGACCAGGGCCATGGAGCATTGTGATGACACGGTCATGGAACATTGTGATGACAAGAATTCTGGAGCATTGTGATGAAAAGGGCCATGGAGCATTGTGATGACACAGTCATGGAACATTGTGATGACAAGAATTCTGGAGCATTGTGATGACAAGGGCCATGGAGAATTGTGATGACATGGTCATGGAACATTGTGATGACAAGAATTCTGGAGCATTGTGATGACAAGGGCCATGGAGCATTGTGATGACACGGTCATGGAACATTGTGATGACAAGAATTCTGGAGCATTGTGATGACACGGTCATGGAACTTTGTGATGACAAGAATTATGGAGCATTGTGATGACACGGTCATGGAACATTGTGATGACAAGAATTCTGGAGCATTGTGATGACAAGGGCCATGGAGCATTGTGATGACATGGTCATGGAACATTGTGATGACAAGAATTCTGGAGCATTGTGGTGACAAGGGCCATGGTGCATTGTGATGACATGGTCATGGAACATTGTGATGACAAGAATTCTGGAGCATTGTGATGACACGGTCATGGAACATTGTGATGACAAGAATTATGGAGCATTGTGATGACAAGGGCCATGGAGCATTGTGATGACACGGTCATGGAACATTGTGATGACAAGAATTCTGGAGCATTGTGATGACAAGGGCCATGGAGCATTGTGATGACAAGGGCCATGGAGTATTGTGATGACATGGTCATGGAACATGGTGATGACAAGAATTCTGGAGCATTGTGAAGACAAGGGCCATGGAGCATTGTGATGACAAGTGTCATGGAGCATTGTAATGAGAGGTTTCATTGTGCACCGTGATGACAAGGGGGATGGAGTATTGTGATGAAACTGGTCCTGGAGCATTGTGATAACAAAAGCCATTGAGCATTGTGATGACAGGCATCATGGAGCATTGCGAAGAATGGGGACATGGGGAATTGTAATGACAATAGAGAAATGTGATGAAAATGGTCAGCAAGCAAAATGATTAAAGTGGTCATTTAGAATTGTCATGAAAAACTATATAGAGCATTGTGATGACAAAGGTCATGGAGAACTGTGATGACCAGGGTCATGTAGCATTGTGATGACACGGTCATGGAACATTGTGATGACAAGAATTATGGAGCATTGTGATGACACGGTCATGGAACATTGTGATGACAAGAATTCTGGAGCATTGTGATGACAAGGGCCATGGAGCATTGTGATGACACGGTCATGGAACATTGTGATGACAAGAATTCTGGAGCATTGTGATGACAAGGGCCATGGAGCATTGTGATGACACGGTCATGGAACATTGTGATGACAAGAATTCTGGAGCATTGTGATGACACGGTCATGGAACCTTGTGATGACAAGAATTCTGGAGCATTGTGATGACACGGTCTTAGAACATTGTGATGACAAGAAATCTGGTGCATTGTGATGACAAGGGCCATGGAGCATTGTGATGACACGGTCTTGGAACATTGTGATGACAAGGATTCTGGAGCATTGTGATGACAAGGGCCCTGGAGCATTGTGATGACACGGTCATGGAACATTGTGATGACAAGAATTCTGGAGCATTGTGATGACAAGGGCCATGGAGAATTGTGATGACATGGTCATGGAACATTGTGATGACAAGAATTCTGGAGCATTGTGATGACAAGGGCCATGGAGCATTGTGATGACACGGTCATGGAACATTGTGATGACAAGAATTCTGGAGCATTGTGATGACACGGTCATGGAACATTGTGATGACAAGAATTCTGGAGCATTGTGATGACACGGTCATGGAACATTGTGATGACAAGAATTCTGGTGCATTGTGATGACAAGGGCCATGGAGCATTGTGATGACAAGTGTCATGGAGCATTGTAATGAGAGGTTTCATTGTGCACCGTGATGACAAGGGGGATGGAGTATGGTGATGAAACTGGTCCTGGAGCATTGTGATAACAAAAGCCATTGAGCATTGTGATGACAGGCATCATGGAGCATTGTGAAGAATGGGGACATGGGGAATTGTAATGACAATAGAGAAATGTGATGAAAATGGTAAGCAAGCAAAATGATTAAAGTGGTCATTTAGAATTGTCATGAAAAACTATATAGTGCATTGTGATGACAAAGGTCATGGAGAACTGTGATGACCAGGGTCATGTAGCATTGTGATGACACGGTCATGGAACATTGTGATGACAAGAATTATGGAGCATTGTGATGACACGGTCATGGAACATTGTGATGACAAGAATTCTGGAGCATTGTGATGACAAGGGCCATGGAGCATTGTGATGACACGGTCATGGAACATTGTGATGACAAGGATTCTGGAGCATTGTGATGACAAGGACCATGGAGCATTGTGATGACACGGTCATGGAACATTGTGATGACAAGAATTCTGGAGCATTTTGATGACAAGGGCCATGGAGCATTGTGATGACACGGTCATGGAACATTGTGATGACAAGAATTCTGGAGCATTGTGATGACAAGGGCCATGGAGCATTGTGATGACACGGTCATGGAACATTGTGATGACAAGAATTCTGGAGCATTGTGATGACACGGTCATGGAACACTGTGATGACAAGAATTCTGGAGCATTGTGATGACACGGTCTTGGAACATTGTGATGACAAGAAATCTGGTGTATTGTGATGACAAGGGCCATGGAGCATTGTGATGACACGGTCATGGAACATTGTGATGACAAGGATTCTGGAGCATTGTGATGACAAGGGCCATGGAGCATTGTGATGACACGGTCATGGAACATTGTGATGACAAGAATTCTGGAGCATTGTGATGACAAGGGCCATGGAGAATTGTGATGACATGGTCATGGAACATTGTGATGACAAGAATTCTGGAGCATTGTGATGACAAGGGCCATGGAGCATTGTGATGACACGGTCATGGAACATTGTGATGACAAGAATTCTGGAGCATTGTGATGACACGGTCATGGAACATTGTGATGACAAGAATTCTGGAGCATTGTGATGACACGGTCATGGAACATTGTGATGACAAGAATTCTGGTGCATTGTGATGACAAGGGCCATGGAGCATTGTGATGACAAGTGTCATGGAGCATTGTAATGAGAGGTTTCATTGTGCACCGTGATGACAAGGGGGATGGAGTATTGTGATGAAACTGGTCCTGGAGCATTGTGATAACAAAAGCCATTGAGCATTGTGATGACAGGCATCATGGAGCATTGTGAAGAATGGGGACATGGGGAATTGTAATGACAATAGAGAAATGTGATGAAAATGGTCAGCAAGCAAAATGATTAAAGTGGTCATTTAGAATTGTCATGAAAAACTATATAGTGCATTGTGATGACAAAGGTCATGGAGAACTGTGATGACCAGGGTCATGTAGCATTGTGATGACACGGTCATGGAACATTGTGATGACAAGAATTATGGAGCATTGTGATGACACGGTCATGGAACATTGTGATGACAAGAATTCTGGAGCATTTTGATGACAAGGGCCATGGAGCATTGTGATGACACGGTCATGGAACATTGTGATGACAAGAATTCTGGAGCATTGTGATGACACGGTCATGGAACCTTGTGATGACAAGAATTCTGGAGCATTGTGATGACACGGTCATGGAACATTGTGATGACAAGAAATCTGGTGCATTGTGATGACAAGGACCATGGAGCGTTGTGATGACACGGTCATGGAACATTGTGATGACAAGGATTCTGGAGCATTGTGATGACAAGGACCATGGAGCGTTGTGATGACACCGTCATGGAACATTGTGATGACAAGAATTCTGGAGCATTGTGATGACAAGGGCCATGGTGCATTGTGATGACACGGTCATGGAACTTTTTGATGACAAGCAATCTGGAGCATTGTGATGACCAGGGCCATGGAGCATTGTGATTACACGGTCATGGAACATTTAATGCAAGAATTTTTGAGCATTGTGATGACAAGGGCCATGGAGCATTGTGATGACACGGTCATGGAACATTGTGATGACAAGAATTCTGGAGCATTGTGATGACAAGGGCCATGGAGAATTGTGATGAAATGGTCATGGAACATTGTGATGACAAGAATTCTGGAGCATTGTGATGACAAGGGCCATGGAGCATTGTGATGACACGGTCATAGAACATTGTGATGACAAGAAATCTGGAGCATTGTGATGACACGGTCATGGAACATTGTGATGACAAGAATTCTGGAGCATTGTGATGACACGGTCATGGAACATTGTGATGACAAGAAATCTGGTGCATTGTGATGACAAGGGCCATGGAGCATTGTGATGACACGGTCATGGAACATTGTGATGACAAGGATTCTGGAGCATTGTGATGACAAGGACCATGGAGCATTGTGATGACACGGTCATGGAACATTGTGATGACAAGAATTCTGGAGCATTGTGATGACAAGGGCCATGGTGCATTGTGATGACACGGTCATGGATCTTTGTGATGACAAGCAATCTGGAGCATTGTGATGACCAGGGCCATGGAGCATTGTGATGACACGGTCATGGAACATTGTGATGACAAGAATTCTGGAGCATTGTGATGACAAGGGCCATGGAGCATTGTGATGATACGGTCATGGAACATTGTGATGACAAGAATTCTGGAGCATTGTGATGACAAGGGCCATGGAGAATTGTGATGACATGGTCATGGAACATTGTGATGACAAGAATTCTGGAGCATTGTGATGACAAGGGCCATGGAGCATTGTGATCACACGGTCATGGAACATTGTGATGACAAGAATTATGGAGCATTGTGATGACACGGTCATGGAACATTGTGATGACAAGAATTATGGAGCATTGTGATGACACGGTCATGGAACATTGTGATGACAAGAATTCTGGAGCATTGTGATGACAAGGGCCATGGAGCATTGTGATGACACGGTCATGGAACATTGTGATGACAAGAATTCTGGAGCATTGTGGTGACAAGGGCCATGGTGCATTGTGATGACATGGTCATGGAACATTGTGATGACAAGAATTCTGGAGCATTGTGATGACACGGTCATGGAACATTGTGATGACAAGAATTATGGAGCATTGTGATGACAAGGGCCATGGAGCATTGTGATGACACGAACATGGAACATTGTGATGACAAGAATTCTGGAGCATTGTGATGACAAGGGCCATGGAGCATTGTGATGACAAGGGCCATGGAGTATTGTGATGACATGGTCATGGAACATGGTGATGACAAGAATTCTGGAGCATTGTGAAGACAAGGGCCATGGAGCATTGTGATGACAAGTGTCATGGAGCATTGTAATGAGAGGTTTCATTGTGCACCGTGATGACAAGGGGGATGGAGTATTGTGATGAAACTGGTCCTGGAGCATTGTGATAACAAAAGCCATTGAGCATTGTGATGACAGGCGTCATGGAGCATTGTGAAGAATGGGGACATGGGGAATTGTAATGACAATAGAGAAATGTGATGAAAATGGTCAGCAAGCAAAATGATTAAAGTGGTCATTTAGAATTGTCATGAAAAACTATATAGAGCATTGTGATGACAAAGGTCATGGAGAACTGTGATGACCAGGGTCATGTAGCATTGTGATGACACGGTCATGGAACATTGTGATGACAAGAATTATGGAGCATTGTGATGACACGGTCATGGAACATTGTGATGACAAGAATTCTGGAGCATTGTGATGACAAGGGCCATGGAGCATTGTGATGACACGGTCATGGAACATTGTGATGACAATAATTCTGGAGCATTGTGATGACAAGGGCCATGGAGCATTGTGATGACACGGTCATGGAACATTGTGATGACAAGAATTCTGGAGCATTGTGATGACAAGGGCCATGGAGAATTGTGATGACATGGTCATGGAACATTGTGATGACAAGAATTCTGGAGCATTGTGATGACAAGTGCCATGGAGCATTGTGATGACACGGTCATGGAACATTGTGATGACAAGTATTATAGAGCATTGTGATGACACGGTCATGGAACATTGTGATGACAAGAATTCTGGAGCATTGTGATGACAAGGGCCATGGAGCATTGTGATGACACGGTCATGGAACATTGTGATGACAAGAATTCTGGAGCATTGTGGTGACAAGGGCCATGGTGCCTTGTGATGACATGGTCATGGAACATTGTGATGACAAGAATTCTGGAGCATTGTGATGACACGGTCATGGAACATTGTGATGACAAGAATTATGGAGCATTGTGATGACAAGGGCCATGGAGCATTGTGATGACACGGTCATGGAACATTGTGATGACAAGAATTCTGGAGCATTGTGATGACAAGGGCCATGGAGCATTGTGATGACAAGGGCCATGGAGTATTGTGATGACATAGTCATGGAACATGGTGATGACAAGAATTCTGGAGCATTGTGAAGACAAGGGCCATGGAGCATTGTGATGACAAGTGTCATGGAGCATTGTAATGAGAGGTTTCATTGTGCACCGTGATGACAAGGGGGATGGAGTATTGTGATGAAACTGGTCCTGGAGCATTGTGATAACAAAAGCCATTGAGCATTGTGATGACAGGCATCATGGAGCATTGTGAAGAATGGGGACATGGGGAATTGTAATGACAATAGAGAAATGTGATGAAAATGGTCAGCAAGCAAAATGATTAAAGTGGTCATTTAGAATTGTCATGAAAAACTATATAGAGCATTGTGATGACAAAGGTCATAGAGAACTGTGATGACCAGGGTCATGTAGCATTGTGATGACACGGTCATGGAACATTGTGATGACAAGAATTATGGAGCATTGTGATGACACGGTCATGGAACATTGTGATGACAAGAAATCTGGTGCATTGTGATGACAAGGGCCATGGAGCATTGTGATGACACGGTCATGGAACATTGTGATGACAAGGATTCTGGAGCATTGTGATGACAAGGACCATGGAGCATTGTGATGACACGGTCATGGAACATTGTGATGACAAGAATTCTGGAGCATTGTGATGACAAGGGCCATGGTGCATTGTGATGACACGGTCATGGATCTTTGTGATGACAAGCAATCTGGAGCATTGTGATGACCAGGGCCATGGAGCATTGTGATGACACGGTCATGGAACATTGTGATGACAAGAATTCTGGAGCATTGTGATGACAAGGGCCATGGAGCATTGTGATGATACGGTCATGGAACATTGTGATGACAAGAATTCTGGAGCATTGTGATGACAAGGGCCATGGAGAATTGTGATGACATGGTCATGGAACATTGTGATGACAAGAATTCTGGAGCATTGTGATGACAAGGGCCATGGAGCATTGTGATGACACGGTCATGGAACATTGTGATGACAAGAATTATGGAGCATTGTGATGACACGGTCATGGAACATTGTGATGACAAGAATTATGGAGCATTGTGATGACACGGTCATGGAACATTGTGATGACAAGAATTCTGGAGCATTGTGATGACAAGGGCCATGGAGCATTGTGATGACACGGTCATGGAACATTGTGATGACAAGAATTCTGGAGCATTGTGGTGACAAGGGCCATGGTGCATTGTGATGACATGGTCATGGAACATTGTGATGACAAGAATTCTGGAGCATTGTGATGACACGGTCATGGAACATTGTGATGACAAGAATTATGGAGCATTGTGATGACACGGTCATGGAACATTGTGATGACAAGAAATCTGGTGCATTGTGATGACAAGGGCCATGGAGCATTGTGATGACACGGTCATGGAACATTGTGATGACAAGGATTCTGGAGCATTGTGATGACAAGGACCATGGAGCATTGTGATGACACGGTCATGGAACATTGTGATGACAAGAATTCTGGAGCATTGTGATGACAAGGGCCATGGTGCATTGTGATGACACGGTCATGGATCTTTGTGATGACAAGCAATCTGGAGCATTGTGATGACCAGGGCCATGGAGCATTGTGATGACACGGTCATGGAACATTGTGATGACAAGAATTCTGGAGCATTGTGATGACAAGGGCCATGGAGCATTGTGATGATACGGTCATGGAACATTGTGATGACAAGAATTCTGGAGCATTGTGATGACAAGGGCCATGGAGAATTGTGATGACATGGTCATGGAACATTGTGATGACAAGAATTCTGGAGCATTGTGATGACAAGGGCCATGGAGCATTGTGATCACACGGTCATGGAACATTGTGATGACAAGAATTATGGAGCATTGTGATGACACGGTCATGGAACATTGTGATGACAAGAATTATGGAGCATTGTGATGACACGGTCATGGAACATTGTGATGACAAGAATTCTGGAGCATTGTGATGACAAGGGCCATGGAGCATTGTGATGACACGGTCATGGAACATTGTGATGACAAGAATTCTGGAGCATTGTGGTGACAAGGGCCATGGTGCATTGTGATGACATGGTCATGGAACATTGTGATGACAAGAATTCTGGAGCATTGTGATGACACGGTCATGGAACATTGTGATGACAAGAATTATGGAGCATTGTGATGACAAGGGCCATGGAGCATTGTGATGACACGAACATGGAACATTGTGATGACAAGAATTCTGGAGCATTGTGATGACAAGGGCCATGGAGCATTGTGATGACAAGGGCCATGGAGTATTGTGATGACATGGTCATGGAACATGGTGATGACAAGAATTCTGGAGCATTGTGAAGACAAGGGCCATGGAGCATTGTGATGACAAGTGTCATGGAGCATTGTAATGAGAGGTTTCATTGTGCACCGTGATGACAAGGGGGATGGAGTATTGTGATGAAACTGGTCCTGGAGCATTGTGATAACAAAAGCCATTGAGCATTGTGATGACAGGCGTCATGGAGCATTGTGAAGAATGGGGACATGGGGAATTGTAATGACAATAGAGAAATGTGATGAAAATGGTCAGCAAGCAAAATGATTAAAGTGGTCATTTAGAATTGTCATGAAAAACTATATAGAGCATTGTGATGACAAAGGTCATGGAGAACTGTGATGACCAGGGTCATGTAGCATTGTGATGACACGGTCATGGAACATTGTGATGACAAGAATTATGGAGCATTGTGATGACACGGTCATGGAACATTGTGATGACAAGAATTCTGGAGCATTGTGATGACAAGGGCCATGGAGCATTGTGATGACACGGTCATGGAACATTGTGATGACAATAATTCTGGAGCATTGTGATGACAAGGGCCATGGAGCATTGTGATGACACGGTCATGGAACATTGTGATGACAAGAATTCTGGAGCATTGTGATGACAAGGGCCATGGAGAATTGTGATGACATGGTCATGGAACATTGTGATGACAAGAATTCTGGAGCATTGTGATGACAAGTGCCATGGAGCATTGTGATGACACGGTCATGGAACATTGTGATGACAAGTATTATAGAGCATTGTGATGACACGGTCATGGAACATTGTGATGACAAGAATTCTGGAGCATTGTGATGACAAGGGCCATGGAGCATTGTGATGACACGGTCATGGAACATTGTGATGACAAGAATTCTGGAGCATTGTGGTGACAAGGGCCATGGTGCCTTGTGATGACATGGTCATGGAACATTGTGATGACAAGAATTCTGGAGCATTGTGATGACACGGTCATGGAACATTGTGATGACAAGAATTATGGAGCATTTTGATGACAAGGGCCATGGAGCATTGTGATGACACGGTCATGGAACATTGTGATGACAAGAATTCTGGAGCATTGTGATGACAAGGGCCATGGAGCATTGTGATGACAAGGGCCATGGAGTATTGTGATGACATAGTCATGGAACATGGTGATGACAAGAATTCTGGAGCATTGTGAAGACAAGGGCCATGGAGCATTGTGATGACAAGTGTCATGGAGCATTGTAATGAGAGGTTTCATTGTGCACCGTGATGACAAGGGGGATGGAGTATTGTGATGAAACTGGTCCTGGAGCATTGTGATAACAAAAGCCATTGAGCATTGTGATGACAGGCATCATGGAGCATTGTGAAGAATGGGGACATGGGGAATTGTAATGACAATAGAGAAATGTGATGAAAATGGTCAGCAAGCAAAATGATTAAAGTGGTCATTTAGAATTGTCATGAAAAACTATATAGAGCATTGTGATGACAAAGGTCATAGAGAACTGTGATGACCAGGGTCATGTAGCATTGTGATGACACGGTCATGGAACATTGTGATGACAAGAATTATGGAGCATTGTGATGACACGGTCATGGAACATTGTGATGACAAGAAATCTGGTGCATTGTGATGACAAGGGCCATGGAGCATTGTGATGACACGGTCATGGAACATTGTGATGACAAGGATTCTGGAGCATTGTGATGACAAGGACCATGGAGCATTGTGATGACACGGTCATGGAACATTGTGATGACAAGAATTCTGGAGCATTGTGATGACAAGGGCCATGGTGCATTGTGATGACACGGTCATGGATCTTTGTGATGACAAGCAATCTGGAGCATTGTGATGACCAGGGCCATGGAGCATTGTGATGACACGGTCATGGAACATTGTGATGACAAGAATTCTGGAGCATTGTGATGACAAGGGCCATGGAGCATTGTGATGATACGGTCATGGAACATTGTGATGACAAGAATTCTGGAGCATTGTGATGACAAGGGCCATGGAGAATTGTGATGACATGGTCATGGAACATTGTGATGACAAGAATTCTGGAGCATTGTGATGACAAGGGCCATGGAGCATTGTGATGACACGGTCATGGAACATTGTGATGACAAGAATTATGGAGCATTGTGATGACACGGTCATGGAACATTGTGATGACAAGAATTATGGAGCATTGTGATGACACGGTCATGGAACATTGTGATGACAAGAATTCTGGAGCATTGTGATGACAAGGGCCATGGAGCATTGTGATGACACGGTCATGGAACATTGTGATGACAAGAATTCTGGAGCATTGTGGTGACAAGGGCCATGGTGCATTGTGATGACATGGTCATGGAACATTGTGATGACAAGAATTCTGGAGCATTGTGATGACACGGTCATGGAACATTGTGATGACAAGAATTATGGAGCATTGTGATGACAAGGGCCATGGAGCATTGTGATGACACGAACATGGAACATTGTGATGACAAGAATTCTGGAGCATTGTGATGACAAGGGCCATGGAGCATTGTGATGACAAGGGCCATGGTGTATTGTGATGACATGGTCATGGAACATGGTGATGACAAGAATTCTGGAGCATTGTGAAGACAAGGGCCATGGAGCATTGTGATGACAAGTGTCATGGAGCATTGTAATGAGAGGTTTCATTGTGCACCGTGATGACAAGGGGGATGGAGTATTGTGATGAAACTGGTCCTGGAGCATTGTGATAACAAAAGCCATTGAGCATTGTGATGACAGGCGTCATGGAGCATTGTGAAGAATGGGGACATGGGGAATTGTAATGACAATAGAGAAATGTGATGAAAATGGTCAGCAAGCAAAATGATTAAAGTGGTCATTTAGAATTGTCATGAAAAACTATATAGAGCATTGTGATGACAAAGGTCATGGAGAACTGTGATGACCAGGGTCATGTAGCATTGTGATGACACGGTCATGGAACATTGTGATGACAAGAATTATGGAGCATTGTGATGACACGGTCATGGAACATTGTGATGACAAGAATTCTGGAGCATTGTGATGACAACGGCCATGGAGCATTGTGATGACACGGTCATGGAACATTGTGATGACAATAATTCTGGAGCATTGTGATGACAAGGGCCATGGAGCATTGTGATGACATGGTCATGGAACATTGTGATGACAAGAATTCTGGAGCATTGTGATGACAAGGGCCATGGAGAATTGTGATGACATGGTCATGGAACATTGTGATGACAAGAATTCTGGAGCATTGTGATGACAAGTGCCATGGAGCATTGTGATGACACGGTCATGGTACATTGTGATGACAAGTATTATAGAGCATTGTGATGACACGGTCAGGGAACATTGTGATGACAAGAATTCTGGAGCATTGTGATGACAAGGGCCATGGAGCATTGTGATGACACGGTCATGGAACATTGTGATGACAAGAATTCTGGAGCATTGTGGTGACAAGGGCCATGGTGCCTTGTGATGACATGGTCATGGAACATTGTGATGACAAGAATTCTGGAGCATTGTGATGACACGGTCATGGAACATTGTGATGACAAGAATTATGGAGCATTGTGATGACAAGGGCCATGGAGCATTGTGATGACACGGTCATGGAACATTGTGATGACAAGAATTCTGGAGCATTGTGATGACAAGGGCCATGGAGCATTGTGATGACAAGGGCCATGGAGTATTGTGATGACATAGTCATGGAACATGGTGATGACAAGAATTCTGGAGCATTGTGAAGACAAGGGCCATGGAGCATTGTGATGACAAGTGTCATGGAGCATTGTAATGAGAGGTTTCATTGTGCACCGTGATGACAAGGGGGATGGAGTATTGTGATGAAACTGGTCCTGGAGCATTGTGATAACAAAAGCCATTGAGCATTGTGATGACAGGCATCATGGAGCATTGTGAAGAATGGGGACATGGGGAATTGTAATGACAATAGAGAAATGTGATGAAAATGGTCAGCAAGCAAAATGATTAAAGTGGTCATTTAGAATTGTCATGAAAAACTATATAGAGCATTGTGATGACAAAGGTCATAGAGAACTGTGATGACCAGGGTCATGTAGCATTGTGATGACACGGTCATGGAACATTGTGATGACAAGAATTATGGAGCATTGTGATGACACGGTCATGGAACATTGTGATGACAAGAATTCTGGAGCATTGTGATGACAAGGGCCATGGAGCATTGTGATGACACGGTCATGGAACATTGTGATGACAAGAATTCTGGAGCATTTTGATGACACGGTCATGGAACATTGTGATGACAAGGATTCTGGAGCATTGTGATGACAAGGAACATGGAGCATTGTGATGACACGGTCATGGAACATTGTGAGGACAAGAATTCTGGAGCATTGTGATGACAAGGGCCATGGTGCATTGTGATGACACGGTCATGGAACTTTGTGATGACAAGCAATCTGGAGCATTGTGATGACCAGGGCCATGGAGCATTGTGATGACACGGTCATGGAACATTGTGATGACAAGAATTCTGCAGCATTGTGATGACAAGGGCCATGGAGAATTGTGATGACATGGTCATGGAACATTGTGATGACAAGAATTCTGGAGCATTGTGATGACAAGGGCCATGGAGCATTGTGATGACACGGTCATAGAACATTGTGATGACAAGAATTCTGGAGCATTGTGATGACAAGGGCCATGGAGAATTGTGATGACATGGTCATGGAACATTGTGATGACAAGAATTCTGGAGCATTGTGATGACACGGTCATAGAACATTGTGATGACAAGAAATCTGGTGCATTGTGATGACCAGGGCCATGGAGCATTGTGATGGCACGGTCATGGAACATTGTGATGACAAGAATTTTGGAGCATTGTGATGACAAGGGCCATGGAGCATTGTGATGACACGGTCATGGTACATTGAGATGACAAGAATTCTGGACCATTGTGATGACAAGGGCCATGGAGAATTGTGATGACATGGTCATGGAACATTGTGATGACAAGAATTCTGGAGCATTGTGATGACAAGGGCCATGGAGCATTGTGATGACACGGTCATAGAACATTGTGATGACAAGAATTCTGGAGCATTGTGATGACACGGTCATGGAACATTGTGATGACAAGAATTCTGGAGCATTGTGATGACACGGTCATGGAACATTGTGATGACAAGAAATCTGGTGCATTGTGATGACAAGGGCCATGGAGCATTGTGATGACACGGTCATGGAACATTGTGATGACAAGGATTCTGGAGCATTGTGATGACAAGGACCATGGAGCATTGTGATGACACGGTCATGGAACATTGTGATGACAAGAATTCAGGAGCATTGTGATGACAAGGGCCATGGAGCATTGTGATGACACGGTCATGGAACATTGTGATGACAAGAATTCTGGAGCATGGTGATGACAAGGGCCATGGAGCATTGTGATGACACGGTCATAGAACATTGTGATGACAAGAATTCTGGACCATTGTGATGACAAGGGCCATGGAGAATTGTGATGACATGGTCATGGAACATTGTGATGACAAGAATTCTGGAGCATTGTGATGACAAGGGCCATGGAGCATTGTGATGACACGGTCATAGAACATTGTGATGACAAGAATTCTGGAGCATTGTGATGACACGGTCATGGAACATTGTGATGACAAGAATTCTGGAGCATTGTGATGACACGGTCATGGAACATTGTGATGACAAGAAATCTGGTGCATTGTGATGACAAGGGCCATGGAGCATTGTGATGACACGGTCATGGAACATTGTGATGACAAGGATTCTGGAGCATTGTGATGACAAGGACCATGGAGCATTGTGATGACACGGTCATGGAACATTGTGATGACAAGAATTCAGGAGCATTGTGATGACAAGGGCCATGGAGCATTGTGATGACACGGTCATGGAACATTGTGATGACAAGAATTCTGGAGCATGGTGATGACAAAGGCCATGGTGCATTGTGATGACACGGTCATGGAACATTGTGATGACAAGGATTCTGGAGCATTGTGATGACAAGGACCATGGAGCATTGTGATGACACGGTCATGGAACATTGTGATGACAAGAATTCTGGAGCATTGTGATGACAAGGGCCATGGTGCATTGTGATGACACGGTCATGGATCTTTGTGATGACAAGCAATCTGGAGCATTGTGATGACAAGGGCCATGGAGCATTGTGATGACACGGTCATGGAACATTGTGATGACAAGAATTCTGGAGCATTGTGATGACAAGGGTCATGGAGCATTGTGATGACACGGTCATGGAACATTGTGATGACAAGAATTCTGGAGCATTGTGATGACAAGGGCCATGGTGCATTGTGATGACACGGTCATGGAACTTTGTGATGACAAGCAATCTGGAGCATTGTGATGACCAGGGCCATGGAGCATTGTGATGACACGGTCATGGAACATTGTGATGAGAAGAATTCTGGAGCATTGTGATGACAAGGGCCATGGAGCATTGTGATGACACGGTCATGGAACATTGTGATGACAAGAATTCTGGAGCATTGTGATGACAAGGGCCATGGAACATTGTGATGACAAGAATTCTGGAGCAATGTGATGACAAGGGCCATGGAGCATTGTGATGACACGGTCATGGAACATTGTGATGACAAGAATTCTGGAGCATTTTGATGAAAAGGGCCATGGAGCATTGTGATGACACGGTCATGGAACATTGTGATGACAAGAATTATGGAGCATTGTGATGACACGGTCATGGAACATTGTGATGACAAGAATTATGGAGCATTGTGATGACACGGTCATGGAACATTGTGATGACAAGAATTCTGGAGCATTGTGATGACAAGGGCCATGGAGCATTGTGATGACACGGTCATGGAACATTGTGATGACAAGAATTCTGGAGCATTGTGGTGACAAGGGCCATGGTGCATTGTGATGACATGGTCATGGAACATTGTGATGACAAGAATTCTGGAGCATTGTGATGACACGGTCATGGAACATTGTGATGACAAGAATTATGGAGCATTGTGATGACAAGGGCCATGGAGCATTGTGTTGACACGGTCATGGAACATTGTGATGACAAGAATTCTGGAGCATTGTGATGACAAGGGCCATGGAGCATTGTGATGACAAGGGCCATGGAGTATTGTGATGACATGGTCATGGAACATAGTGACGACAAGAATTCTGGAGCATTGTGAAGACAAGGGCCATGGAGCATTGTGATGACAAGTGTCATGGAGCATTGTAATGAGAGGTTTCATTGTGCACCGTGATGACAAGGGGGATGGAGTATTGTGATGAAACTGGTCCTGGAGCATTGTGATAACAAAAGCCATTGAGCATTGTGATGACAGGCATCATGGAGCATTGTGAAGAATGGGGACATGGGGAATTGTAATGACAATAGAGAAATGGGATGAAAATGGTCAACAAGCAAAATGATTAAAGTGGTCATTTAGAATTGTCATGAAAAACTATATAGAGCATTGTGATGACAAAGGTCATGGAGAACTGTGATGACCAGGGTCATGTAGCATTGTGATGACACGGTCATGGAACATTGTGATGACAAGAATTATGGAGCATTGTGATGACACGGTCATGGAACATTGTGATGACAAGAATTCTGGAGCATTGTGATGACAAGGGCCATGGAGCATTCTGATGACACAGTCATGGAACATTGTGATGACAAGAATTCTGGAGCATTGTGATGACACGGTCATGGAACATTGTGATGACAAGAATTCTGGAGCATTGTGATGACACGGTCTTGGAACATTGTGATGACAAGAAATCTGGTGCATTGTGATGACAAGGGCCATGGAGCATTGTGATGACACGGTCATGGAACATTGTGATGACAAGGATTCTGGAGCATTGTGATGACAAGGGCCATGGAGCATTGTGATGACACGGTCATGGAACATTGTGATGACAAGAATTCTGGAGCATTGTGATGACAAGGGCCATGGAGAATTGTGATGACATGGTCATGGAACATTGTGATGACAAGAATTCTGGAGCATTGTGATGACAAGGGCCATGGAGCATTGTGATGACACGGTCATGGAACATTGTGATGACAAGAATTCTGGAGCATTGTGATGACACGGTCATGGAACATTGTGATGACAAGAATTCTGGAGCATTGAGATGACACGGTCATGGAACATTGTGATGACAAGAATTCTGGTGCATTGTGATGACAAGGGCCATGGAGCATTGTGATGACAAGTGTCATGGAGCATTGTAATGAGAGGTTTCATTGTGCACCGTGATGACAAGGGGGATGGAGTATTGTGATGAAACTGGTCCTGGAGCATTGTGATAACAAAAGCCATTGAGCATTGTGATGACAGGCATCATGGAGCATTGTGAAGAATGGGGACATGGGGAATTGTAATGACAATAGAGAAATGTGATGAAAATGGTCAGCAAGCAAAATGATTAAAGTGGTCATTTAGAATTGTCATGAAAAACTATATAGTGCATTGTGATGACAAAGGTCATGGAGAACTGTGATGACCAGGGTCATGTAGCATTGTGATGACACGGTCATGGAACATTGTGATGACAAGAATTCTGGAGCATTGTGATGACACGGTCATGGAACATTGTGATGACAAGAATTTTGGAGCATTGTGATGACAAGAGCCATGGAGCATTGTGATGACACGGTCATGGAACATTGTGATGACAAGAATTCTGGAGCATTGTGATGACAAGGGCCATGGAGAATTGTGATGACATGGTCATGGAACATTGTGATGACAAGAATTCTGGAGCATTGTGATGACAAGGGCCATGGAGCATTGTGATGACACGGTCATGGAACATTGTGATGACAAGAATTCTGGAGCATTGTGATGACAAGGGCCATGGAACATTGTGATGACAAGAATTCTGGAGCAATGTGATGACAAGGGCCATGGAGCATTGTGATGACACGGTCATGGAACATTGTGATGACAAGAATTCTGGAGCATTTTGATGAAAAGGGCCATGGAGCATTGTGATGACACGGTCATGGAACATTGTGATGACAAGAATTATGGAGCATTGTGATGACACGGTCATGGAACATTGTGATGACAAGAATTATGGAGCATTGTGATGACACGGTCATGGAACATTGTGATGACAAGAATTCTGGAGCATTGTGATGACAAGGGCCATGGAGCATTGTGATGACACGGTCATGGAACATTGTGATGACAAGAATTCTGGAGCATTGTGGTGACAAGGGCCATGGTGCATTGTGATGACATGGTCATGGAACATTGTGATGACAAGAATTCTGGAGCATTGTGATGACACGGTCATGGAACATTGTGATGACAAGAATTATGGAGCATTGTGATGACAAGGGCCATGGAGCATTGTGTTGACACGGTCATGGAACATTGTGATGACAAGAATTCTGGAGCATTGTGATGACAAGGGCCATGGAGCATTGTGATGACAAGGGCCATGGAGTATTGTGATGACATGGTCATGGAACATAGTGATGACAAGAATTCTGGAGCATTGTGAAGACAAGGGCCATGGAGCATTGTGATGACAAGTGTCATGGAGCATTGTAATGAGAGGTTTCATTGTGCACCGTGATGACAAGGGGGATGGAGTATTGTGATGAAACTGGTCCTGGAGCATTGTGATAACAAAAGCCATTGAGCATTGTGATGACAGGCATCATGGAGCATTGTGAAGAATGGGGACATGGGGAATTGTAATGACAATAGAGAAATGTGATGAAAATGGTCAGCAAGCAAAATGATTAAAGTGGTCATTTAGAATTGTCATGAAAAACTATATAGAGCATTGTGATGACAAAGGTCATGGAGAACTGTGATGACCAGGGTCATGTAGCATTGTGATGACACGGTCATGGAACATTGTGATGACAAGAATTATGGAGCATTGTGATGACACGGTCATGGAACATTGTGATGACAAGAATTCTGGAGCATTGTGATGACAAGGGCCATGGAGCATTGTGATGACAAGTGTCATGGAGCATTGTAATGAGAGGTTTCATTGTGCACCGTGATGACAAGGGGGATGGAGTATTGTGATGAAACTGGTCCTGGAGCATTGTGATAACAAAAGCCATTGAGCATTGTGATGACAGGCATCATGGAGCATTGTGAAGAATGGGGACATGGGGAATTGTAATGACAATAGAGAAATGTGATGAAAATGGTCAGCAAGCAAAATGATTAAAGTGGTCATTTAGAATTGTCATGAAAAACTATATAGAGCATTGTGATGACAAAGGTCATAGAGAACTGTGATGACCAGGGTCATGTAGCATTGTGATGACACGGTCATGGAACATTGTGATGACAAGAATTATGGATTATTGTGATGACACGGTCATGGAACATTGTGATGACAAGAATTCTGGAGCATTGTGATGACAAGGGCCATGGAGCATTGTGATGACACGGTCATGGAACATTGTGATGACAAGAATTCTGGAGCATTGTGATGACACGGTCATGGAACATTGTGATGACAAGGATTCTGGAGCATTGTGATGACAAGGAACATGGAGCATTGTGATGACACGGTCATGGAACATTGTGAGGACAAGAATTCTGGAGCATTGTGATGACAAGGGCCATGGTGCATTGTGATGACACGGTCATGGAACTTTGTGATGACAAGCAATCTGGAGCATTGTGATGACCAGGGCCATGGAGCATTGTGATGACACGGTCATGGAACATTGTGATGACAAGAATTCTGCAGCATTGTGATGACAAGGGCCATGGAGAATTGTGATGACATGGTCATGGAACATTGTGATGACAAGAATTCTGGAGCATTGTGATGACAAGGGCCATGGAGCATTGTGATGACACGGTCATAGAACATTGTGATGACAAGAATTCTGGAGCATTGTGATGACAAGGGCCATGGAGAATTGTGATGACATGGTCATGGAACATTGTGATGACAAGAATTCTGGAGCATTGTGATGACACGGTCATAGAACATTGTGATGACAAGAAATCTGGTGCATTGTGATGACCAGGGCCATGGAGCATTGTGATGGCACGGTCATGGAACATTGTGATGACAAGAATTTTGGAGCATTGTGATGACAAGGGCCATGGAGCATTGTGATGACACGGTCATGGAACATTGAGATGACAAGAATTCTGGACCATTGTGATGACAATGGCCATGGAGAATTGTGATGACATGGTCATGGAACATTGTGATGACAAGAATTCTGGAGCATTGTGATGACAAGGGCCATGGAGCATTGTGATGACACGGTCATAGAACATTGTGATGACAAGAATTCTGGAGCATTGTGATGACACGGTCATGGAACATTGTGATGACAAGAATTCTGGAGCATTGTGATGACACGGTCATGGAACATTGTGATCACAAGAAATCTGGTGCATTGTGATGACAAGGGCCATGGAGCATTGTGATGACACGGTCATGGAACATTGTGATGACAAGGATTCTGGAGCATTGTGATGACAAGGACCATGGAGCATTGTGATGACACGGTCATGGAACATTGTGATGACAAGAATTCAGGAGCATTGTGATGACAAGGGCCATGGAGCATTGTGATGACACGGTCATGGAACATTGTGATGACAAGAATTCTGGAGCATGGTGATGACAAGGGCCATGGAGCATTGTGATGACACGGTCATAGAACATTGTGATGACAAGAATTCTGGACCATTGTGATGACAAGGGCCATGGAGAATTGTGATGACATGGTCATGGAACATTGTGATGACAAGAATTCTGGAGCATTGTGATGACAAGGGCCATGGAGCATTGTGATGACACGGTCATAGAACATTGTGATGACAAGAATTCTGGAGCATTGTGATGACACGGTCATGGAACATTGTGATGACAAGAATTCTGGAGCATTGTGATGACACGGTCATGGAACATTGTGATGACAAGAAATCTGGTGCATTGTGATGACAAGGGCCATGGAGCATTGTGATGACACGGTCATGGAACATTGTGATGACAAGGATTCTGGAGCATTGTGATGACAAGGACCATGGAGCATTGTGATGACACGGTCATGGAACATTGTGATGAAAAGAATTCAGGAGCATTGTGATGACAAGGGCCATGGAGCATTGTGATGACACGGTCATGGAACATTGTGATGACAAGAATTCTGGAGCATGGTGATGACAAAGGCCATGGTGCATTGTGATGACACGGTCATGGAACATTGTGATGACAAGGATTCTGGAGCATTGTGATGACAAGGACCATGGAGCATTGTGATGACACGGTCATGGAACATTGTGATGACAAGAATTCTGGAGCATTGTGATGACAAAGGCCATGGTGCATTGTGATGACACGGTCATGGATCTTTGTGATGACAAGCAATCTGGAGCATTGTGATGACAAGGGCCATGGAGCATTGTGATGACACGGTCATGGAACATTGTGATGACAAGAATTCTGGAGCATTGTGATGACAAGGGTCATGGAGCATTGTGATGACACGGTCATGGAACATTGTGATGACAAGAATTCTGGAGCATTGTGATGACAAGGGCCATGGTGCATTGTGATGACACGGTCATGGAACTTTGTGATGACAAGCAATCTGGAGCATTGTGATGACCAGGGCCATGGAGCATTGTGATGACACGGTCATGGAACATTGTGATGAGAAGAATTCTGGAGCATTGTGATGACAAGGGCCATGGAGCATTGTGATGACACGGTCATGGAACATTGTGATGACAAGAATTCTGGAGCATTGTGATGACAAGGGCCATGGAACATTGTGATGACAAGAATTCTGGAGCAATGTGATGACAAGGGCCATGGAGCATTGTGATGACACGGTCATGGAACATTGTGATGACAAGAATTCTGGAGCATTTTGATGAAAAGGGCCATGGAGCATTGTGATGACACGGTCATGGAACATTGTGATGACAAGAATTATGGAGCATTGTGATGACACGGTCATGGAACATTGTGATGACAAGAATTATGGAGCATTGTGATGACACGGTCATGGAACATTGTGATGACAAGAATTCTGGAGCATTGTGATGACAAGGGCCATGGAGCATTGTGATGACACGGTCATGGAACATTGTGATGACAAGAATTCTGGAGCATTGTGGTGACAAGGGCCATGGTGCATTGTGATGACATGGTCATGGAACATTGTGATGACAAGAATTCTGGAGCATTGTGATGACACGGTCATGGAACATTGTGATGACAAGAATTATGGAGCATTGTGATGACAAGGGCCATGGAGCATTGTGTTGACACGGTCATGGAACATTGTGATGACAAGAATTCTGGAGCATTGTGATGACAAGGGCCATGGAGCATTGTGATGACAAGGGCCATGGAGTATTGTGATGACATGGTCATGGAACATAGTGATGACAAGAATTCTGGAGCATTGTGAAGACAAGGGCCATGGAGCATTGTGATGACAAGTGTCATGGAGCATTGTAATGAGAGGTTTCATTGTGCACCGTGATGACAAGGGGGATGGAGTATTGTGATGAAACTGGTCCTGGAGCATTGTGATAACAAAAGCCATTGAGCATTGTGATGACAGGCATCATGGAGCATTGTGAAGAATGGGGACATGGGGAATTGTAATGACAATAGAGAAATGTGATGAAAATGGTCAGCAAGCAAAATGATTAAAGTGGTCATTTAGAATTGTCATGAAAAACTATATAGAGCATTGTGATGACAAAGGTCATGGAGAACTGTGATGACCAGGGTCATGTAGCATTGTGATGACACGGTCATGGAACATTGTGATGACAAGAATTATGGAGCATTGTGATGACACGGTCATGGAACATTGTGATGACAAGAATTCTGGAGCATTGTGATGACAAGGGCCATGGAGCATTGTGATGACACGGTCAGGGAACATTGTGATGACAAGAATTCTGGAGCATTGTGATGACACGGTCATGGAACATTGTGATGACAAGAATTCTGGAGCATTGTGATGACACGGTCATGGAACATTGTGATGACAAGAAATCTGGTGCATTGTGATGACAAGGGCCATGGAGCATTGTGATGACACGGTCATGGAACATTGTGATGACAAGGATTCTGGAGCATTGTGATGACAAGGACCATGGAGCATTGTGATGACACGGTCATGGAACATTGTGATGACAAGAATTCTGGAGCATTGTGATGACAAGGGCCATGGTGCATTGTGATGACACGGTCATGGAACTTTGTGATGACAAGCAATCTGGAGCATTGTGATGACCAGGGCCATGGAGCATTGTGATGACACGATCATGGAACATTGTGATGACAAGAAAACTGGAGCATTGTGATGACAAGGGCCATGGAGCATTGTGATGACACGGTCATGGAACATTGTGATGACAAGAATTCTCGAGCATTGTGATGACAAGGGCCATGGAGCATTGTGATGACAAGGGCCATGGAGAATTGTGATGACATGGTCATGGAACATGGTGATGACAAGAATTCTGGAGCATTGTGAAGACAAGGGCCATGGAGCATTGTGATGACAAGTGTCATGGAGCATTGTAATGAGAGGTTTCATTGTGCACCGTGATGACAAGGGGGATGGAGTATTGTGATGAAACTGGTCCTGGAGCATTGTGATAACAAAAGCCATTGAGCATTGTGATGACAGGCATCATGGAGCATTGTGAAGAATGGGGACATGGGGAATTGTAATGACAATAGAGAAATGTGATGAAAATGGTCAACAAGCAAAATGATTAAAGTGGTCATTTAGAATTGTCATGAAAAACTATATAGAGCATTGTGATGACAAAGGTCATGGAGAACTGTGATGACCAGGGTCATGTAGCATTGTGATGACACGGTCATGGAACATTGTGAT
This sequence comes from Balaenoptera acutorostrata, assembly GCF_949987535.1. NCBI lineage: Eukaryota > Metazoa > Chordata > Mammalia > Artiodactyla > Balaenopteridae > Balaenoptera > Balaenoptera acutorostrata. The sequence continues at coordinate 204,855 of NW_026646657.1, forward strand.
GACAAGAATTATGGAGCATTGTGATGACACGGTCATGGAACATTGTGATGACAAGAATTCTGGAGCATTGTGATGACAAGGGCCATGGAGCATTCTGATGACACAGTCATGGAACATTGTGATGACAAGAATTCTGGAGCATTCTGATGACACGGTCATGGAACATTGTGATGACAAGAATTCTGGAGCATTGTGATGACACGGTCTTGGAACATTGTGATGACAAGAAATCTGGTGCATTGTGATGACAAGGGCCATGGAGCATTGTGATGACACGGTCATGGAACATTGTGATGACAAGGATTCTGGAGCATTGTGATGACAAGGGCCATGGAGCATTGTGATGACACGGTCATGGAACATTGTGATGACAAGAATTCTGGAGCATTGTGATGACAAGGGCCATGGAGAATTGTGATGACATGGTCATGGAACATTGTGATGACAAGAATTCTGGAGCATTGTGATGACAAGGGCCATGGAGCATTGTGATGACACGGTCATGGAACATTGTGATGACAAGAATTCTGGAGCATTGTGATGACACAGTCATGGAACATTGTGATGACAAGAATTCTGGAGCATTGAGATGACACGGTCATGGAACATTGTGATGACAAGAATTCTGGTGCATTGTGATGACAAGGGCCATGGAGCATTGTGATGACAAGTGTCATGGAGCATTGTAATGAGAGGTTTCATTGTGCACCGTGATGACAAGGGGGATGGAGTATTGTGATGAAACTGGTCCTGGAGCATTGTGATAACAAAAGCCATTGAGCATTGTGATGACAGGCATCATGGAGCATTGTGAAGAATGGGGACATGGGGAATTGTAATGACAATAGAGAAATGTGATGAAAATGGTCAGCAAGCAAAATGATTAAAGTGGTCATTTAGAATTGTCATGAAAAACTATATAGTGCATTGTGATGACAAAGGTCATGGAGAACTGTGATGACCAGGGTCATGTAGCATTGTGATGACACGGTCATGGAACATTGTGATGACAAGAATTCTGGAGCATTTTGATGACACGGTCATGGAACATTGTGATGACAAGAATTTTGGAGCATTGTGATGACAAGAGCCATGGAGCATTGTGATGACACGGTCATGGAACATTGTGATGACAAGAATTCTGGAGCATTGTGATGACAAGGGCCATGGAGAATTGTGATGACATGGTCATGGAACATTGTGATGACAAGAATTCTGGAGCATTGTGATGACAAGGGCCATGGTGCATTGTGATGACACGGTCATGGAACTTTGTGATGACAAGCAATCTGGAGCATTGTGATGACCAGGGCCATGGAGCATTGTGATGACACGGTCATGGAACATTGTGATGAGAAGAATTCTGGAGCATTGTGATGACAAGGGCCATGGAGCATTGTGATGACACGGTCATGGAACATTGTGATGACAAGAATTCTGGAGCATTGTGATGACAAGGGCCATGGAACATTGTGATGACAAGAATTCTGGAGCAATGTGATGACAAGGGCCATGGAGCATTGTGATGACACGGTCATGGAACATTGTGATGACAAGAATTCTGGAGCATTTTGATGAAAAGGGCCATGGAGCATTGTGATGACACGGTCATGGAACATTGTGATGACAAGAATTATGGAGCATTGTGATGACACGGTCATGGAACATTGTGATGACAAGAATTATGGAGCATTGTGATGACACGGTCATGGAACATTGTGATGACAAGAATTCTGGAGCATTGTGATGACAAGGGCCATGGAGCATTGTGATGACACGGTCATGGAACATTGTGATGACAAGAATTCTGGAGCATTGTGGTGACAAGGGCCATGGTGCATTGTGATGACATGGTCATGGAACATTGTGATGACAAGAATTCTGGAGCATTGTGATGACACGGTCATGGAACATTGTGATGACAAGAATTATGGAGCATTGTGATGACAAGGGCCATGGAGCATTGTGTTGACACGGTCATGGAACATTGTGATGACAAGAATTCTGGAGCATTGTGATGACAAGGGCCATGGAGCATTGTGATGACAAGGGCCATGGAGTATTGTGATGACATGGTCATGGAACATAGTGATGACAAGAATTCTGGAGCATTGTGAAGACAAGGGCCATGGAGCATTGTGATGACAAGTGTCATGGAGCATTGTAATGAGAGGTTTCATTGTGCACCGTGATGACAAGGGGGATGGAGTATTGTGATGAAACTGGTCCTGGAGCATTGTGATAACAAAAGCCATTGAGCATTGTGATGACAGGCATCATGGAGCATTGTGAAGAATGGGGACATGGGGAATTGTAATGACAATAGAGAAATGTGATGAAAATGGTCAGCAAGCAAAATGATTAAAGTGGTCATTTAGAATTGTCATGAAAAACTATATAGAGCATTGTGATGACAAAGGTCATGGAGAACTGTGATGACCAGGGTCATGTAGCATTGTGATGACACGGTCATGGAACATTGTGATGACAAGAATTATGGAGCATTGTGATGACACGGTCATGGAACATTGTGATGACAAGAATTCTGGAGCATTGTGATGACAAGGGCCATGGAGCATTGTGATGACACGGTCAGGGAACATTGTGATGACAAGAATTCTGGAGCATTGTGATGACACGGTCATGGAACATTGTGATGACAAGAATTCTGGAGCATTGTGATGACACGGTCATGGAACATTGTGATGACAAGAAATCTGGTGCATTGTGATGACAAGGGCCATGGAGCATTGTGATGACACGGTCATGGAACATTGTGATGACAAGGATTCTGGAGCATTGTGATGACAAGGACCATGGAGCATTGTGATGACACGGTCATGGAACATTGTGATGACAAGAATTCTGGAGCATTGTGATGACAAGGGCCATGGTGCATTGTGATGACACGGTCATGGAACTTTGTGATGACAAGCAATCTGGAGCATTGTGATGACCAGGGCCATGGAGCATTGTGATGACACGATCATGGAACATTGTGATGACAAGAAAACTGGAGCATTGTGATGACAAGGGCCATGGAGCATTGTGATGACACGGTCATGGAACATTGTGATGACAAGAATTCTCGAGCATTGTGATGACAAGGGCCATGGAGCATTGTGATGACAAGGGCCATGGAGAATTGTGATGACATGGTCATGGAACATGGTGATGACAAGAATTCTGGAGCATTGTGAAGACAAGGGCCATGGAGCATTGTGATGACAAGTGTCATGGAGCATTGTAATGAGAGGTTTCATTGTGCACCGTGATGACAAGGGGGATGGAGTATTGTGATGAAACTGGTCCTGGAGCATTGTGATAACAAAAGCCATTGAGCATTGTGATGACAGGCATCATGGAGCATTGTGAAGAATGGGGACATGGGGAATTGTAATGACAATAGAGAAATGTGATGAAAATGGTCAACAAGCAAAATGATTAAAGTGGTCATTTAGAATTGTCATGAAAAACTATATAGAGCATTGTGATGACAAAGGTCATGGAGAACTGTGATGACCAGGGTCATGTAGCATTGTGATGACACGGTCATGGAACATTGTGATGACAAGAATTATGGAGCATTGTGATGACACGGTCATGGAACATTGTGATGACAAGAATTCTGGAGCATTGTGATGACAAGGGCCATGGAGCATTCTGATGACACAGTCATGGAACATTGTGATGACAAGAATTCTGGAGCATTGTGATGACACGGTCATGGAACATTGTGATGACAAGAATTCTGGAGCATTGTGATGACACGGTCTTGGAACATTGTGATGACAAGAAATCTGGTGCATTGTGATGACAAGGGCCATGGAGCATTGTGATGACACGGTCATGGAACATTGTGATGACAAGGATTCTGGAGCATTGTGATGACAAGGGCCATGGAGCATTGTGATGACACGGTCATGGAACATTGTGATGACAAGAATTCTGGAGCATTGTGATGACAAGGGCCATGGAGAATTGTGATGACATGGTCATGGAACATTGTGATGACAAGAATTCTGGAGCATTGTGATGACAAGGGCCATGGAGCATTGTGATGACACGGTCATGGAACATTGTGATGACAAGAATTCTGGAGCATTGTGATGACACGGTCATGGAACATTGTGATGACAAGAATTCTGGAGCATTGAGATGACACGGTCATGGAACATTGTGATGACAAGAATTCTGGTGCATTGTGATGACAAGGGCCATGGAGCATTGTGATGACAAGTGTCATGGAGCATTGTAATGAGAGGTTTCATTGTGCACCGTGATGACAAGGGGGATGGAGTATTGTGATGAAACTGGTCCTGGAGCATTGTGATAACAAAAGCCATTGAGCATTGTGATGACAGGCATCATGGAGCATTGTGAAGAATGGGGACATGGGGAATTGTAATGACAATAGAGAAATGTGATGAAAATGGTCAGCAAGCAAAATGATTAAAGTGGTCACTTAGAATTGTCATGAAAAACTATATAGTGCATTGTGATGACAAAGGTCATGGAGAACTGTGATGACCAGGGTCATGTAGCATTGTGATGACACGGTCATGGAACATTGTGATGACAAGAATTCTGGAGCATTGTGATGACACGGTCATGGAACATTGTGATGACAAGAATTTTGGAGCATTGTGATGACAAGAGCCATGGAGCATTGTGATGACACGGTCATGGAACATTGTGATGACAAGAATTCTGGAGCATTGTGATGACAAGGGCCATGGAGAATTGTGATGACATGGTCATGGAACATTGTGATGACAAGAATTCTGGAGCATTGTGATGACAAGGGCCATGGAGCATTGTGATGACACGGTCATAGAACATTGTGATGACAAGAATTCTGGAGCATTGTGATGACACGGTCATGGAACATTGTGATGACAAGAATTCTGGAGCATTGTGATGACACGGTCATGGAACATTGTGATGACAAGAAATCTGGTGCATTGTGATGACAAGGGCCATGGAGCATTGTGATGACACGGTCATGGAACTTTGTGATGACAAGGATTCTGGAGCATTGTGATGACAAGGACCATGGAGCATTGTGATGACACGGTCATGGAACATTGTGATGACAAGAATTCTGGAGCATTGTGATGACAAGGGCCATGGTGCATTGTGATGACACGGTCATGGATCTTTGTGATGACAAGCAATCTGGAGCATTGTGATGACCAGGGCCATGGAGCATTGTGATGACACGGTCATGGAACATTGTGATGACAAGAATTCTGGAGCATTGTGATGACAAGTGCCATGGAGCATTGTGATGACACGGTCATGGAACATTGTGATGACAAGAATTCTGGAGCATTGTGATGACAAGGGCCATGGAGAATTGTGATGACATGGTCATGGAACATTGTGATGACAAGAATTCTGGAGCATTGTGATGACAAGGGCCATGGAGCATTGTGATGACACGGTCATGGAACATTGTGATGACAAGAATTATGGAGCATTGTGATGACACGGTCATGGAACATTGTGATGACAAGAATTATGGAGCATTGTGATGACACGGTCATGGAACATTGTGATGACAAGAATTCTGGAGCATTGTGATGACAAGGGCCATGGAGCATTGTGATGACACGGTCATGGAACATTGTGATGACAAGAATTCTGGAGCATTGTGGTGACAAGGGCCATGGTGCATTGTGATGACATGGTCATGGAACATTGTGATGACAAGAATTCTGGAGCATTGTGATGACACGGTCATGGAACATTGTGATGACAAGAATTATGGAGCATTGTGATGACAAGGGCCATGGAGAATTGTGATGACACGGTCATGGAACATTGTGATGACAAGAATTCTGGAGCATTGTGATGACAAGGGCCATGGAGCATTGTGATGACAAGGGCCATGGAGTATTGTGATGACATGGTCATGGAACATGGTGATGACAAGAATTCTGGAGCATTGTGAAGACAAGGGCCATGGAGCATTGTGATGACAAGTGTCATGGAGCATTGTAATGAGAGGTTTCATTGTGCACCGTGATGACAAGGGGGATGGAGTATTGTGATGAAACTGGTCCTGGAGCATTGTGATAACAAAAGCCATTGAGCATTGTGATGACAGGCATCATGGAGCATTGTGAAGAATGGGGACATGGGGAATTGTAATGAAAAGAGAGAAATGTGATGAAAATGGTCAGCAAGCAAAATGATTAAAGTGGTCATTTAGAATTGTCATGAAAAACTATATAGAGCATTGTGATGACAAAGGTCATGGAGAACTGTGATGACCAGGGTCATGTAGCATTGTGATGACACGGTCATGGAACATTGTGATGACAAGAATTATGGAGCATTGTGATGACACGGTCATGGAACATTGTGATGACAAGAATTCTGGAGCATTGTGATGACAAGGGCCATGGAGCATTGTGATGACACGGTCATGGAACATTGTGATGACAAGAATTCTGGAGCATTGTGATGACACGGTCATGGAACATTGTGATGACAAGAATTCTGGAGCATTGTGATGACACGGTCATGGAACATTGTGATGACAAGAAATCTGGTGCATTGTGATGACAAGGGCCATGGAGCATTGTGATGACACGGTCATGGAACATTGTGATGACAAGGATTCTGGAGCATTGTGATGACAAGGACCATGGAGCATTGTGATGACACGGTCATGGAACATTGTGATGACAAGAATTCTGGAGCATTGTGATGACAAGGGCCATGGTGCATTGTGAGGACACGGTCATGGAACTTTGTGATGACAAGCAATCTGGAGCATTGTGATGACCAGGGCCATGGAGCATTGTGATGACACGGTCATGGAACATTGTGATGACAAGAAATCTGGAGCATTGTGATGACAAGGGCCATGGAGCATTGTGATGACATGGTCATGGAACATTGTGATGACAAGAATTCTGGAGCATTGTGATGACAAGAGCCATGGAGAATTGTGATGACATGGTCATGGAACATTGTGATGACAAGAATTCTGGAGCATTGTGATGACAAGGGCCATGGAGCATTGTGATGACTTGGTCATGGAACATTGTGATGACAAGAATTATGGAGCATTGTGATGACACGGTCATGGAACATTGTGATGAAAAGAATTATGGTGCATTTTGATGATACGGTCATGGAACATTGTGATGACAACAATTCTGGAGCATTGTGATGACAAGGGCCATGGAGCATTGTGATGACACGGTCATGGAACATTGTGATGACAAGAATTCTGGAGCATTGTGGTAACAAGGGCCATGGTGCATTGTGATGACATGGTCATGGAACATTGTGATGACAAGAATTCTGGAGCATTGTGATGACACGGTCATGGAACATTGTGATGACAAGAATTATGGAGCATTGTGATGACAAGGGCCATGGAGCATTGTGATGACACGGTCATGGAACATTGTGATGACAAGAATTCTGGAGCATTGTGATGACAAGGGCCATGGAGCATTGTGATGACAAGGGCCATGGAGAATTGTGATGATATGGTCATGGAACATGGTGATGACAAGAATTCTGGAGCATTGTGAAGAGAAGGGCCATGGAGCATTGTGATGACAAGTGTGATGGAGCATTGTAATGAGAGGTTTCATTGTGCACCGTGATGACAAGGGGGATGGAGTATTGTGATGAAACTGGTCCTGGAGCATTGTGATAACAAAAGCCATTGAGCATTGTGATGACAGGCATCATGGAGCATTGTGAAGAATGGGGACATGGGGAATTGTAATGAAAAGAGAGAAATGTGATGAAAATGGTCAGCAAGCAAAATGATTAAAGTGGTCATTTAGAATTGTCATGAAAAACTATATAGAGCATTGTGATGACAAAGGTCATGGAGAACTGTGATGACCAGGGTCATGTAGCATTGTGATGACACGGTCATGGAACATTGTGATGACAAGAATTATGGAGCATTGTGATGACACGGTCATGGAACATTGTGATGACAAGAATTATGGAGCATTGTGATGACAAGGGCCATGGAGCATTGTGATGACACGGTCATGGAACATTGTGATGACAAGAATTCTGGAGCATTGTGATGACACGGTCATGGAACATTGTGATGACAAGAATTCTGGAGCATTGTGATGACACGGTCATGGAACATTGTGATGACAAGAAATCTGGTGCATTGTGATGACAAGGGCCTTGGAGCATTGTGATGACACGGTCATGGAACATTGTGATGACAAGGATTCTGGAGCATTGTGATGACAAGGACCATGGAGCATTGTGATGACACGGTCATGGAACATTGTGATGACAAGAATTCTGGAGCATTGTGATGACAAGGGCCATGGTGCATTGTGAGGACACGGTCATGGAACTTTGTGATGACAAGCAATCTGGAGCATTGTGATGACCAGGGCCATGGAGCATTGTGATGACACGGTCATGGAACATTGTGATGACAAGAATTCTGGAGCATTGTGATGACACGGTCATGGAACATTGTGATGACAAGAATTCTGGAGCATTGAGATGACACGGTCATGGAACATTGTGATGACAAGAATTCTGGTGCATTGTGATGACAAGGGCCATGGAGCATTGTAATGACAAGTGTCATGGAGCATTGTAATGAGAGGTTTCATTGTGCACCGTGATGACAAGGGGATGGAGTATTGTGATGAAACTGGTCCTGGAGCATTGTGATAACAAAAGCCAATGAGCATTGTGATGACAGGCATCATGGAGCATTGTGAAGAATGGGGACATGGGGAATTGTAATGACAATAGAGAAATGTGATGAAAATGGTCAGCAAGCAAAATGATTAAAGTGGTCATTTAGAATTGTCATGAAAAACTATATAGTGCATTGTGATGACAAAGGTCATGGAGAACTGTGATGACCAGGGTCATGTAGCATTGTGATGACACGGTCATGGAACATTGTGATGACAAGAATTCTGGAGCATTGTGATGACACGGTCATGGAACATTGTGATGACAAGAATTTTGGAGCATTGTGATGACAAGAGCCATGGAGCATTGTGATGACACGGTCATGGAACATTGTGATGACAAGAATTCTGGAGCATTGTGATGACAAGGGCCATGGAGAATTGTGATGACATGGTCATGGAACATTGTGATGACAAGAATTCTGGAGCATTGTGATGACAAGGGCCATGGAGCATTGTGATGACACGGTCATAGAACATTGTGATGACAAGAATTCTGGAGCATTGTGATGACACGGTCATGGAACATTGTGATGACAAGAATTCTGGAGCATTGTGATGACACGGTCATGGAACATTGTGATGACAAGAAATCTGGTGCATTGTGATGGACAAGGACCATGGAGCATTGTGATGAACGGTCATGGAACTTTGTGATGACAAGGATTCTGGAGCATTGTGATGACAAGGACCATGGAGCATTGTGATGACACGGTCATGGAACATTGTGATGACAAGAATTCTGGAGCATTGTGATGACAAGGGCCATGGTGCATCGTGATGACACGGTCATGGATCTTTGTGATGACAAGCAATCTGGAGCATTGTGATGACCAGGGCCATGGAGCATTGTGATGACACGGTCATGGAACATTGTGATGACAAGAATTCTGGAGCATTGTGATGACAAGTGCCATGGAGCATTGTGATGACACGGTCATGGAACATTGTGATGACAAGAATTCTGGAGCATTGTGATGACAAGGGCCATGGAGAATTGTGATGACATGGTCATGGAACATTGTGATGACAAGAATTCTGGAGCATTGTGATGACAAGGGCCATGGAGCATTGTGATGACACGGTCATGGAACATTGTGATGACAAGAATTATGGAGCATTGTGATGACACGGTCATGGAACATTGTGATGACAAGAATTATGGAGCATTGTGATGACACGGTCATGGAACATTGTGATGACAAGAATTCTGGAGCATTGTGATGACAAGGGCCATGGAGCATTGTGATGACACGGTCATGGAACATTGTGATGACAAGAATTCTGGAGCATTGTGGTGACAAGGGCCATGGTGCATTGTGATGACATGGTCATGGAACATTGTGATGACAAGAATTCTGGAGCATTGTGATGACACGGTCATGGAACATTGTGATGACAAGAATTATCGAGCATTGTGATGACAAGGGCCATGGAGAATTGTGATGACACGGTCATGGAACATTGTGATGACAAGAATTCTGAGCATTGTGATGACAAGGGCCATGGAGCATTGTGATGACAAGGGCCATGGAGTATTGTGATGACATGGTCATGGAACATGGTGATGACAAGAATTCTGGAGCATTGTGAAGACAAGGGCCATGGAGCATTGTCATGACAAGTGTCATGGAGCATTGTAATGAGAGGTTTCATTGTGCACCGTGATGACAAGGGGGATGGAGTATTGTGATGAAACTGGTCCTGGAGCATTGTGATAACAAAAGCCATTGAGCATTGTGATGACAGGCATCATGGAGCATTGTGAAGAATGGGGACATGGGGAATTGTAATGACAATAGAGAAATGTGATGAAATGGTCAGCAAGCAAAATGATTAAAGTGGTCATTTAGAATTGTCATGAAAAACTATATAGAGCATTGTGATGACAAAGGTCATGGAGAACTGTGATGACCAGGGTCATGTAGCATTGTGATGACACGGTCATGGAACATTGTGATGACAAGAATTATGGAGCATTGTGATGACACGGTCATGGAACATTGTGATGACAAGAATTCTGGAGCATTGTGATGACAAGGGCCATGGAGCATTGTGATGACACGGTCATGGAACATTGTGATGACAAGAATTCTGGAGCATTGTGATGACACGGTCATGGAACATTGTGATGACAAGGATTCTGGAGCATTGTGATGACAAGGAACATGGAGCATTGTGATGACACGGTCATGGAACATTGTGATGACAAGAATTCTGGAGCATTGTGATGACAAGGGGCATGGTGCATTGTGATGACACGGTCATGGAACTTTGTGAAGACAAGCAATCTGGAGCATTGTGATGACCAGGGCCATGGAGCATTGTGATGACACGGTCATGGAACATTGTGATGACAAGAATTCTGGAGCATTGTGATGACAAGGGCCATGGAGCATTGTGATGACACGGTCATGGAACATTGTGATGACAAGAATTCTGGAGCATTGTGATGACAAGGGCCATGGAGAATTGTGATGACATGGTCATGGAACATTGTGATGACAAGAATTCTGGAGCATTGTGATGACAAGGGCCATGGAGCATTGTGATGACACCGGTCATGGAACAGTGTGATGACAAGAATTCTGGAGCATTGTGATGACAGGATCATGGAACATTGTGATGACAAGAATTATGGGGCATTGTGATGACACGGCATGGAACATTGTGATGACAAGAATTATGAGCATTGTGATGACAAGGGCCATGGAGCATTGTGATGACACGGTCATGGAACATTGTGATGACAAGAATTCTGGAGCATTGTGATGACAAGGGCCATGGAACATTGTGATGACAAGAATTCTGGAGCATTGTGATGACAAGGGCCATGGAGCATTGTGATGACACGGTCATGGAACATTGTGATGACAAGAATTCTGGAGCATTTTGATGAAAAGGGCCATGGAGCATTGTGATGACACGGTTATGGAACATTGTGATGACAAGAATTATGGAGCATTGTGATGACACGGTCATGGAACTTTGTGATGACAAGAATTATGGAGCATTGTGATGACACGGTCATGGAACATTGTGATGACAAGAATTATGGAGCATTGTGGTGACAAGGGCCATGATGCATTGTGATGACATGGTCATGGAACATTGTGATGACAAGAATTCTGGAGCATTGTGATGACATGGTCATGGAACATTGTGATGAAAAGAATTATGGAGCATTGTGATGACACGGTCATGGAACATTGTGATGAAAACAATTCTGGGGCATTGTGATGACAAGGGCCATGGAGCATTGTGATGACACGGTCATGGAACATTGTGATGACAAGAATTCTGGAGCATTGTGATGACAAGGGCCATGGAGCATTGTGATGACAAGGGCCATGGAGAATTGTGATGACATGATCATGGAACATGGTGATGACAAGAATTCTGGAGCATTGTGAAGACAAGGGCCATGGAGCATTGTGATGACAAGTGTCATGGAGCATTGTAATGAGAGGTTTCATTGTGCACCGTGATGACAAGGGGGATGGAGTATTGTGATGAAACTGGTCCTGGAGCATTGTGATAACAAAAGCCATTGAGCATTGTGATGACAGGCATCATGGAGCATTGTGAAGAATGGGGACATGGGGAATTGTAATGAAAAGAGAGAAATGTGATGAAAATCGTCAGCAAGCAAAATGATTAAAGTGGTCATTTAGAATTGTCATGAAAAACTATATAGAGCATTGTGATGACAAAGGTCATGGAGAACTGTGATGACCAGGGTCATGTAGCATTGTGATGACACGGTCATGGAACATTGTGATGACAAGAATTATGGAGCATTGTGATGACACGGTCATGGAACATTGTGATGACAAGAATTCTGGAGCATTGTGATGACAAGGGCCATGGAGCATTGTGATGACACGGTCATGGAACATTGTGATGACAAGAATTCTGGAGCATTGTGATGACACGGTCATGGAACATTGTGATGACAAGAATTCTGGAGCATTGTGATGACACGGTCATGGAACATTGTGATGACAAGAAATCTGGTGCATTGTGATGACAAGGGCCATGGAGCATTGTGATGACACGGTCATGGAACATTGTGATGACAAGGATTCTGGAGCATTGTGATGACAAGGACCATGGAGCATTGTGATGACACGGTCATGGAACATTGTGATGACAAGAATTCTGGAGCATTGTGATGACAAGGGCCATGGTGCATTGTGAGGACACGGTCATGGAACTTTGTGATGACAAGCAATCTGGAGCATTGTGATGACCAGGGCCATGGAGCATTGTGATGACACGGTCATGGAACATTGTGATGACAAGAAATCTGGAGCATTGTGATGACAAGGGCCATGGAGCATTGTGATGACATGGTCATGGAACATTGTGATGACAAGAATTCTGGAGCATTGTGATGACAAGAGCCATGGAGAATTGTGATGACATGGTCATGGAACATTGTGATGACAAGAATTCTGGAGCATTGTGATGACAAGGGCCATGGAGCATTGTGATGACTTGGTCATGGAACATTGTGATGACAAGAATTATGGAGCATTGTGATGACACGGTCATGGAACATTGTGATGAAAAGAATTATGGTGCATTTTGATGATACGGTCATGGAACATTGTGATGACAACAATTCTGGAGCATTGTGATGACAAGGGCCATGGAGCATTGTGATGACACGGTCATGGAACATTGTGATGACAAGAATTCTGGAGCATTGTGGTAAGAAGGGCCATGGTGCATTGTGATGACATGGTCATGGAACATTGTGATGACAAGAATTCTGGAGCATTGTGATGACACGGTCATGGAACATTGTGATGACAAGAATTATGGAGCATTGTGATGACAAGGGCCATGGAGCATTGTGATGACACGGTCATGGAACATTGTGATGACAAGAATTCTGGAGCATTGTGATGACAAGGACCATGGAGCATTGTGATGACAAGGGCCATGGAGAATTGTGATGATATGGTCATGGAACATGGTGATGACAAGAATTCTGGAGCATTGTGAAGAGAAGGGCCATGGAGCATTGTGATGACAAGTGTCATGGAGCATTGTAATGAGAGGTTTCATTGTGCACCGTGATGACAAGGGGGATGGAGTATTGTGATGAAACTGGTCCTGGAGCATTGTGATAACAAAAGCCATTGAGCATTGTGAAGACAAGCATCATGGAGCATTGTGAAGAATGGGGACATGGGGAATTGTAATGAAAAGAGAGAAATGTGATGAAAATGGTCAGCAAGCAAAATGATTAAAGTGGTCATTTAGAATTGTCATGAAAAACTATATAGAGCATTGTGATGACAAAGGTCATGGAGAACTGTGATGACCAGGGTCATGTAGCATTGTGATGACACGGTCATGGAACATTGTGATGACAAGAATTATGGAGCATTGTGATGACACGGTCATGGAACATTGTGATGACAAGAATTCTGGAGCATTGTGATGACAAGGGCCATGGAGCATTGTGATGACACGGTCATGGAACATTGTGATGACAAGAATTCTGGAGCATTGTGATGACACGGTCATGGAACATTGTGATGACAAGAATTCTGGAGCATTGTGATGACACGGTCATGGAACATTGTGATGACAAGAAATCTGGTGCATTGTGATGACAAGGGCCATGGAGCATTGTGATGACACGGTCATGGAACATTGTGATGACAAGGATTCTGGAGCATTGTGATGACAAGGACCATGGAGCATTGTGATGACACGGTCATGGAACATTGTGATGACAAGAATTCTGGAGCATTGTGATGACAAGGGCCATGGTGCATTGTGAGGACACGGTCATGGAACTTTGTGATGACAAGCAATCTGGAGCATTGTGATGACCAGGGCCATGGAGCATTGTGATGACACGGTCATGGAACATTGTGATGACAAGAAATCTGGAGCATTGTGATGACAAGGGCCATGGAGCATTGTGATGACATGGTCATGGAACATTGTGATGACAAGAATTCTGGAGCATTGTGATGACAAGAGCCATGGAGAATTGTGATGACATGGTCATGGAACATTGTGATGACAAGAATTCTGGAGCATTGTGATGACAAGGGCCATGGAGCATTGTGATGACTTGGTCATGGAACATTGTGATGACAAGAATTATGGAGCATTGTGATGACACGGTCATGGAACATTGTGATGAAAAGAATTATGGTGCATTTTGATGATACGGTCATGGAACATTGTGATGACAACAATTCTGGAGCATTGTGATGACAAGGGCCATGGAGCATTGTGATGACACGGTCATGGAACATTGTGATGACAAGAATTCTGGAGCATTGTGGTAACAAGGGCCATGGTGCATTGTGATGACATGGTCATGGAACATTGTGATGACAAGAATTCTGGAGCATTGTGATGACACGGTCATGGAACATTGTGATGACAAGAATTATGGAGCATTGTGATGACAAGGGCCATGGAGCATTGTGATGACACGGTCATGGAACATTGTGATGACAAGAATTCTGGAGCATTGTGATGACAAGGGCCATGGAGCATTGTGATGACAAGGGCCATGGAGAATTGTGATGATATGGTCATGGAACATGGTGATGACAAGAATTCTGGAGCATTGTGAAGAGAAGGGCCATGGAGCATTGTGATGACAAGTGTCATGGAGCATTGTAATGAGAGGTTTCATTGTGCACCGTGATGACAAGGGGGATGGAGTATTGTGATGAAACTGGTCCTGGAGCATTGTGATAACAAAAGCCATTGAGCATTGTGATGACAGGCATCATGGAGCACTGTGAAGAATGGGGACATGGGGAATTGTAATGACAATAGAGAAATGTGATGAAAATGGTCAGCAAGCAAAATGATTAAAGTGGTTATTTAGAATTGTCATGAAAATCTATATAGAGCATTGTGATGACAAAGGTCATGGAGAACTGTGATGACCAGGGTCATGTAGCATTGTGATGACACGGTCATGGAACATTGTGATGACAAGAATTATGGAGCATTGTGATGACAAGGGCCATGGAGCATTGTGATGACAAGGGCCATGGAGAATTGTGATGATATGGTCATGGAACATGGTGATGACAAGAATTCTGGAGCATTGTGAAGAGAAGGGCCATGGAGCATTGTGATGACAAGTGTCATGGAGCATTGTAATGAGAGGTTTCATTGTGCACCATGATGACAAGGGGGATGGAGTATTGTGATGAAACTGGTCCTGGAGCATTGTGATAACAAAAGCCATTGAGCATTGTGATGACAGGCATAATGGAGCACTGTGAAGAATGGGGACATGGGGAATTGTAATGACAATAGAGAAATGTGATGAAAATGGTCAGCAAGCAAAATGATTAAAGTGGTCATTTAGAATTGTCATGAAAATCTATATAGAGCATTGTGATGACAAAGGTCATGGAGAACTGTGATGACCAGGGTCATGTAGCATTGTGATGACACGGTCATGGAACATTGTGATGACAAGAATTCTGGAGCATTGTGATGACAAGGGCCATGGAGCATTGTGATGACACGGTCATGGAACATTGTGATGACAAGAATTCTGGAGCATCGTGATGACAAGGGCCATGGTGCATTGTCATGACACGGTCATGAAACTTTGTGATGACAAGCAATCTGGAGCATTGTGATGACCAGGGCCATGGAGCATTGTGATGACACGGTCATGGAACATTGTGATGACAAGAATTCTGGAGCATTGTGATGACACGGTCATGGAACATTGTGATGACAAGAATTCTGGAGCATTGTGATGACAAGAATTCTGGAGCATTGTGATGACATGGTCAGGGAACATTGTGATGACAAGAATTCTGGAGCATTGTGATGACATGGTCATGGAACATTTTGATGACAAGAATTATGGAGCATTGTGATGACACGGTCATGGAACCTTGTGATGACAAGAATTCTGGAGCATTGTGATGACAAGGGCCATGGAGCATTGTGATGACACGGTCATGGAACACTGTGATGACAAGAATTCTGGAGCATTGTGATGACAAGGGCCATGGTGCATTGTGATAACACGGTCATGGAACTTTGTGATGACAAGGAATCTGGAGCATTGTGATGACCAGGGCCATGGAGCATTGTGATGACACGGTCATGGAACATTATGATGACAAGAATTCTGGAGCATTGTGATGAAAACAATTCTGGAGCATTGTGATGACACGGTCATGGAACATTGTGATGACAAGAACTCTGGAGCATTGTGATGACACGGTCATGGAACATTTTGATGACAAGAATTATGGAGCATTGTGATGACACGGTCATGGAACATTGTGATGACAAGAAATCTGGAGCATTGTGATGACAAAAGCCATGGAGCATTGTGATGACACGGTCATGGAACATTGTGATGACAAGAATTCTGGAGCATTGTGATGACAAGGGCCATGGAGTATTGTGAATGACATGGTCATGGAACATGGTGATGACAAGGATTCTGGAGCATTGTGAAGACAAGGGCCATGGAGCATTGTGATGACAAGTGTCATGGAGCATTGTAATGAGAGGTTTCATTGTGCACCGTGATGACAAGGGGGATGGAGTATTGTGATGAAACTGGTCCTGGAGCATTGTGATAACAAAAGCCATTGAGCATTGTGATGACAGGCATCATGGAGCATTGTGAAGAATGGGGACATGGGGAAATGTAATGACAATAGAGAAATGGGATGAAAATGGTCAGCAAGCAAAGTGATTAAAGTGGTCTTTTAGAATTGTCATGAAAAACTATATAGAGCATTGTGATGACAAAGGTCATGGAGAACTGTGATGACCAGGGTCATGTAGCATTGTGATGACACGGTCATGGAACATTGTGATGACAAGAATTATGGAGCATTGTGATGACACGGTCATGGAACATTGTGATGACCAGAATTCTGGAGCATTGTGATGACAAGGGCCATGGAGCATTGTGATGACACGGTCATGGAACATTGTGATGACCAGAATTCTGGAGCATTGTGATGACAAGGGCCATGGAGCATTGTGATGACACGGTCATGGAACATTGTGATGAAAAGAATTCTGGAGCATTGTGATGACAAGGGCCATGGTGCATTGTGATGACATGGTCACGGAACTTTGTGATGACAACAATCTGGAGCATTGTGATGACAAGGGCCATGGAGCATTGTGATGACAAGTGTCATGGAGCATTGTAATGAGAGGTTTCATTGTGCACCGTGATGACAAGGGGGATAGAGTATTGTGATGAAACTGGTCCTGGAGCATTGTGATAACAAAAGCCATTGAGCATTGTGATGACAGGCATCATGGAGCATTGTGAAGAAAGGGGTCATGGGAAATTGTAATGACAATAGAGAAATGTGATGAAAATGGTCAGCAAGCAAAGTGATTAAAGTGGTCATTTAGAATTGTCATGAAAAACTACATAGAGCATTGTGATGACAAAGGTCATGGAGAACTGTGATGGCCAGGGTCATGTAGCATTGTGATGACACGGTCATGGAACATGGTGATGACAAAAATTGTGAAGCATTGTGATGACACGGTCATGGAACATTGTGATGACAAGAATTCTGCAGCATTGTGATGACAAGGGCCATGGAGCATTGTGATGACACGGTCATGGAACATTGTGATGACAAGGATTCTGGAGCATTGTGATGACACGGTCATGGAACACTGTGATGACAAGAAATCTGGTGCATTGTGATGACAAGGGCCATGGAGCATTGTGATGACACGGTCATGGAACATTGTGATGACAAGGATTCTGGAGCATTGTTATGACAAGGACCATGGAGCATTGTGATGACACGGTCATGGAACATTGTGATGACAAGAATTCTGGAGCATTGTGATGACAAGGGCCATGGTGCATTGTGATGACACGGTCATGGAACTTTGTGATGACAAGCAATCTGGAGCATTGTGATGACCAGGGCCATGGAGCATTGTGATGACACGGTCATGGAACATTGTGATGACAAGAATTCTGGAGCATTGTGATGACAAGGGCCATGGAGCATTGTGATGACACGGTCATGGAACATTGTGATGACAAGAATTCTGGAGCATTGTGATGACAAGGGCCATGGAGAATTGTGATGACATGGTCATGGAACATTGTGATGACAAGAATTCTGGAGCATTGTGATGACAAGGGCCATGGAGCATTGTGATGACACGGTCATGGAACATTGTGATGACAAGAATTATGGAGCATTGTGATGACACGGTCATGGAACATTGTGATGACAAGAATTATGGAGCATTGTGATGACACGGTCATGGAACATTGTGATGACAAGAATTCTGGAGCATTGTGATGACAAGGGCCATGGAGAATTGTGATGACATGGTCATGGAACATGGTGATGACAAGAATTCTGGAGCATTGTGAAGACAAGGGCCATGGAGAATTGTGATGACAAGTGTCATGGAGCATTGTAATGAGAGGTTTCATTGTGCACCGTGATGACAAGGGGGATTGAGTATTGTGATGAAACTGGTTCTGGAGCATTGTGATAACAAAAGCCATTGAGCATTGTGATGACAGGCATCATGGAGCATTGTGAAGAATGGGGACATGGGGAATTGTAATGACAATAGAGAAATGTGATGAAAATGGTCAGCAAGCAAAATGATGAAAGTGGTCATTTAGAATTGTCATGAAAAACTATATAGAGCATTGTGATTACAAAGGTCATGGAGAACTGTGATGACCAGGGTCAGGTAGCATTGTGATGACACGGTCATGGAACATTGTGATGACAAGAATTATGGAGCATTGTGATGACACGGTCATGGAACATTGTGATGACAAGCAATCTGGAGCATTGTGATGACAAGGGCCATGGAGCATTGTGATGACACGGTCATGGAACATTGTGATGACCAGGATTCTGGAGCATTGTGATGACAAGGGCCATGGAGCATTGTGATGACACGGTCATGGAACATTGTGATGACAAGGATTCTGGAGCATTGTGATGACACGGTCATGGAACACTGTGATGACAAGAAATCTGGTGCATTGTGATGACAAGGGCCATGGAGCATTGTGATGACACGGTCATGGAACATTGTGATGACAAGGATTCTGGAGCATTGTTATGACAAGGACCATGGAGCATTGTGATGACACGGTCATGGAACATTGTGATGACAAGAATTCTGGAGCATTGTGATGACAAGGGCCATGGTGCATTGTGATGACACGGTCATGGAACTTTGTGATGACAAGCAATCTGGAGCATTGTGATGACCAGGGCCATGGAGCATTGTGATGACACGGTCATGGAACATTGTGATGACAAGAATTCTGGAGCATTGTGATGACAAGGGCCATGGAGCATTGTGATGACACGGTCATGGAACATTGTGATGACAAGAATTCTGGAGCATTGTGATGACAAGGGCCATGGAGAATTGTGATGACATGGTCATGGAACATTGTGATGACAAGAATTCTGGAGCATTGTGATGACAAGGGCCATGGAGCATTGTGATGACACGGTCATGGAACATTGTGATGACAAGAATTATGGAGCATTGTGATGACACGGTCATGGAACATTGTGATGACAAGAATTCTGGAGCATTGTGATGACAAGGGCCATGGAGAATTGTGATGACATGGTCATGGAACATGGTGATGACAAGAATTCTGGAGCATTGTGAAGACAAGGGCCATGGAGAATTGTGATGACAAGTGTCATGGAGCATTGTAATGAGAGGTTTCATTGTGCACCGTGATGACAAGGGGGATTGAGTATTGTGATGAAACTGGTTCTGGAGCATTGTGATAACAAAAGCCATTGAGCATTGTGATGACAGGCATCATGGAGCATTGTGAAGAATGGGGACATGGGGAATTGTAATGACAATAGAGAAATGTGATGAAAATGGTCAGCAAGCAAAATGATGAAAGTGGTCATTTAGAATTGTCATGAAAAACTATATAGAGCATTGTGATTACAAAGGTCATGGAGAACTGTGATGACCAGGGTCATGTAGCATTGTGATGACACGGTCATGGAACATTGTGATGACAAGAATTATGGAGCATTGTGATGACACGGTCATGGAACATTGTGATGACAAGCAATCTGGAGCATTGTGATGACAAGGGCCATGGAGCATTGTGATGACACGGTCATGGAACATTGTGATGACCAGGATTCTGGAGCATTGTGATGACAAGGGCCATGGAGCATTGTGATGACACGGTCATGGAACATTGTGATGAAAAGAATTCTGGAGCATTGTGATGACAAGGGCCATGGTGCATTGTGATGACAGGGTCACGGAACTTTGTGATGACAACAATCTGGAGCATTGTGATGACAAGGGCCATGGAGCATTGTAATGAGAGGTTTCATTGTGCACCGTGATGACAAGGGGGATAGAGTATTGTGATGAAACTGGTCCTGGAGCATTGTGATAACAAAAGCCATTGAGCATTGTGATGATAGGCATCATGGAGCATTGTGAAGAATGGGGACATGGGGAAATGTAATGACAATAGAGAAATGGGATGAAAATGGTCAGCAAGCAAAGTGATTAAAGTGGTCTTTTAGAATTGTCATGAAAAACTATATAGAGCATTGTGATGACAAAGGTCATGGAGAACTGTGATGACCAGGGTCATGTAGCATTGTGATGACACGGTCATGGAACATTGTGATGACAAGAATTATGGAGCATTGTGATGACACGGTCATGGAACATTGTGATGACCAGAATTCTGGAGCATTGTGATGACAAGGGCCATGGAGCATTGTGATGACACGGTCATGGAACATTGTGATGACCAGAATTCTGGAGCATTGTGATGACAAGGGCCATGGTGCATTGTGATGACATGGTCATGGAACTTTGTGATGACAACAATCTGGAGCATTGTGATGACAAGGGCCATGGAGCATTGTGATGACAAGTGTCATGGAGCATTGTAATGAGAGGTTTCATTGTGCACCGTGATGACAAGGGGGAGAGAGTTTTTTGATGAAACTCGTCCTGGAGCATTGTGATAAAAAAGCCATTGAGCATTGTGATGACAGGCATCATGGAGCATTGTGAAGAAAGGGGTCATGGGAAATTGTAATGACAATAGAGAAATGTGATGAAAATGGTCAGCAAGCAAAGTGATTAAAGTGGTCATTTAGAATTGTCATGAAAAACTACATAGAGCATTGTGATGACAAAGGTCATGGAGAACTGTGATGGCCAGGGTCATGTAGCATTGTGATGACACGGTCATGGAACATGGTGATGACAAAAATTATGGAGCATTGTGATGACACGGTCATGGAACATTGTGATGACAAGAATTTTGCAGCATTGTGATGACAAGGGCCATGGAGCATTGTGATGACACGGTCATGGAACATTGTGATGACAAGAATTCTGGAGCATTGTGATGACAAGGGCCATGGAGTATTGTGAATGACATGGTCATGGAACATGGTGATGACAAGGATTCTGGAGCATTGTGAAGACAAGGGCCATGGAGCATTGTGATGACAAGTGTCATGGAGCATTGTAATGAGAGGTTTCATTGTGCACCGTGATGACAAGGGGGATGGAGTATTGTGATGAAACTGGTCCTGGAGCATTGTGATAACAAAAGCCATTGAGCATTGTGATGACAGGCATCATGGAGCATTGTGAAGAATGGGGACATGGGGAAATGTAATGACAATAGAGAAATGGGATGAAAATGGTCAGCAAGCAAAGTGATTAAAGTGGTCTTTTAGAATTGTCATGAAAAACTATATAGAGCATTGTGATGACAAAGGTCATGGAGAACTGTGATGACCAGGGTCATGTAGCATTGTGATGACACGGTCATGGAACATTGTGATGACAAGAATTATGGAGCATTGTGATGACACGGTCATGGAACATTGTGATGACCAGAATTCTGGAGCATTGTGATGACAAGGGCCATGGAGCATTGTGATGACACGGTCATGGAACATTGTGATGACCAGAATTCTGGAGCATTGTGATGACAAGGGCCATGGAGCATTGTGATGACACGGTCATGGAACATTGTGATGAAAAGAATTCTGGAGCATTGTGATGACAAGGGCCATGGTGCATTGTGATGACATGGTCACGGAACTTTGTGATGACAACAATCTGGAGCATTGTGATGACAAGGGCCATGGAGCATTGTGATGACAAGTGTCATGGAGCATTGTAATGAGAGGTTTCATTGTGCACCGTGATGACAAGGGGGATAGAGTATTGTGATGAAACTGGTCCTGGAGCATTGTGATAACAAAAGCCATTGAGCATTGTGATGACAGGCATCATGGAGCATTGTGAAGAAAGGGGTCATGGGAAATTGTAATGACAATAGAGAAATGTGATGAAAATGGTCAGCAAGCAAAGTGATTAAAGTGGTCATTTAGAATTGTCATGAAAAACTACATAGAGCATTGTGATGACAAAGGTCATGGAGAACTGTGATGGCCAGGGTCATGTAGCATTGTGATGACACGGTCATGGAACATGGTGATGACAAAAATTGTGAAGCATTGTGATGACACGGTCATGGAACATTGTGATGACAAGAATTCTGCAGCATTGTGATGACAAGGGCCATGGAGCATTGTGATGACACGGTCATGGAACATTGTGATGACAAGGATTCTGGAGCATTGTGATGACACGGTCATGGAACACTGTGATGACAAGAAATCTGGTGCATTGTGATGACAAGGGCCATGGAGCATTGTGATGACACGGTCATGGAACATTGTGATGACAAGGATTCTGGAGCATTGTTATGACAAGGACCATGGAGCATTGTGATGACACGGTCATGGAACATTGTGATGACAAGAATTCTGGAGCATTGTGATGACAAGGGCCATGGTGCATTGTGATGACACGGTCATGGAACTTTGTGATGACAAGCAATCTGGAGCATTGTGATGACCAGGGCCATGGAGCATTGTGATGACACGGTCATGGAACATTGTGATGACAAGAATTCTGGAGCATTGTGATGACAAGGGCCATGGAGCATTGTGATGACACGGTCATGGAACATTGTGATGACAAGAATTCTGGAGCATTGTGATGACAAGGGCCATGGAGAATTGTGATGACATGGTCATGGAACATTGTGATGACAAGAATTCTGGAGCATTGTGATGACAAGGGCCATGGAGCATTGTGATGACACGGTCATGGAACATTGTGATGACAAGAATTATGGAGCATTGTGATGACACGGTCATGGAACATTGTGATGACAAGAATTATGGAGCATTGTGATGACACGGTCATGGAACATTGTGATGACAAGAATTCTGGAGCATTGTGATGACAAGGGCCATGGAGAATTGTGATGACATGGTCATGGAACATGGTGATGACAAGAATTCTGGAGCATTGTGAAGACAAGGGCCATGGAGAATTGTGATGACAAGTGTCATGGAGCATTGTAATGAGAGGTTTCATTGTGCACCGTGATGACAAGGGGGATTGAGTATTGTGATGAAACTGGTTCTGGAGCATTGTGATAACAAAAGCCATTGAGCATTGTGATGACAGGCATCATGGAGCATTGTGAAGAATGGGGACATGGGGAATTGTAATGACAATAGAGAAATGTGATGAAAATGGTCAGCAAGCAAAATGATGAAAGTGGTCATTTAGAATTGTCATGAAAAACTATATAGAGCATTGTGATTACAAAGGTCATGGAGAACTGTGATGACCAGGGTCAGGTAGCATTGTGATGACACGGTCATGGAACATTGTGATGACAAGAATTATGGAGCATTGTGATGACACGGTCATGGAACATTGTGATGACAAGCAATCTGGAGCATTGTGATGACAAGGGCCATGGAGCATTGTGATGACACGGTCATGGAACATTGTGATGACCAGGATTCTGGAGCATTGTGATGACAAGGGCCATGGAGCATTGTGATGACACGGTCATGGAACATTGTGATGACAAGGATTCTGGAGCATTGTGATGACACGGTCATGGAACACTGTGATGACAAGAAATCTGGTGCATTGTGATGACAAGGGCCATGGAGCATTGTGATGACACGGTCATGGAACATTGTGATGACAAGGATTCTGGAGCATTGTTATGACAAGGACCATGGAGCATTGTGATGACACGGTCATGGAACATTGTGATGACAAGAATTCTGGAGCATTGTGATGACAAGGGCCATGGTGCATTGTGATGACACGGTCATGGAACTTTGTGATGACAAGCAATCTGGAGCATTGTGATGACCAGGGCCATGGAGCATTGTGATGACACGGTCATGGAACATTGTGATGACAAGAATTCTGGAGCATTGTGATGACAAGGGCCATGGAGCATTGTGATGACACGGTCATGGAACATTGTGATGACAAGAATTCTGGAGCATTGTGATGACAAGGGCCATGGAGAATTGTGATGACATGGTCATGGAACATTGTGATGACAAGAATTCTGGAGCATTGTGATGACAAGGGCCATGGAGCATTGTGATGACACGGTCATGGAACATTGTGATGACAAGAATTATGGAGCATTGTGATGACACGGTCATGGAACATTGTGATGACAAGAATTATGGAGCATTGTGATGACACGGTCATGGAACATTGTGATGACAAGAATTCTGGAGCATTGTGATGACAAGGGCCATGGAGAATTGTGATGACATGGTCATGGAACATGGTGATGACAAGAATTCTGGAGCATTGTGAAGACAAGGGCCATGGAGAATTGTGATGACAAGTTTCATGGAGCATTGTAATGAGAGGTTTCATTGTGCACCGTGATGACAAGGGGGATTGAGTATTGTGATGAAACTGGTTCTGGAGCATTGTGATAACAAAAGCCATTGAGCATTGTGATGACAGGCATCATGGAGCATTGTGAAGAATGGGGACATGGGGAATTGTAATGACAATAGAGAAATGTGATGAAAATGGTCAGCAAGCAAAATGATGAAAGTGGTCATTTAGAATTGTCATGAAAAACTATATAGAGCATTGTGATTACAAAGGTCATGGAGAACTGTGATGACCAGGGTCATGTAGCATTGTGATGACACGGTCATGGAACATTGTGATGACAAGAATTATGGAGCATTGTGATGACACGGTCATGGAACATTGTGATGACAAGCAATCTGGAGCATTGTGATGACAAGGGCCATGGAGCATTGTGATGACACGGTCATGGAACATTGTGATGACCAGGATTCTGGAGCATTGTGATGACAAGGGCCATGGAGCATTGTGATGACACGGTCATGGAACATTGTGATGAAAAGAATTCTGGAGCATTGTGATGACAAGGGCCATGGTGCATTGTGATGACAGGGTCACGGAACTTTGTGATGACAACAATCTGGAGCATTGTGATGACAAGGGCCATGGAGCATTGTAATGAGAGGTTTCATTGTGCACCGTGATGACAAGGGGGATAGAGTATTGTGATGAAACTGGTCCTGGAGCATTGTGATAACAAAAGCCATTGAG
This sequence comes from Balaenoptera acutorostrata, assembly GCF_949987535.1. Classification (NCBI taxonomy): domain Eukaryota; kingdom Metazoa; phylum Chordata; class Mammalia; order Artiodactyla; family Balaenopteridae; genus Balaenoptera; species Balaenoptera acutorostrata. The sequence continues at coordinate 231,098 of NW_026646657.1, forward strand.
CATTGTGATGATAGGCATCATGGAGCATTGTGAAGAATGGGGACATGGGGAAATGTAATGACAATAGAGAAATGGGATGAAAATGGTCAGCAAGCAAAGTGATTAAAGTGGTCTTTTAGAATTGTCATGAAAAACTATATAGAGCATTGTGATGACAAAGGTCATGGAGAACTGTGATGACCAGGGTCATGTAGCATTGTGATGACACGGTCATGGAACATTGTGATGACAAGAATTATGGAGCATTGTGATGACACGGTCATGGAACATTGTGATGACCAGAATTCTGGAGCATTGTGATGACAAGGGCCATGGAGCATTGTGATGACACGGTCATGGAACATTGTGATGACCAGAATTCTGGAGCATTGTGATGACAAGGGCCATGGTGCATTGTGATGACATGGTCATGGAACTTTGTGATGACAACAATCTGGAGCATTGTGATGACAAGGGCCATGGAGCATTGTGATGACAAGTGTCATGGAGCATTGTAATGAGAGGTTTCATTGTGCACCGTGATGACAAGGGGGATAGAGTTTTTTGATGAAACTCGTCCTGGAGCATTGTGATAAAAAAGCCATTGAGCATTGTGATGACAGGCATCATGGAGCATTGTGAAGAAAGGGGTCATGGGAAATTGTAATGACAATAGAGAAATGTGATGAAAATGGTCAGCAAGCAAAGTGATTAAAGTGGTCATTTAGAATTGTCATGAAAAACTACATAGAGCATTGTGATGACAAAGGTCATGGAGAACTGTGATGGCCAGGGTCATGTAGCATTGTGATGACACGGTCATGGAACATGGTGATGACAAAAATTATGGAGCATTGTGATGACACGGTCATGGAACATTGTGATGACAAGAATTTTGCAGCATTGTGATGACAAGGGCCATGGAGCATTGTGATGACACGGTCATGGAACATTGTGATGACAAGAATTCTGTAGCATTGTGATGACACGGTCATAGAACATTGTGATGACAAGAATTCTGGAGCATTGTGATGACACGGTCATGGAACATTGTGATGAGAAGAAATCTGGTGCATTGTGATGACAAGGGCCATGGAGCATTGTGCTGACACGGTCATGGAACATTGTGATGACAAGGATTCTGGAGCATTGTGATGACAAGGACCATGGAGCATTGTGATGACACGGTCATGGAACATTGTGATGACAAGAATTCTGGAGCATTGTGATGACAAGGGCCATGGTGCATTGTGATGACACGGTCATGGAACTTTGTGATGACAAGCAATCTGGAGCATTGTGATGACCAGGGCCATGGAGCATTGTGATGACACGGTCATGGAACATTGTGATGACAAGAATTCTGGAGCATTGTGATGACAAGGGCCATGGAGCATTGTGATGACACGGTCATGGAACATTGTGATGACAAGAAGTCTGGAGCATTGTGATGACAAGGGCCATGGAGAATTGTGATGACATGGTCATGGAACATTGTGATGACAAGAATTCTGGAGCATTGTGATGACAAGGGCCATGGAGCATTGTGATGACACGGTCATGGAACATTGTGATGACAAGAATTATGGAGCATTGTGATGACACGGTCATGGAACATTGTGATGACAAGAATTATGGAGCATTGTGATGACACGGTCATGGAACATTGTGATGACAAGAATTCTGGAGCATTGTGATGACAAGAATTCTTGAGCATTGTGATGACAAGGGCCATGGAGAATTGTGATGACATGGTCATGGAACATGGTGATGACAAGAATTCTGGAGCATTGTGAAGACAAGGGCCATGGAGCATTGTGATGACAAGTGTCATGGAGCATTGTAATGAGAGGTTTCATTGTGCACCGTGATGACAAGGGGGATTGAGTATCGTGATGAAACTGGTTCTGGAGCATTGTGATAACAAAAGCCATTGAGCATTGTGATGACAGGCATCATGGAGCATTGTGAAGAATGGGGACATGGGGAATTGTAATGACAATAGAGAAATGTGATGAAAATGGTCAGCAAGCAAAATGATTAAAGTGGTCATTTAGAATTGTCATGAAAAACTATATAGAGCATTGTGATTATAAAGGTCATGGAGAACTGTGATGACCAGGGTCATGTAGCATTGTGATGACACGGTCATGGAACATTGTGATGACAAGAATTATGGAGCATTGTGATGACACGGTCATGGAACATTGTGATGACAAGCAATCTGGAGCATTGTGATGACAAGGGCCATGGAGCATTGTGATGACACGGTCATGGAACATTGTGATGACCAGAATTCCGGAGCATTGTGATGACAAGGGCCATGGAGCATTGTGATGACACGGTCATGGAACATTGTGATGAAAAGAATTCTGGAGCATTGTGATGACAAGGGCCATGGTGCATTGTGATGACACGGTCATGGAACATTGTGATGAAAAGAATTCTGGAGCATTGTGATGACAAGGGCCATGGTGCATTGTGATGACAGGGTCATGGAACATTGTGATGACAAGAATTCTGGAGCATTGTGATGACAAGGGCCATGGTGCATTGTGATGACATGGTCATGGAACATTGTGATGACAAGAATTCTGGAGCATTGTGATGACAAGGGCCATGGAACATTGTGATGACAAGAATTCTGGAGCATTGTGATGACAAGGGCCATGGAGCATTGTGATGACACGGTCATGGAACATTGTGATGACAAGAATTCTGGAGCATTTTGATGAAAAGGGCCATGGAGCATTGTGATGACACGGTTATGGAACATTGTGATGACAAGAATTATGGAGCATTGTGATGACACGGTCATGGAACATTGTGATGACAAGAATTCTGGAGCATTGTGATGACAAGGGCCATGGAGCATTGTGATGACACGGTCATGGAACATTGTGATGACAAGAATTCTGGAGCATTGTGATGACACGGTCATGGAACATTGTGATGACAAGAATTCTGGAGCATTGTGATGACACGGTCATGGAACATTGTGATGACAAGAAATCTGGTGCATTGTGATGACAAGGGCCATGGAGCATTGTGATGACACGGTCATGGAACATTGTGATGACAAGGATTCTGGAGCATTGTGATGACAAGGACCATGGAGCATTGTGATGACACGGTCATGGAACATTGTGATGACAAGAATTCTGGAGCATTGTGATGACAAGGGCCATGGTGCATTGTGAGGACACGGTCATGGAACTTTGTGATGACAAGCAATCTGGAGCATTGTGATGACCAGGGCCATGGAGCATTGTGATGACACGGTCATGGAACATTGTGATGACAAGAAATCTGGAGCATTGTGATGACAAGGGCCATGGAGCATTGTGATGACATGGTCATGGAACATTGTGATGACAAGAATTCTGGAGCATTGTGATGACAAGAGCCATGGAGAATTGTGATGACATGGTCATGGAACATTGTGATGACAAGAATTCTGGAGCATTGTGATGACAAGGGCCATGGAGCATTGTGATGACTTGGTCATGGAACATTGTGATGACAAGAATTATGGAGCATTGTGATGACACGGTCATGGAACATTGTGATGAAAAGAATTATGGTGCATTTTGATGATACGGTCATGGAACATTGTGATGACAACAATTCTGGAGCATTGTGATGACAAGGGCCATGGAGCATTGTGATGACACGGTCATGGAACATTGTGATGACAAGAATTCTGGAGCATTGTGGTAACAAGGGCCATGGTGCATTGTGATGACATGGTCATGGAACATTGTGATGACAAGAATTCTGGAGCATTGTGATGACACGGTCATGGAACATTGTGATGACAAGAATTATGGAGCATTGTGATGACAAGGGCCATGGAGCATTGTGATGACACGGTCATGGAACATTGTGATGACAAGAATTCTGGAGCATTGTGATGACAAGGGCCATGGAGCATTGTGATGACAAGGGCCATGGAGAATTGTGATGATATGGTCATGGAACATGGTGATGACAAGAATTCTGGAGCATTGTGAAGAGAAGGGCCATGGAGCATTGTGATGACAAGTGTCATGGAGCATTGTAATGAGAGGTTTCATTGTGCACCGTGATGACAAGGGGGATGGAGTATTGTGATGAAACTGGTCCTGGAGCATTGTGATAACAAAAGCCATTGAGCATTGTGATGACAAGCATCATGGAGCATTGTGAAGAATGGGGACATGGGGAATTGTAATGAAAAGAGAGAAATGTGATGAAAATGGTCAGCAAGCAAAATGATTAAAGTGGTCATTTAGAATTGTCATGAAAAACTATATAGAGCATTGTGATGACAAAGGTCATGGAGAACTGTGATGACCAGGGTCATGTAGCATTGTGATGACACGGTCATGGAACATTGTGATGACAAGAATTATGGAGCATTGTGATGACACGGTCATGGAACATTGTGATGACAAGAATTCTGGAGCATTGTGATGACAAGGGCCATGGAGCATTGTGATGACACGGTCATGGAACATTGTGATGACAAGAATTCTGGAGCATTGTGATGACACGGTCATGGAACATTGTGATGACAAGAATTCTGGAGCATTGTGATGACACGGTCATGGAACATTGTGATGACAAGAAATCTGGTGCATTGTGATGACAAGGGCCATGGAGCATTGTGATGACACGGTCATGGAACATTGTGATGACAAGGATTCTGGAGCATTGTGATGACAAGGACCATGGAGCATTGTGATGACACGGTCATGGAACATTGTGATGACAAGAATTCTGGAGCATTGTGATGACAAGGGCCATGGTGCATTGTGAGGACACGGTCATGGAAGTTTGTGATGACAAGCAATCTGGAGCATTGTGATGACCAGGGCCATGGAGCATTGTGATGACACGGTCATGGAACATTGTGATGACAAGAAATCTGGAGCATTGTGATGACAAGGGCCATGGAGCATTGTGATGACATGGTCATGGAACATTGTGATGACAAGAATTCTGGAGCATTGTGATGACAAGAGCCATGGAGAATTGTGATGACATGGTCATGGAACATTGTGATGACAAGAATTCTGGAGCATTGTGATGACAAGGGCCATGGAGCATTGTGATGACTTGGTCATGGAACATTGTGATGACAAGAATTATGGAGCATTGTGATGACACGGTCATGGAACATTGTGATGAAAAGAATTATGGTGCATTTTGATGATACGGTCATGGAACATTGTGATGACAACAATTCTGGAGCATTGTGATGACAAGGGCCATGGAGCATTGTGATGACACGGTCATGGAACATTGTGATGACAAGAATTCTGGAGCATTGTGGTAACAAGGGCCATGGTGCATTGTGATGACATGGTCATGGAACATTGTGATGACAAGAATTCTGGAGCATTGTGATGAAACGGTCATGGAACATTGTGATGACAAGAATTATGGAGCATTGTGATGACAAGGGCCATGGAGCATTGTGATGACACGGTCATGGAACATTGTGATGACAAGAATTCTGGAGCATTGTGATGACAAGGGCCATGGAGCATTGTGATGAAAAGGGCCATGGAGAATTGTGATGATATGGTCATGGAACATGGTGATGACAAGAATTCTGGAGCATTGTGAAGAGAAGGGCCATGGAGCATTGTGATGACAAGTGTCATGGAGCATTGTAATGAGAGGTTTCATTGTGCACCGTGATGACAAGGGGGATGGAGTATTGTGATGAAACTGGTCCTGGAGCATTGTGATAACAAAAGCCATTGAGCATTGTGATGACAGGCATCATGGAGCACTGTGAAGAATGGGGACATGGGGAATTGTAATGACAATAGAGAAATGTGATGAAAATGGTCAGCAAGCAAAATGATTAAAGTGGTTATTTAGAATTGTCATGAAAATCTATATAGAGCATTGTGATGACAAAGGTCATGGAGAACTGTGATGACCAGGGTCATGTAGCATTGTGATGACACGGTCATGGAACATTGTGATGACAAGAATTATGGAGCATTGTGATGACAAGGGCCATGGAGCATTGTGATGACAAGGGCCATGGAGAATTGTGATGATATGGTCATGGAACATGGTGATGACAAGAATTCTGGAGCATTGTGAAGAGAAGGGCCATGGAGCATTGTGATGACAAGTGTCATGGAGCATTGTAATGAGAGGTTTCATTGTGCACCATGATGACAAGGGGGATGGAGTATTGTGATGAAACTAGTCCTGGAGCATTGTGATAACAAAAGCCATTGAGCATTGTGATGACAGGCATAATGGAGCACTGTGAAGAATGGGGACCTGGGGAATTGTAATGACAATAGAGAAATGTGATGAAAATGGTCAGCAAGCAAAATGATTAAAGTGGTCATTTAGAATTGTCATGAAAATCTATATAGAGCATTGTGATGACAAAGGTCATGGAGAACTGTGATGACCAGGGTCATGTAGCATTGTGATGACACGGTCATGGAACATTGTGATGACAAGAATTATGGAGCATTGTGATGACACGGTCATGGAACATTGTGATGACAAGAATTCTGGAGCATTGTGATGACAAGGGCCATGGAGCATTGTGATGACACGGTCATGGAACATTGTGATGACAAGAATTCTGGAGCATCGTGATGACAAGGGCCATGGTGCATTGTCATGACACGGTCATGAAACTTTGTGATGACAAGCAATCTGGAGCATTGTGATGACCAGGGCCATGGAGCATTGTGATGACACGGTCATGGAACATTGTGATGACAAGAATTCTGGAGCATTGTGATGACACGGTCATGGAACATTGTGATGACAAGAATTCTGGAGCATTGTGATGACAAGAATTCTGGAGCATTGTGATGACATGGTCAGGGAACATTGTGATGACAAGAATTCTGGAGCATTGTGATGACATGGTCATGGAACATTTTGATGACAAGAATTATGGAGCATTGTGATGACACGGTCATGGAACCTTGTGATGACAAGAATTCTGGAGCATTGTGATGACAAGGGCCATGGAGCATTGTGATGACACGGTCATGGAACACTGTGATGACAAGGATTCTGGAGCATTGTGATGACAAGGGCCATGGTGCATTGTGATAACACGGTCATGGAACTTTGTGATGACAAGGAATCTGGAGCATTGTGATGACCAGGGCCATGGAGCATTGTGATGACACGGTCATGGAACATTATGATGACAAGAATTCTGGAGCATTGTGATGAAAAGAATTCTGGAGCATTGTGATGACACGGTCATGGAACATTGTGATGACAAGAACTCTGGAGCATTGTGATGACACGGTCATGGAACATTTTGATGACAAGAATTATGGAGCATTGTGATGACACGGTCATGGAACATTGTGATGACAAGAAATCTGGAGCATTGTGATGACAAAAGCCATGGAGCATTGTGATGACACGGTCATGGAACATTGTGATGACAAGAATTCTGGAGCATTGTGATGACAAGGGCCATGGAGTATTGTGAATGACATGGTCATGGAACATGGTGATGACAAGGATTCTGGAGCATTGTGAAGACAAGGGCCATGGAGCATTGTGATGACAAGTGTCATGGAGCATTGTAATGAGAGGTTTCATTGTGCACCGTGATGACAAGGGGGATGGAGTATTGTGATGAAACTGGTCCTGGAGCATTGTGATAACAAAAGCCATTGAGCATTGTGATGACAGGCATCATGGAGCATTGTGAAGAATGGGGACATGGGGAAATGTAATGACAATAGAGAAATGGGATGAAAATGGTCAGCAAGCAAAGTGATTAAAGTGGTCTTTTAGAATTGTCATGAAAAACTATATAGAGCATTGTGATGACAAAGGTCATGGAGAACTGTGATGACCAGGGTCATGTAGCATTGTGATGACACGGTCATGGAACATTGTGATGACAAGAATTATGGAGCATTGTGATGACACGGTCATGGAACATTGTGATGACCAGAATTCTGGAGCATTGTGATGACAAGGGCCATGGAGCATTGTGATGACACGGTCATGGAACATTGTGATGACCAGAATTCTGGAGCATTGTGATGACAAGGGCCATGGAGCATTGTGATGACACGGTCATGGAACATTGTGATGAAAAGAATTCTGGAGCATTGTGATGACAAGGGCCATGGTGCATTGTGATGACATGGTCACGGAACTTTGTGATGACAACAATCTGGAGCATTGTGATGACAAGGGCCATGGAGCATTGTGATGACAAGTGTCATGGAGCATTGTAATGAGAGGTTTCATTGTGCACCGTGATGACAAGGGGGATAGAGTATTGTGATGAAACTGGTCCTGGAGCATTGTGATAACAAAAGCCATTGAGCATTGTGATGACAGGCATCATGGAGCATTGTGAAGAAAGGGGTCATGGGAAATTGTAATGACAATAGAGAAATGTGATGAAAATGGTCAGCAAGCAAAGTGATTAAAGTGGTCATTTAGAATTGTCATGAAAAACTACATAGAGCATTGTGATGACAAAGGTCATGGAGAACTGTGATGGCCAGGGTCATGTAGCATTGTGATGACACGGTCATGGAACATGGTGATGACAAAAATTGTGAAGCATTGTGATGACACGGTCATGGAACATTGTGATGACAAGAATTCTGCAGCATTGTGATGACAAGGGCCATGGAGCATTGTGATGACACGGTCATGGAACATTGTGATGACAAGAATTCTGGAGCATTGTGATGACACGGTCATGGAACATTGTGATGACAAGAATTCTGGAGCATTGTGATGACACGGTCATGGAACACTGTGATGACAAGAAATCTGGTGCATTGTGATGACAAGGGCCATGGAGCATTGTGATGACACGGTCATGGAACATTGTGATGACAAGGATTCTGGAGCATTGTTATGACAAGGACCATGGAGCATTGTGATGACACGGTCATGGAACATTGTGATGACAAGAATTCTGGAGCATTGTGATGACAAGGGCCATGGTGCATTGTGATGACACGGTCATGGAACTTTGTGATGACAAGCAATCTGGAGCATTGTGATGACCAGGGCCATGGAGCATTGTGATGACACGGTCATGGAACATTGTGATGACAAGAATTCTGGAGCATTGTGATGACAAGGGCCATGGAGCATTGTGATGACACGGTCATGGAACATTGTGATGACAAGAATTCTGGAGCATTGTGATGACAAGGGCCATGGAGAATTGTGATGACATGGTCATGGAACATTGTGATGACAAGAATTCTGGAGCATTGTGATGACAAGGGCCATGGAGCATTGTGATGACACGGTCATGGAACATTGTGATGACAAGAATTATGGAGCATTGTGATGACACGGTCATGGAACATTGTGATGACAAGAATTATGGAGCATTGTGATGACACGGTCATGGAACATTGTGATGACAAGAATTCTGGAGCATTGTGATGACAAGGGCCATGGAGAATTGTGATGACATGGTCATGGAACATGGTGATGACAAGAATTCTGGAGCATTGTGAAGACAAGGGCCATGGAGAATTGTGATGACAAGTGTCATGGAGCATTGTAATGAGAGGTTTCATTGTGCACCGTGATGACAAGGGGGATTGAGTATTGTGATGAAACTGGTTCTGGAGCATTGTGATAACAAAAGCCATTGAGCATTGTGATGACAGGCATCATGGAGCATTGTGAAGAATGGGGACATGGGGAATTGTAATGACAATAGAGAAATGTGATGAAAATGGTCAGCAAGCAAAATGATGAAAGTGGTCATTTAGAATTGTCATGAAAAACTATATAGAGCATTGTGATTACAAAGGTCATGGAGAACTGTGATGACCAGGGTCATGTAGCATTGTGATGACACGGTCATGGAACATTGTGATGACAAGAATTATGGAGCATTGTGATGACACGGTCATGGAACATTGTGATGACAAGCAATCTGGAGCATTGTGATGACAAGGGCCATGGAGCATTGTGATGACACGGTCATGGAACATTGTGATGACCAGGATTCTGGAGCATTGTGATGACAAGGGCCATGGAGCATTGTGATGACACGGTCATGGAACATTGTGATGAAAAGAATTCTGGAGCATTGTGATGACAAGGGCCATGGTGCATTGTGATGACAGGGTCACGGAACTTTGTGATGACAACAATCTGGAGCATTGTGATGACAAGGGCCATGGAGCATTGTAATGAGAGGTTTCATTGTGCACCGTGATGACAAGGGGGATAGAGTATTGTGATGAAACTGGTCCTGGAGCATTGTGATAACAAAAGCCATTGAGCATTGTGATGATAGGCATCATGGAGCATTGTGAAGAATGGGGACATGGGGAAATGTAATGACAATAGAGAAATGGGATGAAAATGGTCAGCAAGCAAAGTGATTAAAGTGGTCTTTTAGAATTGTCATGAAAAATTATATAGAGCATTGTGATGACAAAGGTCATGGAGAACTGTGATGACCAGGGTCATGTAGCATTGTGATGACACGGTCATGGAACATTGTGATGACAAGAATTATGGAGCATTGTGATGACACGGTCATGGAACATTGTGATGACCAGAATTCTGGAGCATTGTGATGACAAGGGCCATGGAGCATTGTGATGACACGGTCATGGAACATTGTGATGACCAGAATTCTGGAGCATTGTGATGACAAGGGCCATGGTGCATTGTGATGACATGGTCATGGAACTTTGTGATGACAACAATCTGGAGCATTGTGATGACAAGGGCCATGGAGCATTGTGATGACAAGTGTCATGGAGCATTGTAATGAGAGGTTTCATTGTGCACCGTGATGACAAGGGGGATAGAGTTTTGTGATGAAACTCGTCCTGGAGCATTGTGATAAAAAAGCCATTGAGCATTGTGATGACAGGCATCATGGAGCATTGTGAAGAAAGGGGTCATGGGAAATTGTAATGACAATAGAGAAATGTGATGAAAATGGTCAGCAAGCAAAGTGATTAAAGTGGTCATTTAGAATTGTCATGAAAAACTACATAGAGCATTGTGATGACAAAGGTCATGGAGAACTGTGATGGCCAGGGTCATGTAGCATTGTGATGACACGGTCATGGAACATGGTGATGACAAAAATTATGGAGCATTGTGATGACACGGTCATGGAACATTGTGATGACAAGAATTCTGCAGCATTGTGATGACAAGGGCCATGGAGCATTGTGATGACACGGTCATGGAACATTGTGATGACAAGAATTCTGTAGCATTGTGATGACACGGTCATGGAACATTGTGATGACAAGAATTCTGGAGCATTGTGATGACACGGTCATGGAACATTGTGATGAGAAGAAATCTGGTGCATTGTGATGACAAGGGCCATGGAGCATTGTGCTGACACGGTCATGGAACATTGTGATGACAAGGATTCTGGAGCATTGTGATGACAAGGACCATGGAGCATTGTGATGACACGGTCATGGAACATTGTGATGACAAGAATTCTGGAGCATTGTGATGACAAGGGCCATGGTGCATTGTGATGACACGGTCATGGAACTTTGTGATGACAAGCAATCTGGAGCATTGTGATGACCAGGGCCATGGAGCATTGTGATGACACGGTCATGGAACATTGTGATGACAAGAATTCTGGAGCATTGTGATGACAAGGGCCATGGAGCATTGTGATGACACGGTCATGGAACATTGTGATGACAAGAAGTCTGGAGCATTGTGATGACAAGGGCCATGGAGAATTGTGATGACATGGTCATGGAACATTGTGATGACAAGAATTCTGGAGCATTGTGATGACAAGGGCCATGGAGCATTGTGATGACATGGTCATGGAACATTGTGATGACAAGAATTATGGAGCATTGTGATGACACGGTCATGGAACATTGTGATGACAAGAATTATGGAGCATTGTGATGACACGGTCATGGAACATTGTGATGACAAGAATTCTGGAGCATTGTGATGACAAGAATTCTGGAGCATTGTGATGACAAGGGCCATGGAGAATTGTGATGACATGGTCATGGAACATGGTGATGACAAGAATTCTGGAGCATTGTGAAGACAAGGGCCATGGAGCATTGTGATGACAAGTGTCATGGAGCATTGTAATGAGAGGTTTCATTGTGCACCGTGATGACAAGGGGGATTGAGTATCGTGATGAAACTGGTTCTGGAGCATTGTGATAACAAAAGCCATTGAGCATTGTGATGACAGGCATCATGGAGCATTGTGAAGAATGGGGACATGGGGAATTGTAATGACAATAGAGAAATGTGATGAAAATGGTCAGCAAGCAAAATGATTAAAGTGGTCATTTAGAATTGTCATGAAAAACTATATAGAGCATTGTGATTATAAAGGTCATGGAGAACTGTGATGACCAGGGTCATGTAGCATTGTGATGACACGGTCATGGAACATTGTGATGACAAGAATTATGGAGCATTGTGATGACACGGTCATGGAACATTGTGATGACAAGCAATCTGGAGCATTGTGATGACAAGGGCCATGGAGCATTGTGATGACATGGTCATGGAACATTGTGATGACAAGAATTCTGGAGCATTGTGATGACAAGGGCCATGGAGCATTGTGATGACACCGGTCATGGAACATTGTGATGACAAGAAGTCTGGAGCATTGTGATGACAAGGGCCATGGAGAATTGTGATGACATGGTCATGGAACATTGTGATGACAAGAATTCTGGAGCATTGTGATGACAAGGTCCATGGAGCATTGTGATGACACGGTCATGGAACATTGTGATGACAAGAATTATGGAGCATTGTGATGACACGGTCATGGAACATTGTGATGACAAGAAATCTGGTGCATTGTGATGACAAGGACCATGGAGCATTGTGATGACACGGTCATGGAACTTTGTGATGACAAGGATTCTGGAGCATTGTGATGACAAGGGCCATGGAGCATTGTGATGACACGGTCATAGAACATTGTGATGACAAGAATTCTGGAGCATTGTGATGACACGGTCATGGAACATTGTGATGACAAGAATTCTGGAGCATTGTGATGACACGGTCATGGAACATTGTGATGACAAGAAATCTGGTGCATTGTGATGACAAGGACCATGGAGCATTGTGATGACACGGTCATGGAACTTTGTGATGACAAGGATTCTGGAGCATTGTGATGACAAGGACCATGGAGCATTGTGATGACACGGTAATGGAACATTGTGATGACAAGAATTCTGGAGCATTGTGATGACAAGGGCCATGGTGCATTGTGATGACACGGTCATGGATCTTTGTGATGACAAGCAATCTGGAGCATTGTGATGACCAGGGCCATGGAGCATTGTGATGACACGGTCATGGAACATTGTGATGACAAGAATTCTGGAGCATTGTGATGACAAGTGCCATGGAGCATTGTGATGACACGGTCATGGAACATTGTGATGACAAGAATTCTGGAGCATTGTGATGACAAGGGCCATGGAGAATTGTGATGACATGGTCATGGAACATTGTGATGACAAGAATTCTGGAGCATTGTGATGACAAGGGCCATGGAGCATTGTGATGACACGGTCATGGAACATTGTGATGACAAGAATTATGGAGCATTGTGATGACACGGTCATGGAACATTGTGATGACAAGAATTATGGAGCATTGTGATGACACGGTCATGGAACATTGTGATGACAAGAATTCTGGAGCATTGTGATGACAAGGGCCATGGAGCATTGTGATGACACGGTCATGGAACATTGTGATGACAAGAATTCTGGAGCATTGTGGTGACAAGGGCCATGGTGCATTGTGATGACATGGTCATGGAACATTGTGATGACAAGAATTCTGGAGCATTGTGATGACACGGTCATGGAACATTGTGATGACAAGAATTATGGAGCATTGTGATGACAAGGGCCATGGAGAATTGTGATGACACGGTCATGGAACATTGTGATGACAAGAATTCTGGAGCATTGTGATGACAAGGGCCATGGAGCATTGTGATGACAAGGGCCATGGAGTATTGTGATGACATGGTCATGGAACATGGTGATGACAAGAATTCTGGAGCATTGTGAAGACAAGGGCCATGGAGCATTGTCATGACAAGTGTCATGGAGCATTGTAATGAGAGGTTTCATTGTGCACCGTGATGACAAGGGGGATGGAGTATTGTGATGAAACTGGTCCTGGAGCATTGTGATAACAAAAGCCATTGAGCATTGTGATGACAGGCATCATGGAGCATTGTGAAGAATGGGGACATGGGGAATTGTAATGACAATAGAGAAATGTGATGAAAATGGTCAGCAAGCAAAATGATTAAAGTGGTCATTTAGAATTGTCATGAAAAACTATATAGAGCATAGTGATGACAAAGGTCATGGAGAACTGTGATGACCAGGGTCATGTAGCATTGTGATGACACGGTCATGGAACATTGTGATGACAAGAATTATGGAGCATTGTGATGACACGGTCATGGAACATTGTGATGACAAGAATTCTGGAGCATTGTGATGACAAGGGCCATGGAGCATTGTGATGACACGGTCATGGAACATTGTGATGACAAGAATTCTGGAGCATTGTGATGACACGGTCATGGAACATTGTGATGACAAGGATTCTGGAGCATTGTGATGACAAGGAACATGGAGCATTGTGATGACACGGTCATGGAACATTGTGATGACAAGAATTCTGGAGCATTGTGATGACAAGGGGCATGGTGCATTGTGATGACACGGTCATGGAACTTTGTGAAGACAAGCAATCTGGAGCATTGTGATGACCAGGGCCATGGAGCATTGTGATGACACGGTCATGGAACATTGTGATGACAAGAATTCTGGAGCATTGTGATGACAAGGGCCATGGAGCATTGTGATGACACGGTCATGGAACATTGTGATGACAAGAATTCTGGAGCATTGTGATGACAAGGGCCATGGAGAATTGTGATGACATGGTCATGGAACATTGTGATGACAAGAATTCTGGAGCATTGTGATGACAAGGGCCATGGAGCATTGTGATGACACCGGTCATGGAACATTGTGATGACAAGAATTCTGGAGCATTGTGATGACAGGATCATGGAACATTGTGATGACAAGAATTATGGAGCATTGTGATGACACGGGCATGGAACATTGTGATAACAAGAATTATGGAGCATTGTGATGACAAGGGCCATGGAGCATTGTGATGACACGGTCATGGAACATTGTGATGACAAGAATTCTGGAGCATTGTGATGACAAGGGCCATGGAACATTGTGATGACAAGAATTCTGGAGCATTGTGATGACAAGGGCCATGGAGCATTGTGATGACACGGTCATGGAACATTGTGATGACAAGAATTCTGGAGCATTTTGATGAAAAGGGCCATGGAGCATTGTGATGACAGGTTATGGAACATTGTGATGACAAGAATTATGGAGCATTGTGATGACACGGTCATGGAACTTTGTGATGAAAAGAATTATGGAGCATTGTGATGACACGGTCATGGAACATTGTGATGACAAGAATTATGGAGCATTGTGGTGACAAGGGCCATGATGCATTGTGATGACATGGTCATGGAACATTGTGATGACAAGAATTCTGGAGCATTGTGATGACATGGTCATGGAACATTGTGATGAAAAGAATTATGGAGCATTGTGATGACACGGTCATGGAACATTGTGATGACAACAATTCTGGGGCATTGTGATGACAAGGGCCATGGAGCATTGTGATGACACGGTCATGGAACATTGTGATGACAAGAATTCTGGAGCATTGTGATGACAAGGGCCATGGAGCATTGTGATGACAAGGGCCATGGAGAATTGTGATGACATGATCATGGAACATGGTGATGACAAGAATTCTGGAGCATTGTGAAGACAAGGGCCATGGAGCATTGTGATGACAAGTGTCATGGAGCATTGTAATGAGAGGTTTCATTGTGCACCGTGATGACAAGGGGGATGGAGTATTGTGATGAAACTGGTCCTGGAGCATTGTGATAACAAAAGCCATTGAGCATTGTGATGACAGGCATCATGGAGCATTGTGAAGAATGGGGACATGGGGAATTGTAATGAAAAGAGAGAAATGTGATGAAAATGGTCAGCAAGCAAAATGATTAAAGTGGTCATTTAGAATTGTCATGAAAAACTATATAGAGCATTGTGATGACAAAGGTCATGGAGAACTGTGATGACCAGGGTCATGTAGCATTGTGATGACACGGTCATGGAACATTGTGATGACAAGAATTATGGAGCATTGTGATGACACGGTCATGGAACATTGTGATGACAAGAATTCTGGAGCATTGTGATGACAAGGGCCATGGAGCATTGTGATGACACGGTCATGGAACATTGTGATGACAAGAATTCTGGAGCATTGTGATGACACGGTCATGGAACATTGTGATGACAAGAATTCTGGAGCATTGTGATGACACGGTCATGGAACATTGTGATGACAAGAAATCTGGTGCATTGTGATGACAAGGGCCATGGAGCATTGTGATGACACGGTCATGGAACATTGTGATGACAAGGATTCTGGAGCATTGTGATGACAAGGACCATGGAGCATTGTGATGACACGGTCATGGAACATTGTGATGACAAGAATTCTGGAGCATTGTGATGACAAGGGCCATGGTGCATTGTGAGGACACGGTCATGGAACTTTGTGATGACAAGCAATCTGGAGCATTGTGATGACCAGGGCCATGGAGCATTGTGATGACACGGTCATGGAACATTGTGATGACAAGAATTCTGGAGCATTGTGATGACAAGAGCCATGGAGAATTGTGATGACATGGTCATGGAACATTGTGATGACAAGAATTCTGGAGCATTGTGATGACAAGGGCCATGGAGCATTGTGATGACTTGGTCATGGAACATTGTGATGACAAGAATTATGGAGCATTGTGATGACACGGTCATGGAACATTGTGATGAAAAGAATTATGGTGCATTTTGATGATACGGTCATGGAACATTGTGATGACAACAATTCTGGAGCATTGTGATGACAAGGGCCATGGAGCATTGTGATGACACGGTCATGGAACATTGTGATGACAAGAATTCTGGAGCATTGTGGTAACAAGGGCCATGGTGCATTGTGATGACATGGTCATGGAACATTGTGATGACAAGAATTCTGGAGCATTGTGATGACACGGTCATGGAACATTGTGATGACAAGAATTATGGAGCATTGTGATGACAAGGGCCATGGAGCATTGTGATGACACGGTCATGGAACATTGTGATGACAAGAATTCTGGAGCATTGTGATGACAAGGGCCATGGAGCATTGTGATGACAAGGGCCATGGAGAATTGTGATGATATGGTCATGGAACATGGTGATGACAAGAATTCTGGAGCATTGTGAAGAGAAGGGCCATGGAGCATTGTGATGACAAGTGTCATGGAGCATTGTAATGAGAGGTTTCATTGTGCACCGTGATGACAAGGGGGATGGAGTATTGTGATGAAACTGGTCCTGGAGCATTGTGATAACAAAAGCCATTGAGCATTGTGATGACAGGCATCATGGAGCATTGTGAAGAATGGGGACATGGGGAATTGTAATGAAAAGAGAGAAATGTGATGAAAATGGTCAGCAAGCAAAATGATTAAAGTGGTCATTTAGAATTGTCATGAAAAACTATATAGAGCATTGTGATGACAAAGGTCATGGAGAACTGTGATGACCAGGGTCATGTAGCATTGTGATGACACGGTCATGGAACATTGTGATGACAAGAATTATGGAGCATTGTGATGACACGGTCATGGAACATTGTGATGACAAGAATTCTGGAGCATTGTGATGACAAGGGCCATGGAGCATTGTGATGACACGGTCATGGAACATTGTGATGACAAGAATTCTGGAGCATTGTGATGACACGGTCATGGAACATTGTGATGACAAGAATTCTGGAGCATTGTGATGACACGGTCATGGAACATTGTGATGACAAGAAATCTGGTGCATTGTGATGACAAGGGCCATGGAGCATTGTGATGACACGGTCATGGAACATTGTGATGACAAGGATTCTGGAGCATTGTGATGACAAGGACCATGGAGCATTGTGATGACACGGTCATGGAACATTGTGATGACAAGAATTCTGGAGCATTGTGATGACAAGGGCCATGGTGCATTGTGAGGACACGGTCATGGAACTTTGTGATGACAAGCAATCTGGAGCATTGTGATGACACGGTCATGGAACATTGTGATGACAAGAATTATGGAGCATTGTGGTAACAAGGGCCATGGTGCATTGTGATGACATGGTCATGGAACATTGTGATGACAAGAATTCTGGAGCATTGTGATGACACGGTCATGGAACATTGTGATGACAAGAATTATGGAGCATTGTGATGACAAGGGCCATGGAGCATTGTGATGACACGGTCATGGAACATTGTGATGACAAGAATTCTGGAGCATTGTGATGACAAGGGCCATGGAGCATTGTGATGACAAGGGCCATGGAGAATTGTGATGATATGGTCATGGAACATGGTGATGACAAGAATTCTGGAGCATTGTGAAGAGAAGGGCCATGGAGCATTGTGATGACAAGTGTCATGGAGCATTGTAATGAGAGGTTTCATTGTGCACCGTGATGACAAGGGGGATGGAGTATTGTGATGAAACTGGTCCTGGAGCATTGTGATAACAAAAGCCATTGAGCATTGTGATGACAGGCATCATGGAGCACTGTGAAGAATGGGGACATGGGGAATTGTAATGACAATAGAGAAATGTGATGAAAATGGTCAGCAAGCAAAATGATTAAAGTGGTTATTTAGAATTGTCATGAAAATCTATATAGAGCATTGTGATGACAAAGGTCATGGAGAACTGTGATGACCAGGGTCATGTAGCATTGTGATGACACGGTCATGGAACATTGTGATGACAAGAATTATGGAGCATTGTGATGACAAGGGCCATGGAGCATTGTGATGACAAGGGCCATGGAGAATTGTGATGATATGGTCATGGAACATGGTGATGACAAGAATTCTGGAGCATTGTGAAGAGAAGAGCCATGGAGCATTGTGATGACAAGTGTCATGGAGCATTGTAATGAGAGGTTTCATTGTGCACCATGATGACAAGGGGGATGGAGTATTGTGATGAAACTGGTCCTGGAGCATTGTGATAACAAAAGCCATTGAGCATTGTGATGACAGGCATAATGGAGCACTGTGAAGAATGGGGACATGGGGAATTGTAATGACAATAGAGAAATGTGATGAAAATGGTCAGCAAGCAAAATGATTAAAGTGGTCATTTAGAATTGTCATGAAAAACTATATAGAGCATTGTGATGACAAAGGTCATGGAGAACTGTGATGACCAGGGTCATGTAGCATTGTGATGACACGGTCATGGAACATTGTGATGACAAGAATTATGGAGCATTGTGATGACACGGTCATGGAACATTGTGATGACAAGAATTCTGGAGCATTGTGATGACAAGGGCCATGGAGCATTGTGATGACACGGTCATGGAACATTGTGATGACAAGAATTCTGGAGCATTGTGATGACACGGTCATGGAACATTGTGATGACAAGGATTCTGGAGCATTGTGATGACAAGGAACATGGAGCATTGTGATGACACGGTCATGGAACATTGTGATGACAAGAATTCTGGAGCATTGTGGTAACAAGGGCCATGGTGCATTGTGATGACATGGTCATGGAACATTGTGATGACAAGAATTCTGGAGCATTGTGATGACACGGTCATGGAACATTGTGATGACAAGAATTATGGAGCATTGTGATGACAAGGGCCATGGAGCATTGTGATGACACGGTCATGGAACATTGTGATGACAAGAATTCTGGAGCATTGTGATGACAAGGGCCATGGAGCATTGTGATGACAAGGGCCATGGAGAATTGTGATGATATGGTCATGGAACATGGTGATGACAAGAATTCTGGAGCATTGTGAAGAGAAGGGCCATGGAGCATTGTGATGACAAGTGTCATGGAGCATTGTAATGAGAGGTTTCATTGTGCACCGTGATGACAAGGGGGATGGAGTATTGTGATGAAACTGGTCCTGGAGCATTGTGATAACAAAAGCCATTGAGCATTGTGATGACAAGCATCATGGAGCATTGTGAAGAATGGGGACATGGGGAATTGTAATGAAAAGAGAGAAATGTGATGAAAATGGTCAGCAAGCAAAATGATTAAAGTGGTCATTTAGAATTGTCATGAAAAACTATATAGAGCATTGTGATGACAAAGGTCATGGAGAACTGTGATGACCAGGGTCATGTAGCATTGTGATGACACGGTCATGGAACATTGTGATGACAAGAATTATGGAGCATTGTGATGACACGGTCATGGAACATTGTGATGACAAGAATTCTGGAGCATTGTGATGACAAGGGCCATGGAGCATTGTGATGACACGGTCATGGAACATTGTGATGACAAGAATTCTGGAGCATTGTGATGACACGGTCATGGAACATTGTGATGACAAGAATTCTGGAGCATTGTGATGACACGGTCATGGAACATTGTGATGACAAGAAATCTGGTGCATTGTGATGACAAGGGCCATGGAGCATTGTGATGACACGGTCATGGAACATTGTGATGACAAGGATTCTGGAGCATTGTGATGACAAGGACCATGGAGCATTGTGATGACACGGTCATGGAACATTGTGATGACAAGAATTCTGGAGCATTGTGATGACAAGGGCCATGGTGCATTGTGAGGACACGGTCATGGAACTTTGTGATGACAAGCAATCTGGAGCATTGTGATGACACGGTCATGGAACATTGTGATGACAAGAATTATGGAGCATTGTGGTAACAAGGGCCATGGTGCATTGTGATGACATGGTCATGGAACATTGTGATGACAAGAAGTCTGGAGCATTGTGATGACACGGTCATGGAACATTTTGATGACAAGAATTATGGAGCATTGTGATGACAAGGGCCATGGAGCATTGTGATGACACGGTCATGGAACATTGTGATGACAAGAATTCTGGAGCATTGTGATGACAAGGGCCATGGAGCATTGTGATGACAAGGGCCATGGAGAATTGTGATGATATGGTCATGGAACATGGTGATGACAAGAATTCTGGAGCATTGTGAAGAGAAGGGCCATGGAGCATTGTGATGACAAGTGTCATGGAGCATTGTAATGAGAGGTTTCATTGTGCACCGTGATGACAAGGGGGATGGAGTATTGTGATGAAACTGGTCCTGGAGCATTGTGATAACAAAAGCCATTGAGCATTGTGATGACAGGCATCATGGAGCACTGTGAAGAATGGGGACATGGGGAATTGTAATGACAATAGAGAAATGTGATGAAAATGGTCAGCAAGCAAAATGATTAAAGTGGTTATTTAGAATTGTCATGAAAATCTATATAGAGCATTGTGATGACAAAGGTCATGGAGAACTGTGATGACCAGGGTCATGTAGCATTGTGATGACACGGTCATGGAACATTGTGATGACAAGAATTATGGAGCATTGTGATGACAAGGGCCATGGAGCATTGTGATGACAAGGGCCATGGAGAATTGTGATGATATGGTCATGGAACATGGTGATGACAAGAATTCTGGAGCATTGTGAAGAGAAGGGCCATGGAGCATTGTGATGACAAGTGTCATGGAGCATTGTAATGAGAGGTTTCATTGTGCACCATGATGACAAGGGGGATGGAGTATTGTGATGAAACTGGTCCTGGAGCATTGTGATAACAAAAGCCATTGAGCATTGTGATGACAGGCATAATGGAGCACTGTGAAGAATGGGGACATGGGGAATTGTAATGACAATAGAGAAATGTGATGAAAATGGTCAGCAAGCAAAATGATTAAAGTGGTCATTTAGAATTGTCATGAAAAACTATATAGAGCATTGTGATGACAAAGGTCATGGAGAACTGTGATGACCAGGGTCATGTAGCATTGTGATGACACGGTCATGGAACATTGTGATGACAAGAATTCTGGAGCATTGTGGTAACAAGGGCCATGGTGCATTGTGATGACATGGTCATGGAACATTGTGATGACAAGAATTCTGGAGCATTGTGATGACACGGTCATGGAACATTGTGATGACAAGAATTATGGAGCATTGTGATGACAAGGGCCATGGAGCATTGTGATGACACGGTCATGGAACATTGTGATGACAAGAATTCTGGAGCATTGTGATGACAAGGGCCATGGAGCATTGTGATGACAAGGGCCATGGAGAATTGTGATGATATGGTCATGGAACATGGTGATGACAAGAATTCTGGAGCATTGTGAAGAGAAGGGCCATGGAGCATTGTGATGACAAGTGTCATGGAGCATTGTAATGAGAGGTTTCATTGTGCACCGTGATGACAAGGGGGATGGAGTATTGTGATGAAACTGGTCCTGGAGCATTGTGATAACAAAAGCCATTGAGCATTGTGATGACAAGCATCATGGAGCATTGTGAAGAATGGGGACATGGGGAATTGTAATGAAAAGAGAGAAATGTGATGAAAATGGTCAGCAAGCAAAATGATTAAAGTGGTCATTTAGAATTGTCATGAAAAACTATATAGAGCATTGTGATGACAAAGGTCATGGAGAACTGTGATGACCAGGGTCATGTAGCATTGTGATGACACGGTCATGGAACATTGTGATGACAAGAATTATGGAGCATTGTGATGACACGGTCATGGAACATTGTGATGACAAGAATTCTGGAGCATTGTGATGACAAGGGCCATGGAGCATTGTGATGACACGGTCATGGAACATTGTGATGACAAGAATTCTGGAGCATTGTGATGACACGGTCATGGAACATTGTGATGACAAGAATTCTGGAGCATTGTGATGACACGGTCATGGAACATTGTGATGACAAGAAATCTGGTGCATTGTGATGACAAGGGCCATGGAGCATTGTGATGACACGGTCATGGAACATTGTGATGACAAGGATTCTGGAGCATTGTGATGACAAGGACCATGGAGCATTGTGATGACACGGTCATGGAACATTGTGATGACAAGAATTCTGGAGCATTGTGATGACAAGGGCCATGGTGCATTGTGAGGACACGGTCATGGAACTTTGTGATGACAAGCAATCTGGAGCATTGTGATGACACGGTCATGGAACATTGTGATGACAAGAATTATGGAGCATTGTGGTAACAAGGGCCATGGTGCATTGTGATGACATGGTCATGGAACATTGTGATGACAAGAATTCTGGAGCATTGTGATGACACGGTCATGGAACATTGTGATGACAAGAATTATGGAGCATTGTGATGACAAGGGCCATGGAGCATTGTGATGACACGGTCATGGAACATTGTGATGACAAGAATTCTGGAGCATTGTGATGACAAGGGCCATGGAGCATTGTGATGACAAGGGCCATGGAGAATTGTGATGATATGGTCATGGAACATGGTGATGACAAGAATTCTGGAGCATTGTGAAGAGAAGGGCCATGGAGCATTGTGATGACAAGTGTCATGGAGCATTGTAATGAGAGGTTTCATTGTGCACCGTGATGACAAGGGGGATGGAGTATTGTGATGAAACTGGTCCTGGAGCATTGTGATAACAAAAGCCATTGAGCATTGTGATGACAGGCATCATGGAGCACTGTGAAGAATGGGGACATGGGGAATTGTAATGACAATAGAGAAATGTGATGAAAATGGTCAGCAAGCAAAATGATTAAAGTGGTTATTTAGAATTGTCATGAAAATCTATATAGAGCATTGTGATGACAAAGGTCATGGAGAACTGTGATGACCAGGGTCATGTAGCATTGTGATGACACGGTCATGGAACATTGTGATGACAAGAATTATGGAGCATTGTGATGACAAGGGCCATGGAGCATTGTGATGACAAGGGCCATGGAGAATTGTGATGATATGGTCATGGAACATGGTGATGACAAGAATTCTGGAGCATTGTGAAGAGAAGGGCCATGGAGCATTGTGATGACAAGTGTCATGGAGCATTGTAATGAGAGGTTTCATTGTGCACCATGATGACAAGGGGGATGGAGTATTGTGATGAAACTGGTCCTGGAGCATTGTGATAACAAAAGCCATTGAGCATTGTGATGACAGGCATAATGGAGCACTGTGAAGAATGGGGACATGGGGAATTGTAATGACAATAGAGAAATGTGATGAAAATGGTCAGCAAGCAAAATGATTAAAGTGGTCATTTAGAATTGTCATGAAAATCTATATAGAGCATTGTGATGACAAAGGTCATGGAGAACTGTGATGACCAGGGTCATGTAGCATTGTGATGACACGGTCATGGAACATTGTGATGACAAGAATTATGGAGCATTGTGATGACACGGTCATGGAACATTGTGATGACAAGAATTCTGGAGCATTGTGATGACAAGGGCCATGGAGCATTGTGATGACACGGTCATGGAACATTGTGATGACAAGAATTCTGGAGCATCGTGATGACAAGGGCCATGGTGCATTGTCATGACACGGTCATGAAACTTTGTGATGACAAGCAATCTGGAGCATTGTGATGACCAGGGCCATGGAGCATTGTGATGACACGGTCATGGAACATTGTGATGACAAGAATTCTGGAGCATTGTGATGACACGGTCATGGAACATTGTGATGACAAGAATTCTGGAGCATTGTGATGACAAGAATTCTGGAGCATTGTGATGACATGGTCAGGGAACATTGTGATGACAAGAATTCTGGAGCATTGTGATGACATGGTCATGGAACATTTTGATGACAAGAATTATGGAGCATTGTGATGACACGGTCATGGAACCTTGTGATGACAAGAATTCTGGAGCATTGTGATGACAAGGGCCATGGAGCATTGTGATGACACGGTCATGGAACACTGTGATGACAAGAATTCTGGAGCATTGTGATGACAAGGGCCATGGTGCATTGTGATAACACGGTCATGGAACTTTGTGATGACAAGGAATCTGGAGCATTGTGATGACCAGGGCCATGGAGCATTGTGATGACACGGTCATGGAACATTGTGATGACAAGAATTCTGGAGCATTGTGATGACAAGGGCCATGGAGCATTGTGATGACACGGTCATGGAACATTGTGATGACAAGAATTCTGGAGCATTGTGATGACACGGTCATGGAACATTGTGATGACAAGGATTCTGGAGCATTGTGATGACAAGGAACATGGAGCATTGTGATGACACGGTCATGGAACATTGTGATGACAAGAATTCTGGAGCATTGTGATGACAAGGGGCATGGTGCATTGTGATGACACGGTCATGGAACTTTGTGAAGACAAGCAATCTGGAGCATTGTGATGACCAGGGCCATGGAGCATTGTGATGACACGGTCATGGAACATTGTGATGACAAGAATTCTGGAGCATTGTGATGACAAGGGCCATGGAGCATTGTGATGACACGGTCATGGAACATTGTGATGACAAGAATTCTGGAGCATTGTGATGACAAGGGCCATGGAGAATTGTGATGACATGGTCATGGAACATTGTGATGACAAGAATTCTGGAGCATTGTGATGACAAGGGCCATGGAGCATTGTGATGACACCGGTCATGGAACATTGTGATGACAAGAATTCTGGAGCATTGTGATGACAGGATCATGGAACATTGTGATGACAAGAATTATGGAGCATTGTGATGACACGGGCATGGAACATTGTGATAACAAGAATTATGGAGCATTGTGATGACAAGGGCCATGGAGCATTGTGATGACACGGTCATGGAACATTGTGATGACAAGAATTCTGGAGCATTGTGATGACAAGGGCCATGGAACATTGTGATGACAAGAATTCTGGAGCATTGTGATGACAAGGGCCATGGAGCATTGTGATGACACGGTCATGGAACATTGTGATGACAAGA
Source organism: Balaenoptera acutorostrata (assembly GCF_949987535.1). Classification (NCBI taxonomy): domain Eukaryota; kingdom Metazoa; phylum Chordata; class Mammalia; order Artiodactyla; family Balaenopteridae; genus Balaenoptera; species Balaenoptera acutorostrata. The sequence goes on from NW_026646657.1 coordinate 257,097, forward strand.
ATTCTGGAGCATTTTGATGAAAAGGGCCATGGAGCATTGTGATGACACGGTTATGGAACATTGTGATGACAAGAATTATGGAGCATTGTGATGACACGGTCATGGAACTTTGTGATGAAAAGAATTATGGAGCATTGTGATGACACGGTCATGGAACATTGTGATGACAAGAATTATGGAGCATTGTGGTGACAAGGGCCATGATGCATTGTGATGACATGGTCATGGAACATTGTGATGACAAGAATTCTGGAGCATTGTGATGACATGGTCATGGAACATTGTGATGAAAAGAATTATGGAGCATTGTGATGACACGGTCATGGAACATTGTGATGACAACAATTCTGGGGCATTGTGATGACAAGGGCCATGGAGCATTGTGATGACACGGTCATGGAACATTGTGATGACAAGAATTCTGGAGCATTGTGATGACAAGGGCCATGGAGCATTGTGATGACAAGGGCCATGGAGAATTGTGATGACATGATCATGGAACATGGTGATGACAAGAATTCTGGAGCATTGTGAAGACAAGGGCCATGGAGCATTGTGATGACAAGTGTCATGGAGCATTGTAATGAGAGGTTTCATTGTGCACCGTGATGACAAGGGGGATGGAGTATTGTGATGAAACTGGTCCTGGAGCATTGTGATAACAAAAGCCATTGAGCATTGTGATGACAGGCATCATGGAGCATTGTGAAGAATGGGGACATGGGGAATTGTAATGAAAAGAGAGAAATGTGATGAAAATCGTCAGCAAGCAAAATGATTAAAGTGGTCATTTAGAATTGTCATGAAAAACTATATAGAGCATTGTGATGACAAAGGTCATGGAGAACTGTGATGACCAGGGTCATGTAGCATTGTGATGACACGGTCATGGAACATTGTGATGACAAGAATTATGGAGCATTGTGATGACACGGTCATGGAACATTGTGATGACAAGAATTCTGGAGCATTGTGATGACAAGGGCCATGGAGCATTGTGATGACACGGTCATGGAACATTGTGATGACAAGAATTCTGGAGCATTGTGATGACACGGTCATGGAACATTGTGATGACAAGAATTCTGGAGCATTGTGATGACACGGTCATGGAACATTGTGATGACAAGAAATCTGGTGCATTGTGATGACAAGGGCCATGGAGCATTGTGATGACACGGTCATGGAACATTGTGATGACAAGGATTCTGGAGCATTGTGATGACAAGGACCATGGAGCATTGTGATGACACGGTCATGGAACATTGTGATGACAAGAATTCTGGAGCATTGTGATGACAAGGGCCATGGTGCATTGTGAGGACACGGTCATGGAACTTTGTGATGACAAGCAATCTGGAGCATTGTGATGACACGGTCATGGAACATTGTGATGACAAGAATTATGGAGCATTGTGGTAACAAGGGCCATGGTGCATTGTGATGACATGGTCATGGAACATTGTGATGACAAGAATTCTGGAGCATTGTGATGACACGGTCATGGAACATTGTGATGACAAGAATTATGGAGCATTGTGATGACAAGGGCCATGGAGCATTGTGATGACACGGTCATGGAACATTGTGATGACAAGAATTCTGGAGCATTGTGATGACAAGGGCCATGGAGCATTGTGATGACAAGGGCCATGGAGAATTGTGATGATATGGTCATGGAACATGGTGATGACAAGAATTCTGGAGCATTGTGAAGAGAAGGGCCATGGAGCATTGTGATGACAAGTGTCATGGAGCATTGTAATGAGAGGTTTCATTGTGCACCGTGATGACAAGGGGGATGGAGTATTGTGATGAAACTGGTCCTGGAGCATTGTGATAACAAAAGCCATTGAGCATTGTGATGACAGGCATCATGGAGCACTGTGAAGAATGGGGACATGGGGAATTGTAATGACAATAGAGAAATGTGATGAAAATGGTCAGCAAGCAAAATGATTAAAGTGGTTATTTAGAATTGTCATGAAAATCTATATAGAGCATTGTGATGACAAAGGTCATGGAGAACTGTGATGACCAGGGTCATGTAGCATTGTGATGACACGGTCATGGAACATTGTGATGACAAGAATTATGGAGCATTGTGATGACAAGGGCCATGGAGCATTGTGATGACAAGGGCCATGGAGAATTGTGATGATATGGTCATGGAACATGGTGATGACAAGAATTCTGGAGCATTGTGAAGAGAAGGGCCATGGAGCATTGTGATGACAAGTGTCATGGAGCATTGTAATGAGAGGTTTCATTGTGCACCATGATGACAAGGGGGATGGAGTATTGTGATGAAACTGGTCCTGGAGCATTGTGATAACAAAAGCCATTGAGCATTGTGATGACAGGCATAATGGAGCACTGTGAAGAATGGGGACATGGGGAATTGTAATGACAATAGAGAAATGTGATGAAAATGGTCAGCAAGCAAAATGATTAAAGTGGTCATTTAGAATTGTCATGAAAATCTATATAGAGCATTGTGATGACAAAGGTCATGGAGAACTGTGATGACCAGGGTCATGTAGCATTGTGATGACACGGTCATGGAACATTGTGATGACAAGAATTATGGAGCATTGTGATGACACGGTCATGGAACATTGTGATGACAAGAATTCTGGAGCATTGTGATGACAAGGGCCATGGAGCATTGTGATGACACGGTCATGGAACATTGTGATGACAAGAATTCTGGAGCATCGTGATGACAAGGGCCATGGTGCATTGTCATGACACGGTCATGAAACTTTGTGATGACAAGCAATCTGGAGCATTGTGATGACCAGGGCCATGGAGCATTGTGATGACACGGTCATGGAACATTGTGATGACAAGAATTCTGGAGCATTGTGATGACACGGTCATGGAACATTGTGATGACAAGAATTCTGGAGCATTGTGATGACAAGAATTCTGGAGCATTGTGATGACATGGTCAGGGAACATTGTGATGACAAGAATTCTGGAGCATTGTGATGACATGGTCATGGAACATTTTGATGACAAGAATTATGGAGCATTGTGATGACACGGTCATGGAACCTTGTGATGACAAGAATTCTGGAGCATTGTGATGACAAGGGCCATGGAGCATTGTGATGACACGGTCATGGAACACTGTGATGACAAGAATTCTGGAGCATTGTGATGACAAGGGCCATGGTGCATTGTGATAACACGGTCATGGAACTTTGTGATGACAAGGAATCTGGAGCATTGTGATGACCAGGGCCATGGAGCATTGTGATGACACGGTCATGGAACATTATGATGACAAGAATTCTGGAGCATTGTGATGAAAAGAATTCTGGAGCATTGTGATGACACGGTCATGGAACATTGTGATGACAAGAACTCTGGAGCATTGTGATGACACGGTCATGGAACATTTTGATGACAAGAATTATGGAGCATTGTGATGACACGGTCATGGAACATTGTGATGACAAGAAATCTGGAGCATTGTGATGACAAAAGCCATGGAGCATTGTGATGACACGGTCATGGAACATTGTGATGACAAGAATTCTGGAGCATTGTGATGACAAGGGCCATGGAGTATTGTGAATGACATGGTCATGGAACATGGTGATGACAAGGATTCTGGAGCATTGTGAAGACAAGGGCCATGGAGCATTGTGATGACAAGTGTCATGGAGCATTGTAATGAGAGGTTTCATTGTGCACCGTGATGACAAGGGGGATGGAGTATTGTGATGAAACTGGTCCTGGAGCATTGTGATAACAAAAGCCATTGAGCATTGTGATGACAGGCATCATGGAGCATTGTGAAGAATGGGGACATGGGGAAATGTAATGACAATAGAGAAATGGGATGAAAATGGTCAGCAAGCAAAGTGATTAAAGTGGTCTTTTAGAATTGTCATGAAAAACTATATAGAGCATTGTGATGACAAAGGTCATGGAGAACTGTGATGACCAGGGTCATGTAGCATTGTGATGACACGGTCATGGAACATTGTGATGACAAGAATTATGGAGCATTGTGATGACACGGTCATGGAACATTGTGATGACCAGAATTCTGGAGCATTGTGATGACAAGGGCCATGGAGCATTGTGATGACACGGTCATGGAACATTGTGATGACCAGAATTCTGGAGCATTGTGATGACAAGGGCCATGGAGCATTGTGATGACACGGTCATGGAACATTGTGATGAAAAGAATTCTGGAGCATTGTGATGACAAGGGCCATGGTGCATTGTGATGACATGGTCACGGAACTTTGTGATGACAACAATCTGGAGCATTGTGATGACAAGGGCCATGGAGCATTGTGATGACAAGTGTCATGGAGCATTGTAATGAGAGGTTTCATTGTGCACCGTGATGACAAGGGGGATAGAGTATTGTGATGAAACTGGTCCTGGAGCATTGTGATAACAAAAGCCATTGAGCATTGTGATGACAGGCATCATGGAGCATTGTGAAGAAAGGGGTCATGGGAAATTGTAATGACAATAGAGAAATGTGATGAAAATGGTCAGCAAGCAAAGTGATTAAAGTGGTCATTTAGAATTGTCATGAAAAACTACATAGAGCATTGTGATGACAAAGGTCATGGAGAACTGTGATGGCCAGGGTCATGTAGCATTGTGATGACACGGTCATGGAACATGGTGATGACAAAAATTGTGAAGCATTGTGATGACACGGTCATGGAACATTGTGATGACAAGAATTCTGCAGCATTGTGATGACAAGGGCCATGGAGCATTGTGATGACACGGTCATGGAACATTGTGATGACAAGAATTCTGGAGCATTGTGATGACACGGTCATGGAACATTGTGATGACAAGAATTCTGGAGCATTGTGATGACACGGTCATGGAACACTGTGATGACAAGAAATCTGGTGCATTGTGATGACAAGGGCCATGGAGCATTGTGATGACACGGTCATGGAACATTGTGATGACAAGGATTCTGGAGCATTGTTATGACAAGGACCATGGAGCATTGTGATGACACGGTCATGGAACATTGTGATGACAAGAATTCTGGAGCATTGTGATGACAAGGGCCATGGTGCATTGTGATGACACGGTCATGGAACTTTGTGATGACAAGCAATCTGGAGCATTGTGATGACCAGGGCCATGGAGCATTGTGATGACACGGTCATGGAACATTGTGATGACAAGAATTCTGGAGCATTGTGATGACAAGGGCCATGGAGCATTGTGATGACACGGTCATGGAACATTGTGATGACAAGAATTCTGGAGCATTGTGATGACAAGGGCCATGGAGAATTGTGATGACATGGTCATGGAACATTGTGATGACAAGAATTCTGGAGCATTGTGATGACAAGGGCCATGGAGCATTGTGATGACACGGTCATGGAACATTGTGATGACAAGAATTATGGAGCATTGTGATGACACGGTCATGGAACATTGTGATGACAAGAATTATGGAGCATTGTGATGACACGGTCATGGAACATTGTGATGACAAGAATTCTGGAGCATTGTGATGACAAGAATTCTGGAGCATTGTGATGACAAGGGCCATGGAGAATTGTGATGACATGGTCATGGAACATGGTGATGACAAGAATTCTGGAGCATTGTGAAGACAAGGGCCATGGAGAATTGTGATGACAAGTGTCATGGAGCATTGTAATGAGAGGTTTCATTGTGCACCGTGATGACAAGGGGGATTGAGTATTGTGATGAAACTGGTTCTGGAGCATTGTGATAACAAAAGCCATTGAGCATTGTGATGACAGGCATCATGGAGCATTGTGAAGAATGGGGACATGGGGAATTGTAATGACAATAGAGAAATGTGATGAAAATGGTCAGCAAGCAAAATGATGAAAGTGGTCATTTAGAATTGTCATGAAAAACTATATAGAGCATTGTGATTACAAAGGTCATGGAGAACTGTGATGACCAGGGTCATGTAGCATTGTGATGACACGGTCATGGAACATTGTGATGACAAGAATTATGGAGCATTGTGATGACACGGTCATGGAACATTGTGATGACAAGCAATCTGGAGCATTGTGATGACAAGGGCCATGGAGCATTGTGATGACACGGTCATGGAACATTGTGATGACCAGGATTCTGGAGCATTGTGATGACAAGGGCCATGGAGCATTGTGATGACACGGTCATGGAACATTGTGATGAAAAGAATTCTGGAGCATTGTGATGACAAGGGCCATGGTGCATTGTGATGACAGGGTCACGGAACTTTGTGATGACAACAATCTGGAGCATTGTGATGACAAGGGCCATGGAGCATTGTAATGAGAGGTTTCATTGTGCACCGTGATGACAAGGGGGATAGAGTATTGTGATGAAACTGGTCCTGGAGCATTGTGATAACAAAAGCCATTGAGCATTGTGATGATAGGCATCATGGAGCATTGTGAAGAATGGGGACATGGGGAAATGTAATGACAATAGAGAAATGGGATGAAAATGGTCAGCAAGCAAAGTGATTAAAGTGGTCTTTTAGAATTGTCATGAAAAACTATATAGAGCATTGTGATGACAAAGGTCATGGAGAACTGTGATGACCAGGGTCATGTAGCATTGTGATGACACGGTCATGGAACATTGTGATGACAAGAATTATGGAGCATTGTGATGACACGGTCATGGAACATTGTGATGACCAGAATTCTGGAGCATTGTGATGACAAGGGCCATGGAGCATTGTGATGACACGGTCATGGAACATTGTGATGACCAGAATTCTGGAGCATTGTGATGACAAGGGCCATGGTGCATTGTGATGACATGGTCATGGAACTTTGTGATGACAACAATCTGGAGCATTGTGATGACAAGGGCCATGGAGCATTGTGATGACAAGTGTCATGGAGCATTGTAATGAGAGGTTTCATTGTGCACCGTGATGACAAGGGGGATAGAGTTTTGTGATGAAACTCGTCCTGGAGCATTGTGATAAAAAAGCCATTGAGCATTGTGATGACAGGCATCATGGAGCATTGTGAAGAAAGGGGTCATGGGAAATTGTAATGACAATAGAGAAATGTGATGAAAATGGTCAGCAAGCAAAGTGATTAAAGTGGTCATTTAGAATTGTCATGAAAAACTACATAGAGCATTGTGATGACAAAGGTCATGGAGAACTGTGATGGCCAGGGTCATGTAGCATTGTGATGACACGGTCATGGAACATGGTGATGACAAAAATTATGGAGCATTGTGATGACACGGTCATGGAACATTGTGATGACAAGAATTCTGCAGCATTGTGATGACAAGGGCCATGGAGCATTGTGATGACACGGTCATGGAACATTGTGATGACAAGAATTCTGTAGCATTGTGATGACACGGTCATGGAACATTGTGATGACAAGAATTCTGGAGCATTGTGATGACACGGTCATGGAACATTGTGATGAGAAGAAATCTGGTGCATTGTGATGACAAGGGCCATGGAGCATTGTGCTGACACGGTCATGGAACATTGTGATGACAAGGATTCTGGAGCATTGTGATGACAAGGACCATGGAGCATTGTGATGACACGGTCATGGAACATTGTGATGACAAGAATTCTGGAGCATTGTGATGACAAGGGCCATGGTGCATTGTGATGACACGGTCATGGAACTTTGTGATGACAAGCAATCTGGAGCATTGTGATGACCAGGGCCATGGAGCATTGTGATGACACGGTCATGGAACATTGTGATGACAAGAATTCTGGAGCATTGTGATGACAAGGGCCATGGAGCATTGTGATGACACGGTCATGGAACATTGTGATGACAAGAAGTCTGGAGCATTGTGATGACAAGGGCCATGGAGAATTGTGATGACATGGTCATGGAACATTGTGATGACAAGAATTCTGGAGCATTGTGATGACAAGGGCCATGGAGCATTGTGATGACACGGTCATGGAACATTGTGATGACAAGAATTATGGAGCATTGTGATGACACGGTCATGGAACATTGTGATGACAAGAATTATGGAGCATTGTGATGACACGGTCATGGAACATTGTGATGACAAGAATTCTGGAGCATTGTGATGACAAGAATTCTGGAGCATTGTGATGACAAGGGCCATGGAGAATTGTGATGACATGGTCATGGAACATGGTGATGACAAGAATTCTGGAGCATTGTGAAGACAAGGGCCATGGAGCATTGTGATGACAAGTGTCATGGAGCATTGTAATGAGAGGTTTCATTGTGCACCGTGATGACAAGGGGGATTGAGTATCGTGATGAAACTGGTTCTGGAGCATTGTGATAACAAAAGCCATTGAGCATTGTGATGACAGGCATCATGGAGCATTGTGAAGAATGGGGACATGGGGAATTGTAATGACAATAGAGAAATGTGATGAAAATGGTCAGCAAGCAAAATGATTAAAGTGGTCATTTAGAATTGTCATGAAAAACTATATAGAGCATTGTGATTATAAAGGTCATGGAGAACTGTGATGACCAGGGTCATGTAGCATTGTGATGACACGGTCATGGAACATTGTGATGACAAGAATTATGGAGCATTGTGATGACACGGTCATGGAACATTGTGATGACAAGCAATCTGGAGCATTGTGATGACAAGGGCCATGGAGCATTGTGATGACACGGTCATGGAACATTGTGATGACCAGAATTCCGGAGCATTGTGATGACAAGGGCCATGGAGCATTGTGATGACACGGTCATGGAACATTGTGATGAAAAGAATTCTGGAGCATTGTGATGACAAGGGCCATGGTGCATTGTGATGACAGGGTCACGGAACTTTGTGATGACAACAATCTGGAGCATTGTGATGACAAGGGCCATGGAGCATTGTGATGACAAGTGTCATGGAGCATTGTAATGAGAGGTTTCATTGTGCACCGTGATGACAAGGGGGATAGAGTATTGTGATGAAACTGGTCCTGGAGCATTGTGATAACAAAAGCCATTGAGCATTGTGATGACAGGCATCATGGAGCATTGTGAAGAATGGGGACATGGGGAATAGTAATGACAATAGAGAAATGGGATGAAAATGGTCAGCAAGCAAAGTGATTAAAGTGGTCTTTTAGAATTGTCATGAAAAACTATATAGAGCATTGTGATGACAAAGGTCATGGAGAACTGTGATGACCAGGGTCATGTAGCATTGTGATGACACGGTCATGGAACATTGTGATGACAAGAATTATGGAGCATTGTGATGACACGGTCATGGAACATTGTGATGACCAGAATTCTGGAGCATTGTGATGACAAGGGCCATGGAGCATTGTGATGACACGGTCATGGAACATTGTGATGACCAGAATTCTGGAGCATTGTGATGACAAGGGCCATGGAGCATTGTGATGACACGGTCATGGAACATTGTGATGAAAAGAATTCTGGAGCATTGTGATGACAAGGGCCATGGTGCATTGTGATGACATGGTCACGGAACTTTGTGATGACAACAATCTGGAGCATTGTGATGACAAGGGCCATGGAGCATTGTGATGACAAGTGTCATGGAGCATTGTAATGAGAGGTTTCATTGTGCACTGTGATGACAAGGGGGATAGAGTTTTGTGATGAAACTCGTCCTGGAGCATTGTGATAAAAAAGCCATTGAGCATTGTGATGACAGGCATCATGGAGCATTGTGAAGAAAGGGGTCAAGGGAAATTGTAATGACAATAGAGAAATGTGATGAAAATGGTCAGCAAGCAAAGTGATTAAAGTGGTCATTTAGAATTGTCATGAAAAACTACATAGAGCATTGTGATGACAAAGGTCATGGAGAACTGTGATGGCCAGGGTCATGTAGCATTGTGATGACACGGTCATGGAACATTGTGATGACAAAAATTATGGAGCATTGTGATGACACGGTCATGGAACATTGTGATGACAAGAATTCTGGAGCATTGTGATGACAAGGGCAATGGAGCATTGTGATGACACGGTCATGGAACATTGTGATGACAAGAAGTCTGGAGCATTGTGATGACAAGGGCCATGGAGAATTGTGATGACATGGTCATGGAACATTGTGATGACAAGAATTCTGGAGCATTGTGATGACAAGGTCCATGGAGCATTGTGATGACACGGTCATGGAACATTGTGATGACAAGAATTATGGAGCATTGTGATGACACGGTCATGGAACATTGTGATGACAAGAATTCTGGAGCATTGTGATGACACGGTCATGGAACATTGTGATGAGAAGAAATCTGGTGCATTGTGATGACAAGGGCCATGGAGCATTGTGCTGACACGGTCATGGAACATTGTGATGACAAGGATTCTGGAGCATTGTGATGACAAGGACCATGGAGCATTGTGATGACACGGTCATGGAACATTGTGATGACAAGAATTCTGGAGCATTGTGATGACAAGGGCCATGGTGCATTGTGATGACACGGTCATGGAACTTTGTGATGACAAGCAATCTGGAGCATTGTGATGACCAGGGCCATGGAGCATTGTGATGACACGGTCATGGAACATTGTGATGACAAGAATTCTGGAGCATTGTGATGACAAGGGCCATGGAGCATTGTGATGACACGGTCATGGAACATTGTGATGAAAAGAAGTCTGGAGCATTGTGATGACAAGGGCCATGGAGAATTGTGATGACATGGTCATGGAACATTGTGATGACAAGAATTCTGGAGCATTGTGATGACAAGGGCCATGGAGCATTGTGATGACACGGTCATGGAACATTGTGATGACAAGAATTATGGAGCATTGTGATGACACGGTCATGGAACATTGTGATGACAAGAATTATGGAGCATTGTGATGACACGGTCATGGAACATTGTGATGACAAGAATTCTGGAGCATTGTGATGACAAGAATTCTGGAGCATTGTGATGACAAGGGCCATGGAGAATTGTGATGACATGGTCATGGAACATGGTGATGACAAGAATTCTGGAGCATTGTGAAGACAAGGGCCATGGAGCATTGTGATGACAAGTGTCATGGAGCATTGTAATGAGAGGTTTCATTGTGCACCGTGATGACAAGGGGGATTGAGTATCGTGATGAAACTGGTTCTGGAGCATTGTGATAACAAAAGCCATTGAACATTGTGATGACAGGCATCATGGAGCATTGTGAAGAATGGGGACATGGGGAATTGTAATGACAATAGAGAAATGTGATGAAAATGGTCAGCAAGCAAAATGATTAAAGTGGTCATTTAGAATTGTCATGAAAAACTATATAGAGCATTGTGATTATAAAGGTCATGGAGAACTGTGATGACCAGGGTCATGTAGCATTGTGATGACACGGTCATGGAACATTGTGATGACAAGAATTATGGAGCATTGTGATGACACGGTCATGGAACATTGTGATGACAAGCAATCTGGAGCATTGTGATGACAAGGGCCATGGAGCATTGTGATGACACGGTCATGGAACATTGTGATGACCAGAATTCCGGAGCATTGTGATGACAAGGGCCATGGAGCATTGTGATGACACGGTCATGGAACATTGTGATGAAAAGAATTCTGGAGCATTGTGATGACAAGGGCCATGGTGCATTGTGATGACAGGGTCACGGAACTTTGTGATGACAACAATCTGGAGCATTGTGATGACAAGGGCCATGGAGCATTGTGATGACAAGTGTCATGGAGCATTGTAATGAGAGGTTTCATTGTGCACCGTGATGACAAGGGGGATAGAGTATTGTGATGAAACTGGTCCTGGAGCATTGTGATAACAAAAGCCATTGAGCATTGTGATGACAGGCATCATGGAGCATTGTGAAGAATGGGGACATGGGGAATAGTAATGACAATAGAGAAATGGGATGAAAATGGTCAGCAAGCAAAGTGATTAAAGTGGTCTTTTAGAATTGTCATGAAAAACTATATAGAGCATTGTGATGACAAAGGTCATGGAGAACTGTGATGACCAGGGTCATGTAGCATTGTGATGACACGGTCATGGAACATTGTGATGACAAGAATTATGGAGCATTGTGATGACACGGTCATGGAACATTGTGATGACCAGAATTCTGGAGCATTGTGATGACAAGGGCCATGGAGCATTGTGATGACACGGTCATGGAACATTGTGATGACCAGAATTCTGGAGCATTGTGATGACAAGGGCCATGGAGCATTGTGATGACACGGTCATGGAACATTGTGATGAAAAGAATTCTGGAGCATTGTGATGACAAGGGCCATGGTGCATTGTGATGACATGGTCACGGAACTTTGTGATGACAACAATCTGGAGCATTGTGATGACAAGGGCCATGGAGCATTGTGATGACAAGTGTCATGGAGCATTGTAATGAGAGGTTTCATTGTGCACCGTGATGACAAGGGGGATAGAGTTTTGTGATGAAACTCGTCCTGGAGCATTGTGATAAAAAAGCCATTGAGCATTGTGATGACAGGCATCATGGAGCATTGTGAAGAAAGGGGTCATGGGAAATTGTAATGACAATAGAGAAATGTGATGAAAATGGTCAGCAAGCAAAGTGATTAAAGTGGTCATTTAGAATTGTCATGAAAAACTACATAGAGCATTGTGATGACAAAGGTCATGGAGAACTGTGATGGCCAGGGTCATGTAGCATTGTGATGACACGGTCATGGAACATTGTGATGACAAAAATTATGGAGCATTGTGATGACACGGTCATGGAACATTGTGATGACAAGAATTCTGGAGCATTGTGATGACAAGGGCAATGGAGCATTGTGATGACACGGTCATGGAACATTGTGATGACAAGAAGTCTGGAGCATTGTGATGACAAGGGCCATGGAGAATTGTGATGACATGGTCATGGAACATTGTGATGACAAGAATTCTGGAGCATTGTGATGACAAGGTCCATGGAGCATTGTGATGACACGGTCATGGAACATTGTGATGACAAGAATTATGGAGCATTGTGATGACACGGTCATGGAACATTGTGATGACAAGAATTATGGAGCATTGTGATGACACGGTCATGGAACATTGTGATGACAAGAATTCTGGAGCATTGTGATGACAAGAATTCTGGAGCATTGTGATGACAAGGGCCATGGAGAATTGTGATGACATGGTCATGGAACATGGTGATGACAAGAATTCTGGAGCATTGTGAAGACAAGGGCCATGGAGCATTGTGATGACAAGTGTCATGGAGCATTGTAATGAGAGGTTTCATTGTGCACCGTGATGACAAGGGGGATTGAGTATCGTGATGAAACTGGTTCTGGAGCATTGTGATAACAAAAGCCATTGAGCATTGTGATGACAGGCATCATGGAGCATTGTGAAGAATGGGGACATGGGGAATTGTAATGACAATAGAGAAATGTGATGAAAATGGTCAGCAAGCAAAATGATTAAAGTGGTCATTTAGAATTGTCATGAAAAACTATATAGAGCATTGTGATTATAAAGGTCATGGAGAACTGTGATGACCAGGGTCATGTAGCATTGTGATGACACGGTCATGGAACATTGTGATGACAGGAATTATGGAGCATTGTGATGACACGGTCATGGAACATTGTGATGACAAGCAATCTGGAGCATTGTGATGACAAGGGCCATGGAGCATTGTGATGACACGGTCATGGAACATTGTGATGACCAGAATTCCGGAGCATTGTGATGACAAGGGCCATGGAGCATTGTGATGACACGGTCATGGAACATTGTGATGAAAAGAATTCTGGAGCATTGTGATGACAAGGGCCATGGTGCATTGTGATGACAGGGTCACGGAACTTTGTGATGACAACAATCTGGAGCATTGTGATGACAAGGGCCATGGAGCATTGTGATGACAAGTGTCATGGAGCATTGTAATGAGAGGTTTCATTGTGCACCGTGATGACAAGGGGGATAGAGTATTGTGATGAAACTGGTCCTGGAGCATTGTGATAACAAAAGCCATTGAGCATTGTGGTGACAGGCATCATGGAGCATTGTGAAGAATGGGGACATGGGGAATAGTAATGACAATAGAGAAATGGGATGAAAATGGTCAGCAAGCAAAGTGATTAAAGTGGTCTTTTAGAATTGTCATGAAAAACTATATAGAGCATTGTGATGACAAAGGTCATGGAGAACTGTGATGACCAGGGTCATGTAGCATTGTGATGACACGGTCATGGAACATTGTGATGACAAGAATTATGGAGCATTGTGATGACAGGGTCATGGAACATTGTGATGACCAGAATTCTGGAGCATTGTGATGACAAGGGCCATGGAGCATTGTGATGACACGGTCATGGAACATTGTGATGACCAGAATTCTGGAGCATTGTGATGACAAGGGCCATGGAGCATTGTGATGACACGGTCATGGAACATTGTGATGAAAAGAATTCTGGAGCATTGTGATGATAAGGGCCATGGTGCATTGTGATGACATGGTCACGGAACTTTGTGATGACAACAATCTGGAGCATTGTGATGACAAGGGCCATGGAGCATTGTGATGACAAGTGTCATGGAGCATTGTAATGAGAGGTTTCATTGTGCACCGTGATGACAAGGGGGATAGAGTTTTGTGATGAAACTCGTCCTGGAGCATTGTGATAAAAAAGCCATTGAGCATTGTGATGACAGGCATCATGGAGCATTGTGAAGAAAGGGGTCATGGGAAATTGTAATGACAATAGAGAAATGTGATGAAAATGGTCAGCAAGCAAAGTGATTAAAGTGGTCATTTAGAATTGTCATGAAAAACTACATAGAGCATTGTGATGACAAAGGTCATGGAGAACTGTGATGGCCAGGGTCATGTAGCATTGTGATGACACGGTCATGGAACATTGTGATGACAAAAATTATGGAGCATTGTGATGACACGGTCATGGAACATTGTGATGACAAGAATTCTGCAGCATTGTGATGACAAGGGCCATGGAGCATTGTGATGACACGGTCATGGAACATTGTGATGACAAGAATTCTGGAGCATTGTGATGACACGGTCATGGAACATTGTGATGACAAGAATTCTGGAGCATTGTGATGACACGGTCATGGAACATTGTGATGAGAAGAAATCTGGTGCATTGTGATGACACGGTCATGGAACATTGTGATGACAAGGATTCTGGAGCATTGTGATGACAAGGACCATGGAGCATTGTGATGACACGGTCATGGAACATTGTGATGACAAGAATTCTGGAGCATTGTGATGACAAGGGCCATGGTGCATTGTGATGACACGGTCATGGAACTTTGTGATGACAAGCAATCTGGAGCATTGTGATGACCAGGGCCATGGAGCATTGTGATGACACGGTCATGGAACATTGTGATGACAAGAATTCTGGAGCATTGTGATGACAAGGGCCATGGAGCATTGTGATGACACGGTCATGGAACATTGTGATGACAAGAAGTCTGGAGCATTGTGATGACAAGGGCCATGGAGAATTGTGATGACATGGTCATGGAACATTGTGATGACAAGAATTCTGGAGCATTGTGATGACAAGGGCCATGGAGCATTGTGATGACACGGTCATGGAACATTGTGATGACAAGAATTATGGAGCATTGTGATGACACGGTCATGGAACATTGTGATGACAAGAATTATGGAGCATTGTGATGACAAGGTCATGGAACATTGTGATGACAAGAATTCTGGAGCATTGTGATGACAAGGGCCATGGAGCTTTGTGATGACACGGTCATGGAACATTGTGATGAAAAGAATTCTGGAGCATTGTGGTGACAAGGGCCATGGTGCATTGTGATGACATGGTCATGGAACATTGTGATGACAAGAATTCTGGAGCATTGTGATGACACGGTCATGGAACATTGTGATGACAAGAATTATGGAGCATTGTGATGACAAGGGCCATGGAGCATTGTGATGACACGGTCATGGAACATTGTGATGACAAGAATTCTGGAGCATTGTGATGACAAGGGCCATGGAGCATTGTGATGACACGGTCATGGAACATTGTGATGACAAGAATTCTGGAGCATTGTGATGACAAGGGCCATGGAGCATTGTGATGACACGGTCATGGAACATTGTGATGACAAGAATTCTGGAGCATTGTGATGACAAGGGCCATGGAGAATTGTGATGACATGGTCATGGAACATTGTGATGACAAGAATTCTGGAGCATTGTGATGACAAGGGCCATGGAGCATTGTGATGACACGGTCATGGAACATTGTGATGACAAGAATTCTGGAGCATTGTGATGACACGGTCATGGAACATTGTGATGACAAGAATTCTGAAGCATTTTGATGACAAGGGCATGGAGCATTGTGATGACAGGGCCCATGGAGCATTTTGATGAAAAGGGAAGGGAGCATTGTGATGACTGAGTTCATGGAGCATTGTGATTAAACGGGCCATGGAGCATTGAGATGACAGGCGTCATGAGGCATGGTGATGACAGTGGTCATGGAGCATTGTTATGAAAGAGATCATGGAGCAATATGATAACAGTGGCCATGGAGCATTGTGATGACAGGTGTATTGGAGCATTGTGATGAAAGTAGTCATGCATCATTGTGATGACATGTGTCCTAGATCACTGTGATGACACGGTTCATCGAGTATTGTGATGACAAGTGTCATAGCGAATTGTGATGACAGGTGTCATGGGGCATATTGATGACATTGTTCATCTAGGAATTGTGATGAAAGGTATCATGGAGCACTGTGAAGACTGGGGGCATGAAGCATTGTTATGAAAATTGTCCTGGATTATTGTGATGACAGCAGTCATCTAAAAGTGTAATAACACGGATTATGCAGCATTGTGTTGACAAGGGTATGGACTATTGTGATGACAATAGTCATGGAGGAATGTGATGAAAGTTTTCATGGAACATCGTGATGAAAAGTGCCTGGGAGTATTGTGACGATAAAGTACATGGAGCATTGTGATGACAAGTGTCAAGGAGCATTGTAATGAAAGGTTTCATTGTGCACTGTGATGACAAGGGGGATGGAGTATAGTGATGAAACTGGTCCTGGAGCATTGTGATAATAAAAGCCTTGGAACATTGTCATGACAGGCATCATGGAGCATTGTGAAGGAAGGGGCCATGGGGAATTGTAATGACAATAGAGAAATGTGATGAAAATGGTCAGCGAGCATAGTGATTAAAGTGGTCATTGAGAATTGTGATGAAAAGCGATATAGAGTATTGTGATGACAAAGGTCATGGAGAACTGTGATGACCAGGGTCATGTAGCATTGTGATGACTCGGTCATGGAACACTGTGATGACAAAAATTCTGGAGCATTGTGATGACAAGGGCCATGGAGCTTTGTGATGACACGGTCATGGAACATTGTGATGACAAGAAATCTGGAGCATTGTGATGACAAGGGCCATGGAGCATTGTGATGACAAGTGTCATGGAGCATTGTAATGAAAGATTTCATTGTGCAAGGTGATGACATAGGGGATGGAGTATTGTGATGAAACTGGTCCTGGAGCATTGTGATAACAAAAGCCATGGAGCACTGTGATGACAGGCATCATGGAGCATTGTGAAGGAAGGGGCCATGGGGAATTGTAATGACAATAGAGAAATGTGATGAAAATGGTCAGCGAGGATAGTGATTAAAGTGGTCATTGAGAATTGTGATGAAAAGCGATATAGAGTATTGTGATGACAAAGGTCATGGAGAACTGTGATGACCAGGGTCATGTAGCATTGTGATGACACGGTCATGGAACGTTGTGATGACAAGAATTCTGGAGCATTTTGATGACATGGGCCATGGAGAATTGTGATGACATGGTCATGGAACATTGTGATGAAAAGAATTCCGGAGCACTGTGTTGACAAGGGCCATGGAGCATTGTGATGACAAGTGTCATGGAGCATTGTAATGAAAGATTTCATTGTGCAAGGTGATGACATAGGGGATGGAATATTGTGGTGAAACTGGTCCTGGAGCATTGTGATAACAAAAGCCATGGAGCACTGTGATGACAGGCATCATGGAGCATTGTGAAGAAAGGGGACATGGGGAATTGTAATGACAATAGAGAAATGTGATGAAAATGGTCAGCGAGCATAGTGATTAAAGTAGTCATTGAGAATTGCGATGAAAAGCGACATACAACATTGTGTTGACAAAGGTCATGGAGAAATGTGATGACCAGGGTCATGTAGCATTGTGATGACACGGTCACCGAACATTGTGATGAAAAGTATTCTGGAGCATTGTGATGACAAGGGCCATGGAGCATTGTGATGACACGGTCATGGAACATTGTGATGACAAGAAAACTGGAGCATTGTGATGACAAGGGCCATAGAGCATTTTGATGACACGGTCATGGAACATTGTGATGACAAGAATTCTGGAGCATTGTGATGACAAGGGCCATGGAGCATTGTGATGACATGGTCATGGAACATTATGATGACAAGAAATCTGGAGGATTGTGATGACAAGGGCCATGGAGCATTGTGATGACAAGTGTCATGGAGCATTGTAATGAAAGATTTCATTGTGCAATTTGATGACATAGGGGATGGAGTATTGTGATGAAACTGATCCTGGAGCATTGTGATAACAAAAGCCATGGAGCACTGTGATGACAGGCATCATGGAGCATTGTGAAGAAAGGGGACATGGGGAATTGTAATGACAATAGAGGAATGTGATGAAAATGGTCAGCGAGCATAGTGATTAAAGTGGTCATTGAGAATTGTGATGAAAAGCGACATACAACTTTGTGTTGACAAAGGTCATGGAGAACTGTGATGACCAGGGTCCTGTAGCATTGTGATGACACGATCACGGAACATTGTGATGAAAAGTATTCTGGAGCATCGTGATGACAAGGGCCATGGAGCATTGTGATGACAAGGTCATGGAACACTGTGATGACAAGAAATCTGGAGCATTGTGATGACAAGGGCCATACAGCATTGTGATGACACGGTCATGGAACATTGTGATGACAAGAATTCTGGAGCATTGTGATGACAAGGGCCATGGAGCTTTGTGATGAAACGGTCATGGAACATTGTGATGACAAGAAATCTGGAGCATTGTGATGACAAGGGCCATTCAGCATTGTGATGACTCGGTCATGGAACATTGTGATGACAAGAATTCTGGAGCATTGTGATGACAAGGGCCATGGAGAATTGTGATGACATGGTCATGGAACATTGTGATGACAAGAATTCTGGACCATTGTGATGATAAGGGCCATGGAGCATTGTGATGACAAGTGTCATGGAGCATTGTAATGAAAGATTTCATTGTGCAAGGTGATGACATAGGGGATGGAGTATTGTGATGAAACTGGTCCTGGAGCATTGTGATAACAAAAGCCATGGAGCACTGTGATGACAGGCATCATGGAGCATTGTGAAGGAAGGGTCCATGGGGAATTGTAATGACAATAGAGAAATGGGATGAAAATGGTCAGCGAGCATAGTGATTAAAGTGGTCTTTGGGAATTGTGATGAAAAACTATATACAGCATTGTGATGACAAAGGTCATGGAGAACTGTGATGACCAGGGTCATGTAGCATTGTGATGACACGGTCATGGAACATTGTGATGACAAGAATTATGGAGCATTGTGATGACACGGTCATGGAACATTGTGATGACAAGAATTCTGGAGCATTGTGATGACAGGGGCCATGGAGCATTGTGATGACTTGGTCATGGAATATTGTGATGACAAGAATTCTGGAGCATTGTGATGACACGGTTATGGAACATTGTGATGACAAGAATTATGGAGCATTGTGATGACACGGTCATGGAACATTGTGATGACAAGAATTATTGAGCATTGTGATGACACGGTCATGGAACATTGTGATGACAAGAATTCTGGAGCATTGTGATGACAAGGGCCATGGAGCATTGCGAAGACACGGTCATGGAACATTGTGATGACAAGAATTCTGGAGCATTGTGATGACACGGTCATGGAACATTGTGATGAAAAGAATTCTGGAGCATTGTGATGACAAGGGCCATGGAGAATTGTGATGACATGGTCATGGAACATTGTGATGAAAAGAATTCTGGAGCATTGTGATGACACGGTCATGGAACATTGTGATGACAAGAATTCTGGAGCATTGTGATGACAAGGGCCATGGAGCATTGTGATGACACGGTCATGGAACATTGTGATGACAAGAATTCTGGAGCAATGTGATGACAAGGGCCATGGTGCATTGTCATGACACGGTCAGGGAACATTGTGATGACAAGCAATCTGGAGCATTGTGATGACCAGGGCCATGGAGCATTGTGATGACACGGTCATGGAACATTGTGATGACAAGAATTATGGAGCATTGTGATGACAAGGGCCATGGAGCATTGTGATGACACGGTCATGGAACATTGTGATGACAAGAATTCTGGAGCATTGTGATGACACGGTCATGGAACATTTTGATGACAATAATTATGGAGCATTGTGATGACACGGTCATGGAACATTGTGATGACAAGAAATCTGGAGCATTGTGATGACAAGGGCCATGGAGCATTGTGATGACACGGTCATGGAACATTGTGATGACAAGAATTCTGGAGCATTGTGATGACAAGGGCCATGGAGCATTGTGATGACACGGTCATGGAACATTGTGATGACAAGAATTCTGGAGCATTGTGATGACAAGGGCCATGGAGCATTGTGATGACACGGTCATGGAACATTGTGATGACAAGAATTCTGGAGCATTGTGATGACAAGGGCCATGGTGCATTGTCATGACACGGTCAGGGAACATTGTGATGACAAGCAATCTGGAGCATTGTGATGACCAGGGCCATGGAGCATTGTGATGACACGGTCATGGAACATTGTGATGACAAGAATTATGGAGCATTGTGATGACAAGGGCCATGGAGCATTGTGATGACAAGTGTCATGGAGCATTGTAATGAGAGGTTTCATTGTGCACCGTGATGACAAGGGGGATTGAGTATCGTGATGAAACTGGTTCTGGAGCATTGTGATAACAAAAGCCATTGAGCATTGTGATGACAGGCATCATGGAGCATTGTGAAGAATGGGGACATGGGGAATTGTAATGACAATAGAGAAATGTGATGAAAATGGTCAGCAAGCAAAATGATTAAAGTGGTCATTTAGAATTGTCATGAAAAACTATATAGAGCATTGTGATTATAAAGGTCATGGAGAACTGTGATGACCAGGGTCATGTAGCATTGTGATGACACGGTCATGGAACATTGTGATGACAAGAATTATGGAGCATTGTGATGACACGGTCATGGAACATTGTGATGACAAGCAATCTGGAGCATTGTGATGACAAGGGCCATGGAGCATTGTGATGACACGGTCATGGAACATTGTGATGACCAGAATTCCGGAGCATTGTGATGACAAGGGCCATGGAGCATTGTGATGACACGGTCATGGAACATTGTGATGAAAAGAATTCTGGAGCATTGTGATGACAAGGGCCATGGTGCATTGTGATGACAGGGTCACGGAACTTTGTGATGACAACAATCTGGAGCATTGTGATGACAAGGGCCATGGAGCATTGTGATGACAAGTGTCATGGAGCATTGTAATGAGAGGTTTCATTGTGCACCGTGATGACAAGGGGGATAGAGTATTGTGATGAAACTGGTCCTGGAGCATTGTGATAACAAAAGCCATTGAGCATTGTGATGACAGGCATCATGGAGCATTGTGAAGAATGGGGACATGGGGAATAGTAATGACAATAGAGAAATGGGATGAAAATGGTCAGCAAGCAAAGTGATTAAAGTGGTCTTTTAGAATTGTCATGAAAAACTATATAGAGCATTGTGATGACAAAGGTCATGGAGAACTGTGATGACCAGGGTCATGTAGCATTGTGATGACACGGTCATGGAACATTGTGATGACAAGAATTATGGAGCATTGTGATGACACGGTCATGGAACATTGTGATGACCAGAATTCTGGAGCATTGTGATGACAAGGGCCATGGAGCATTGTGATGACACGGTCATGGAACATTGTGATGACCAGAATTCTGGAGCATTGTGATGACAAGGGCCATGGAGCATTGTGATGACAAGTGTCATGGAGCATTGTAATGAGAGGTTTCATTGTGCACCGTGATGACAAGGGGGATAGAGTTTTGTGATGAAACTCGTCCTGGAGCATTGTGATAAAAAAGCCATTGAGCATTGTGATGACAGGCATCATGGAGCATTGTGAAGAAAGGGGTCATGGGAAATTGTAATGACAATAGAGAAATGTGATGAAAATGGTCAGCAAGCAAAGTGATTAAAGTGGTCATTTAGAATTGTCATGAAAAACTACATAGAGCATTGTGATGACAAAGGTCATGGAGAACTGTGATGGCCAGGGTCATGTAGCATTGTGATGACACGGTCATGGAACATTGTGATGACAAAAATTATGGAGCATTGTGATGACACGGTCATGGAACATTGTGATGACAAGAATTCTGCAGCATTGTGATGACAAGGGCCATGGAGCATTGTGATGACACGGTCATGGAACATTGTGATGACAAGAATTCTGGAGCATTGTGATGACACGGTCATGGAACATTGTGATGACAAGAATTCTGGAGCATTGTGATGACACGGTCATGGAACATTGTGATGAGAAGAAATCTGGTGCATTGTGATGACAAGGGCCATGGAGCATTGTGATGACACGGTCATGGAACATTGTGATGACAAGGATTCTGGAGCATTGTGATGACAAGGACCATGGAGCATTGTGATGACACGGTCATGGAACATTGTGATGACAAGAATTCTGGAGCATTGTGATGACAAGGGCCATGGTGCATTGTGATGACACGGTCATGGAACTTTGTGATGACAAGCAATCTGGAGCATTGTGATGACCAGGGCCATGGAGCATTGTGATGACACGGTCATGGAACATTGTGATGACAAGAATTCTGGAGCATTGTGATGACAAGGGCCATGGAGCATTGTGATGACACGGTCATGGAACATTGTGATGACAAGAAGTCTGGAGCATTGTGATGACAAGGGCCATGGAGAATTGTGATGACATGGTCATGGAACATTGTGATGACAAGAATTCTGGAGCATTGTGATGACAAGGGCCATGGAGCATTGTGATGACACGGTCATGGAACATTGTGATGACAAGAATTATGGAGCATTGTGATGACACGGTCATGGAACATTGTGATGACAAGAATTATGGAGCATTGTGATGACAAGGTCATGGAACATTGTGATGACAAGAATTCTGGAGCATTGTGATGACAAGGGCCATGGAGCTTTGTGATGACACGGTCATGGAACATTGTGATGAAAAGAATTCTGGAGCATTGTGGTGACAAGGGCCATGGTGCATTGTGATGACATGGTCATGGAACATTGTGATGACAAGAATTCTGGAGCATTGTGATGACACGGTCATGGAACATTGTGATGACAAGAATTATGGAGCATTGTGATGACAAGGGCCATGGAGCATTGTGATGACACGGTCATGGAACATTGTGATGACAAGAATTCTGGAGCATTGTGATGACAAGGGCCATGGAGCATTGTGATGACACGGTCATGGAACATTGTGATGACAAGAATTCTGGAGCATTGTGATGACAAGGGCCATGGAGCATTGTGATGACACGGTCATGGAACATTGTGATGACAAGAATTCTGGAGCATTGTGATGACAAGGGCCATGGAGAATTGTGATGACATGGTCATGGAACATTGTGATGACAAGAATTCTGGAGCATTGTGATGACAAGGGCCATGGAGCATTGTGATGACACGGTCATGGAACATTGTGATGACAAGAATTCTGGAGCATTGTGATGACACGGTCATGGAACATTGTGATGACAAGAATTCTGAAGCATTTTGATGACAAGGGCATGGAGCATTGTGATGACAGGGCCCATGGAGCATTTTGATGAAAAGGGAAGGGAGCATTGTGATGACTGAGTTCATGGAGCATTGTGATTAAACGGGCCATGGAGCATTGAGATGACAGGCGTCATGAGGCATGGTGATGACAGTGGTCATGGAGCATTGTTATGAAAGAGATCATGGAGCAATATGATAACAGTGGCCATGGAGCATTGTGATGACAGGTGTATTGGAGCATTGTGATGAAAGTAGTCATGCATCATTGTGATGACATGTGTCCTAGATCACTGTGATGACACGGTTCATCGAGTATTGTGATGACAAGTGTCATAGCGAATTGTGATGACAGGTGTCATGGGGCATATTGATGACATTGTTCATCTAGGAATTGTGATGAAAGGTATCATGGAGCACTGTGAAGACTGGGGGCATGAAGCATTGTTATGAAAATTGTCCTGGATTATTGTGATGACAGCAGTCATCTAAAAGTGTAATAACACGGATTATGCAGCATTGTGTTGACAAGGGTATGGACTATTGTGATGACAATAGTCATGGAGGAATGTGATGAAAGTTTTCATGGAACATCGTGATGAAAAGTGCCTGGGAGTATTGTGACGATAAAGTACATGGAGCATTGTGATGACAAGTGTCAAGGAGCATTGTAATGAAAGGTTTCATTGTGCACTGTGATGACAAGGGGGATGGAGTATAGTGATGAAACTGGTCCTGGAGCATTGTGATAATAAAAGCCTTGGAACATTGTCATGACAGGCATCATGGAGCATTGTGAAGGAAGGGGCCATGGGGAATTGTAATGACAATAGAGAAATGTGATGAAAATGGTCAGCGAGCATAGTGATTAAAGTGGTCATTGAGAATTGTGATGAAAAGCGATATAGAGTATTGTGATGACAAAGGTCATGGAGAACTGTGATGACCAGGGTCATGTAGCATTGTGATGACTCGGTCATGGAACACTGTGATGACAAAAATTCTGGAGCATTGTGATGACAAGGGCCATGGAGCTTTGTGATGACACGGTCATGGAACATTGTGATGACAAGAAATCTGGAGCATTGTGATGACAAGGGCCATGGAGCATTGTGATGACAAGTGTCATGGAGCATTGTAATGAAAGATTTCATTGTGCAAGGTGATGACATAGGGGATGGAGTATTGTGATGAAACTGGTCCTGGAGCATTGTGATAACAAAAGCCATGGAGCACTGTGATGACAGGCATCATGGAGCATTGTGAAGGAAGGGGCCATGGGGAATTGTAATGACAATAGAGAAATGTGATGAAAATGGTCAGCGAGGATAGTGATTAAAGTGGTCATTGAGAATTGTGATGAAAAGCGATATAGAGTATTGTGATGACAAAGGTCATGGAGAACTGTGATGACCAGGGTCATGTAGCATTGTGATGACACGGTCATGGAACTTTGTGATGACAAGAATTCTGGAGCATTTTGATGACATGGGCCATGGAGAATTGTGATGACATGGTCATGGAACATTGTGATGAAAAGAATTCCGGAGCACTGTGTTGACAAGGGCCATGGAGCATTGTGATGACAAGTGTCATGGAGCATTGTAATGAAAGATTTCATTGTGCAAGGTGATGACATAGGGGATGGAATATTGTGGTGAAACTGGTCCTGGAGCATTGTGATAACAAAAGCCATGGAGCACTGTGATGACAGGCATCATGGAGCATTGTGAAGAAAGGGGACATGGGGAATTGTAATGACAATAGAGAAATGTGATGAAAATGGTCAGCGAGCATAGTGATTAAAGTAGTCATTGAGAATTGCGATGAAAAGCGACATACAACATTGTGTTGACAAAGGTCATGGAGAAATGTGATGACCAGGGTCATGTAGCATTGTGATGACACGGTCACCGAACATTGTGATGAAAAGTATTCTGGAGCATTGTGATGACAAGGGCCATGGAGCATTGTGATGACACGGTCATGGAACATTGTGATGACAAGAAAACTGGAGCATTGTGATGACAAGGGCCATAGAGCATTTTGATGACACGGTCATGGAACATTGTGATGACAAGAATTCTGGAGCATTGTGATGACAAGGGCCATGGAGCATTGTGATGACATGGTCATGGAACATTATGATGACAAGAAATCTGGAGGATTGTGATGACAAGGGCCATGGAGCATTGTGATGACAAGTGTCATGGAGCATTGTAATGAAAGATTTCATTGTGCAATTTGATGACATAGGGGATGGAGTATTGTGATGAAACTGATCCTGGAGCATTGTGATAACAAAAGCCATGGAGCACTGTGATGACAGGCATCATGGAGCATTGTGAAGAAAGGGGACATGGGGAATTGTAATGACAATAGAGGAATGTGATGAAAATGGTCAGCGAGCATAGTGATTAAAGTGGTCATTGAGAATTGTGATGAAAAGCGACATACAACTTTGTGTTGACAAAGGTCATGGAGAACTGTGATGACCAGGGTCCTGTAGCATTGTGATGACACGATCACGGAACATTGTGATGAAAAGTATTCTGGAGCATCGTGATGACAAGGGCCATGGAGCATTGTGAGGACAAGGTCATGGAACATTGTGATGACAAGAAATCTGGAGCATTGTGATGACAAGGGCCATACAGCATTGTGATGACACGGTCATGGAACATTGTGATGACAAGAATTCTGGAGCATTGTGATGACAAGGGCCATGGAGCTTTGTGATGAAACGGTCATGGAACATTGTGATGACAAGAAATCTGGAGCATTGTGATGACAAGGGCCATTCAGCATTGTGATGACTCGGTCATGGAACATTGTGATGACAAGAATTCTGGAGCATTGTGATGACAAGGGCCATGGAGAATTGTGATGACATGGTCATGGAACATTGTGATGACAAGAATTCTGGACCATTGTGATGATAAGGGCCATGGAGCATTGTGATGACAAGTGTCATGGAGCATTGTAATGAAAGATTTCATTGTGCAAGGTGATGACATAGGGGATGGAGTATTGTGATGAAACTGGTCCTGGAGCATTGTGATAACAAAAGCCATGGAGCACTGTGATGACAGGCATCATGGAGCATTGTGAAGGAAGGGTCCATGGGGAATTGTAATGACAATAGAGAAATGGGATGAAAATGGTCAGCGAGCATAGTGATTAAAGTGGTCTTTGGGAATTGTGATGAAAAACTATATACAGCATTGTGATGACAAAGGTCATGGAGAACTGTGATGACCAGGGTCATGTAGCATTGTGATGACACGGTCATGGAACATTGTGATGACAAGAATTATGGAGCATTGTGATGACACGGTCATGGAACATTGTGATGACAAGAATTCTGGAGCATTGTGATGACAGGGGCCATGGAGCATTGTGATGACTTGGTCATGGAATATTGTGATGACAAGAATTCTGGAGCATTGTGATGACACGGTTATGGAACATTGTGATGACAAGAATTATGGAGCATTGTGATGACACGGTCATGGAACATTGTGATGACAAGAATTATTGAGCATTGTGATGACACGGTCATGGAACATTGTGATGACAAGAATTCTGGAGCATTGTGATGACAAGGGCCATGGAGCATTGCGATGACACGGTCATGGAACATTGTGATGACAAGAATTCTGGAGCATTGTGATGACACGGTCATGGAACATTGTGATGAAAAGAATTCTGGAGCATTGTGATGACAAGGGCCATGGAGAATTGTGATGACATGGTCATGGAACATTGTGATGAAAAGAATTCTGGAGCATTGTGATGACACGGTCATGGAACATTGTGATGACAAGAATTCTGGAGCATTGTGATGACAAGGGCCATGGAGCATTGTGATGACACGGTCATGGAACATTGTGATGACAAGAATTCTGGAGCAATGTGATGACAAGGGCCATGGTGCATTGTCATGACACGGTCAGGGAACATTGTGATGACAAGCAATCTGGAGCATTGTGATGACCAGGGCCATGGAGCATTGTGATGACACGGTCATGGAACATTGTGATGACAAGAATTATGGAGCATTGTGATGACAAGGGCCATGGAGCATTGTGATGACACGGTCATGGAACATTGTGATGACAAGAATTCTGGAGCATTGTGATGACACGGTCATGGAACATTTTGATGACAATAATTATGGAGCATTGTGATGACACGGTCATGGAACATTGTGATGACAAGAAATCTGGAGCATTGTGATGACAAGGGCCATGGAGCATTGTGATGACACGGTCATGGAACATTGTGATGACAAGAATTCTGGAGCATTGTGATGACAAGGGCCATGGAGCATTGTGATGACACGGTCATGGAACATTGTGATGACAAGAATTCTGGAGCATTGTGATGACAAGGGCCATGGAGCATTGTGATGACACGGTCATGGAACATTGTGATGACAAGAATTCTGGAGCATTGTGATGACAAGGGCCATGGTGCATTGTCATGACACGGTCAGGGAACATTGTGATGACAAGCAATCTGGAGCATTGTGATGACCAGGGCCATGGAGCATTGTGATGACACGGTCATGGAACATTGTGATGACAAGAATTATGGAGCATTGTGATGACAAGGGCCATGGAGCATTGTGATGACAAGTGTCATGGAGCATTGTAATGAGAGGTTTCATTGTGCACCGTGATGACAAGGGGGATTGAGTATCGTGATGAAACTGGTTCTGGAGCATTGTGATAACAAAAGCCATTGAGCATTGTGATGACAGGCATCATGGAGCATTGTGAAGAATGGGGACATGGGGAATTGTAATGACAATAGAGAAATGTGATGAAAATGGTCAGCAAGCAAAATGATTAAAGTGGTCATTTAGAATTGTCATGAAAAACTATATAGAGCATTGTGATTATAAAGGTCATGGAGAACTGTGATGACCAGGGTCATGTAGCATTGTGATGACACGGTCATGGAACATTGTGATGACAAGAATTATGGAGCATTGTGATGACACGGTCATGGAACATTGTGATGACAAGCAATCTGGAGCATTGTGATGACAAGGGCCATGGAGCATTGTGATGACACGGTCATGGAACATTGTGATGACCAGAATTCCGGAGCATTGTGATGACAAGGGCCATGGAGCATTGTGATGACACGGTCATGGAACATTGTGATGAAAAGAATTCTGGAGCATTGTGATGACAAGGGCCATGGTGCATTGTGATGACAGGGTCACGGAACTTTGTGATGACAACAATCTGGAGCATTGTGATGACAAGGGCCATGGAGCATTGTGATGACAAGTGTCATGGAGCATTGTAATGACAGGTTTCATTGTGCACCGTGATGACAAGGGGGATAGAGTTTTGTGATGAAACTCGTCCTGGAGCATTGTGATAAAAAAGCCATTGAGCATTGTGATGACAGGCATCATGGAGCATTGTGAAGAAAGGGGTCATGGGAAATTGTAATGACAATAGAGAAATGTGATGAAAATGGCCAGCAAGCAAAGTGATTAAAGTGGTCATTTAGAATTGTCATGAAAAACTACATAGAGCATTGTGATGACAAAGGTCATGGAGAACTGTGATGGCCAGGGTCATGTAGCATTGTGATGACACGGTCATGGAACATTGTGATGACAAAAATTATGGAGCATTGTGATGACACGGTCATGGAACATTGTGATGACAAGAATTCTGGAGAATTGTGATGACATGGCCATGGAGCATTGTGATGACACGGTCATGGAACATTGTGATGACAAGCAATCTGGAGCATTGTGATGAAAAGGGCCATGGAGAATTGTGATGACATGGTCATGGAACATTGTGATGACAAGAATTCTGGAGCATTGTGATGACAAGGTCCATGGAGCATTGTGATGACATGGTCATGGAACATTGTGATGACAAGAATTATGGAGCATTGTGATGACACGGTCATGGAACATTGTGATGACAAGAATTATGGAGCATTGTGATGACACGGTCATGGAACATTGTGATGACAAGAATTCTGGAGCATTGTGATGACAAGAATTCTGGAGCATTGTGATGACAAGGGCCATGGAGAATTGTGATGACATGGTCATGGAACATGGTGATGACAAGAATTCTGGAGCATTGTGAAGACAAGGGCCATGGAGCATTGTGATGACAAGTGTCATGGAGCATTGTAATGAGAGGTTTCATTGTGCACCGTGATGACAAGGGGGATTGAGTATCGTGATGAAACTGGTTCTGGAGCATTGTGATAACAAAAGCCATTGAGCATTGTGATGACAGGCATCATGGAGCATTGTGAAGAATGGGGACATGGGGAATTGTAATGACAATAGAGAAATGTGATGAAAATGGTCAGCAAGCAAAATGATTAAAGTGGTCATTTAGAATTGTCATGAAAAACTATATAGAGCATTGTGATTATAAAGGTCATGGAGAACTGTGATGACCAGGGTCATGTAGCATTGTGATGACACGGTCATGGAACATTGTGATGACCAGAATTCCGGAGCATTGTGATGACAAGGGCCATGGAGCATTGTGATGACACGGTCATGGAACATTGTGATGAAAAGAATTCTGGAGCATTGTGATGACAAGGGCCATGGTGCATTGTGATGACAGGGTCACGGAACTTTGTGATGACAACAATCTGGAGCATTGTGATGACAAGGGCCATGGAGCATTGTGATGACAAGTGTCATGGAGCATTGTAATGAGAGGTTTCATTGTGCACCGTGATGACAAGGGGGATAGAGTATTGTGATGAAACTGGTCCTGGAGCATTGTGATAACAAAAGCCATTGAGCATTGTGATGACAGGCATCATGGAGCATTGTGAAGAATGGGGACATGGGGAATAGTAATGACAATAGAGAAATGGGATGAAAATGGTCAGCAAGCAAAGTGATTAAAGTGGTCTTTTAGAATTGTCATGAAAAACTATATAGAGCATTGTGATGACAAAGGTCATGGAGAACTGTGATGACCAGGGTCATGTAGCATTGTGATGACACGGTCATGGAACATTGTGATGACAAGAATTATGGAGCATTGTGATGACACGGTCATGGAACATTGTGATGACCAGAATTCTGGAGCATTGTGATGACAAGGGCCATGGAGCATTGTGATGACACGGTCATGGAACATTGTGATGACCAGAATTCTGGAGCATTGTGATGACAAGGGCCATGGAGCATTGTGATGACACGGTCATGGAACATTGTGATGAAAAGAATTCTGGAGCATTGTGATGACAAGGGCCATGGTGCATTGTGATGACATGGTCACGGAACTTTGTGATGACAACAATCTGGAGCATTGTGATGACAAGGGCCATGGAGCATTGTGATGACAAGTGTCATGGAGCATTGTAATGAGAGGTTTCATTGTGCACCGTGATGACAAGGGGGATAGAGTTTTGTGATGAAACTCGTCCTGGAGCATTGTGATAAAAAAGCCATTGAGCATTGTGATGACAGGCATCATGGAGCATTGTGAGGAAAGGGGTCATGGGAAATTGTAATGACAATAGAGAAATGTGATGAAAATGGTCAGCAAGCAAAGTGATTAAAGTGGTCATTTAGAATTGTCATGAAAAACTACATAGAGCATTGTGATGACAAAGGTCATGGAGAACTGTGATGGCCAGGGTCATGTAGCATTGTGATGACACGGTCATGGAACATTGTGATGACAAAAATTATGGAGCATTGTGATGACACGGTCATGGAACATTGTGATGACAAGAATTCTGCAGCATTGTGATGACAAGGGCCATGGAGCATTGTGATGACACGGTCATGGAACATTGTGATGACAAGAATTCTGGAGCATTGTGATGACACGGTCATGGAACATTGTGATGACAAGAATTCTGGAGCATTGTGATGACACGGTCATGGAACATTGTGATGAGAAGAAATCTGGTGCATTGTGATGACAAGGGCCATGGAGCATTGTGATGACACGGTCATGGAACATTGTGATGACAAGGATTCTGGAGCATTGTGATGACAAGGACCATGGAGCATTGTGATGACACGGTCATGGAACATTGTGATGACAAGAATTCTGGAGCATTGTGATGACAAGGGCCATGGTGCATTGTGATGACACGGTCATGGAACTTTGTGATGACAAGCAATCTGGAGCATTGTGATGACCAGGGCCATGGAGCATTGTGATGACACGGTCATGGAACATTGTGATGACAAGAATTCTGGAGCATTGTGATGACAAGGGCCATGGAGCATTGTGATGACACGGTCATGGAACATTGTGATGACAAGAAGTCTGGAGCATTGTGATGACAAGGGCCATGGAGAATTGTGATGACATGGTCATGGAACATTGTGATGACAAGAATTCTGGAGCATTGTGATGACAAGGGCCATGGAGCATTGTGATGACACGGTCATGGAACATTGTGATGACAAGAATTATGGAGCATTGTGATGACACGGTCATGGAACATTGTGATGACAAGAATTATGGAGCATTGTGATGACAAGGTCATGGAACATTGTGATGACAAGAATTCTGGAGCATTGTGATGACAAGGGCCATGGAGCTTTGTGATGACACGGTCATGGAACATTGTGATGAAAAGAATTCTGGAGCATTGCGGTGACAAGGGCCATGGTGCATTGTGATGACATGGTCATGGAACATTGTGATGACAAGAATTCTGGAGCATTGTGATGACACGGTCATGGAACATTGTGATGACAAGAATTATGGAGCATTGTGATGACAAGGGCCATGGAGCATTGTGATGACACGGTCATGGAACATTGTGATGACAAGAATTCTGGAGCATTGTGATGACAAGGGCCATGGAGCATTGTGATGACACGGTCATGGAACATTGTGATGACAAGAATTCTGGAGCATTGTGATGACAAGGGCCATGGAGCATTGTGATGACACGGTCATGGAACATTGTGATGACAAGAATTCTGGAGCATTGTGATGACAAGGGCCATGGAGAATTGTGATGACATGGTCATGGAACATTGTGATGACAAGAATTCTGGAGCATTGTGATGACAAGGGCCATGGAGCATTGTGATGACACGGTCATGGAACATTGTGATGACAAGAATTCTGGAGCATTGTGATGACACGGTCATGGAACATTGTGATGACAAGAATTCTGAAGCATTTTGATGACAAGGGCATGGAGCATTGTGATGACAGGGCCCATGGAGCATTTTGATGAAAAGGGAAGGGAGCATTGTGATGACTGAGTTCATGGAGCATTGTGATTAAACGGGCCATGGAGCATTGAGATGACAGGCGTCATGAGGCATGGTGATGACAGTGGTCATGGAGCATTGTTATGAAAGAGATCATGGAGCAATATGATAACAGTGGCCATGGAGCATTGTGAT
This sequence comes from Balaenoptera acutorostrata, assembly GCF_949987535.1. NCBI lineage: Eukaryota > Metazoa > Chordata > Mammalia > Artiodactyla > Balaenopteridae > Balaenoptera > Balaenoptera acutorostrata. The sequence continues at coordinate 290,447 of NW_026646657.1, forward strand.
GACAGGTGTATTGGAGCATTGTGATGAAAGTAGTCATGCATCATTGTGATGACATGTGTCCTAGATCACTGTGATGACACGGTTCATCGAGTATTGTGATGACAAGTGTCATAGCGAATTGTGATGACAGGTGTCATGGGGCATATTGATGACATTGTTCATCTAGGAATTGTGATGAAAGGTATCATGGAGCACTGTGAAGACTGGGGGCATGAAGCATTGTTATGAAAATTGTCCTGGATTATTGTGATGACAGCAGTCATCTAAAAGTGTAATAACACGGATTATGCAGCATTGTGTTGACAAGGGTATGGACTATTGTGATGACAATAGTCATGGAGGAATGTGATGAAAGTTTTCATGGAACATCGTGATGAAAAGTGCCTGGGAGTATTGTGACGATAAAGTACATGGAGCATTGTGATGACAAGTGTCAAGGAGCATTGTAATGAAAGGTTTCATTGTGCACTGTGATGACAAGGGGGATGGAGTATAGTGATGAAACTGGTCCTGGAGCATTGTGATAATAAAAGCCTTGGAACATTGTCATGACAGGCATCATGGAGCATTGTGAAGGAAGGGGCCATGGGGAATTGTAATGACAATAGAGAAATGTGATGAAAATGGTCAGCGAGCATAGTGATTAAAGTGGTCATTGAGAATTGTGATGAAAAGCGATATAGAGTATTGTGATGACAAAGGTCATGGAGAACTGTGATGACCAGGGTCATGTAGCATTGTGATGACTCGGTCATGGAACACTGTGATGACAAAAATTCTGGAGCATTGTGATGACAAGGGCCATGGAGCTTTGTGATGACACGGTCATGGAACATTGTGATGACAAGAAATCTGGAGCATTGTGATGACAAGGGCCATGGAGCATTGTGATGACAAGTGTCATGGAGCATTGTAATGAAAGATTTCATTGTGCAAGGTGATGACATAGGGGATGGAGTATTGTGATGAAACTGGTCCTGGAGCATTGTGATAACAAAAGCCATGGAGCACTGTGATGACAGGCATCATGGAGCATTGTGAAGGAAGGGGCCATGGGGAATTGTAATGACAATAGAGAAATGTGATGAAAATGGTCAGCGAGGATAGTGATTAAAGTGGTCATTGAGAATTGTGATGAAAAGCGATATAGAGTATTGTGATGACAAAGGTCATGGAGAACTGTGATGACCAGGGTCATGTAGCATTGTGATGACACGGTCATGGAACGTTGTGATGACAAGAATTCTGGAGCATTTTGATGACATGGGCCATGGAGAATTGTGATGACATGGTCATGGAACATTGTGATGAAAAGAATTCCGGAGCACTGTGTTGACAAGGGCCATGGAGCATTGTGATGACAAGTGTCATGGAGCATTGTAATGAAAGATTTCATTGTGCAAGGTGATGACATAGGGGATGGAATATTGTGGTGAAACTGGTCCTGGAGCATTGTGATAACAAAAGCCATGGAGCACTGTGATGACAGGCATCATGGAGCATTGTGAAGAAAGGGGACATGGGGAATTGTAATGACAATAGAGAAATGTGATGAAAATGGTCAGCGAGCATAGTGATTAAAGTAGTCATTGAGAATTGCGATGAAAAGCGACATACAACATTGTGTTGACAAAGGTCATGGAGAAATGTGATGACCAGGGTCATGTAGCATTGTGATGACACGGTCACCGAACATTGTGATGAAAAGTATTCTGGAGCATTGTGATGACAAGGGCCATGGAGCTTTGTGATGACACGGTCATGGAACATTGTGATGAAAAGAATTCTGGAGCATTGCGGTGACAAGGGCCATGGTGCATTGTGATGACATGGTCATGGAACATTGTGATGACAAGAATTCTGGAGCATTGTGATGACACGGTCATGGAACATTGTGATGACAAGAATTATGGAGCATTGTGATGACAAGGGCCATGGAGCATTGTGATGACACGGTCATGGAACATTGTGATGACAAGAATTCTGGAGCATTGTGATGACAAGGGCCATGGAGCATTGTGATGACACGGTCATGGAACATTGTGATGACAAGAATTCTGGAGCATTGTGATGACAAGGGCCATGGAGCATTGTGATGACACGGTCATGGAACATTGTGATGACAAGAATTCTGGAGCATTGTGATGACAAGGGCCATGGAGAATTGTGATGACATGGTCATGGAACATTGTGATGACAAGAATTCTGGAGCATTGTGATGACAAGGGCCATGGAGCATTGTGATGACACGGTCATGGAACATTGTGATGACAAGAATTCTGGAGCATTGTGATGACACGGTCATGGAACATTGTGATGACAAGAATTCTGAAGCATTTTGATGACAAGGGCATGGAGCATTGTGATGACAGGGCCCATGGAGCATTTTGATGAAAAGGGAAGGGAGCATTGTGATGACTGAGTTCATGGAGCATTGTGATTAAACGGGCCATGGAGCATTGAGATGACAGGCGTCATGAGGCATGGTGATGACAGTGGTCATGGAGCATTGTTATGAAAGAGATCATGGAGCAATATGATAACAGTGGCCATGGAGCATTGTGATGACAGGTGTATTGGAGCATTGTGATGAAAGTAGTCATGCATCATTGTGATGACATGTGTCCTAGATCACTGTGATGACACGGTTCATCGAGTATTGTGATGACAAGTGTCATAGCGAATTGTGATGACAGGTGTCATGGGGCATATTGATGACATTGTTCATCTAGGAATTGTGATGAAAGGTATCATGGAGCACTGTGAAGACTGGGGGCATGAAGCATTGTTATGAAAATTGTCCTGGATTATTGTGATGACAGCAGTCATCTAAAAGTGTAATAACACGGATTATGCAGCATTGTGTTGACAAGGGTATGGACTATTGTGATGACAATAGTCATGGAGGAATGTGATGAAAGTTTTCATGGAACATCGTGATGAAAAGTGCCTGGGAGTATTGTGACGATAAAGTACATGGAGCATTGTGATGACAAGTGTCAAGGAGCATTGTAATGAAAGGTTTCATTGTGCACTGTGATGACAAGGGGGATGGAGTATAGTGATGAAACTGGTCCTGGAGCATTGTGATAATAAAAGCCTTGGAACATTGTCATGACAGGCATCATGGAGCATTGTGAAGGAAGGGGCCATGGGGAATTGTAATGACAATAGAGAAATGTGATGAAAATGGTCAGCGAGCATAGTGATTAAAGTGGTCATTGAGAATTGTGATGAAAAGCGATATAGAGTATTGTGATGACAAAGGTCATGGAGAACTGTGATGACCAGGGTCATGTAGCATTGTGATGACTCGGTCATGGAACACTGTGATGACAAAAATTCTGGAGCATTGTGATGACAAGGGCCATGGAGCTTTGTGATGACACGGTCATGGAACATTGTGATGACAAGAAATCTGGAGCATTGTGATGACAAGGGCCATGGAGCATTGTGATGACAAGTGTCATGGAGCATTGTAATGAAAGATTTCATTGTGCAAGGTGATGACATAGGGGATGGAGTATTGTGATGAAACTGGTCCTGGAGCATTGTGATAACAAAAGCCATGGAGCACTGTGATGACAGGCATCATGGAGCATTGTGAAGGAAGGGGCCATGGGGAATTGTAATGACAATAGAGAAATGTGATGAAAATGGTCAGCGAGGATAGTGATTAAAGTGGTCATTGAGAATTGTGATGAAAAGCGATATAGAGTATTGTGATGACAAAGGTCATGGAGAACTGTGATGACCAGGGTCATGTAGCATTGTGATGACACGGTCATGGAACGTTGTGATGACAAGAATTCTGGAGCATTTTGATGACATGGGCCATGGAGAATTGTGATGACATGGTCATGGAACATTGTGATGAAAAGAATTCCGGAGCACTGTGTTGACAAGGGCCATGGAGCATTGTGATGACAAGTGTCATGGAGCATTGTAATGAAAGATTTCATTGTGCAAGGTGATGACATAGGGGATGGAATATTGTGGTGAAACTGGTCCTGGAGCATTGTGATAACAAAAGCCATGGAGCACTGTGATGACAGGCATCATGGAGCATTGTGAAGAAAGGGGACATGGGGAATTGTAATGACAATAGAGAAATGTGATGAAAATGGTCAGCGAGCATAGTGATTAAAGTAGTCATTGAGAATTGCGATGAAAAGCGACATACAACATTGTGTTGACAAAGGTCATGGAGAAATGTGATGACCAGGGTCATGTAGCATTGTGATGACACGGTCACCGAACATTGTGATGAAAAGTATTCTGGAGCATTGTGATGACAAGGGCCATGGAGCATTGTGATGACACGGTCATGGAACATTGTGATGACAAGAAAACTGGAGCATTGTGATGACAAGGGCCATAGAGCATTTTGATGACACGGTCATGGAACATTGTGATGACAAGAATTCTGGAGCATTGTGATGACAAGGGCCATGGAGCATTGTGATGACATGGTCATGGAACATTATGATGACAAGAAATCTGGAGGATTGTGATGACAAGGGCCATGGAGCATTGTGATGACAAGTGTCATGGAGCATTGTAATGAAAGATTTCATTGTGCAATTTGATGACATAGGGGATGGAGTATTGTGATGAAACTGATCCTGGAGCATTGTGATAACAAAAGCCATGGAGCACTGTGATGACAGGCATCATGGAGCATTGTGAAGAAAGGGGACATGGGGAATTGTAATGACAATAGAGGAATGTGATGAAAATGGTCAGCGAGCATAGTGATTAAAGTGGTCATTGAGAATTGTGATGAAAAGCGACATACAACTTTGTGTTGACAAAGGTCATGGAGAACTGTGATGACCAGGGTCCTGTAGCATTGTGATGACACGATCACGGAACATTGTGATGAAAAGTATTCTGGAGCATCGTGATGACAAGGGCCATGGAGCATTGTGATGACAAGGTCATGGAACACTGTGATGACAAGAAATCTGGAGCATTGTGATGACAAGGGCCATACAGCATTGTGATGACACGGTCATGGAACATTGTGATGACAAGAATTCTGGAGCATTGTGATGACAAGGGCCATGGAGCTTTGTGATGAAACGGTCATGGAACATTGTGATGACAAGAAATCTGGAGCATTGTGATGACAAGGGCCATTCAGCATTGTGATGACTCGGTCATGGAACATTGTGATGACAAGAATTCTGGAGCATTGTGATGACAAGGGCCATGGAGAATTGTGATGACATGGTCATGGAACATTGTGATGACAAGAATTCTGGACCATTGTGATGATAAGGGCCATGGAGCATTGTGATGACAAGTGTCATGGAGCATTGTAATGAAAGATTTCATTGTGCAAGGTGATGACATAGGGGATGGAGTATTGTGATGAAACTGGTCCTGGAGCATTGTGATAACAAAAGCCATGGAGCACTGTGATGACAGGCATCATGGAGCATTGTGAAGGAAGGGTCCATGGGGAATTGTAATGACAATAGAGAAATGGGATGAAAATGGTCAGCGAGCATAGTGATTAAAGTGGTCTTTGGGAATTGTGATGAAAAACTATATACAGCATTGTGATGACAAAGGTCATGGAGAACTGTGATGACCAGGGTCATGTAGCATTGTGATGACACGGTCATGGAACATTGTGATGACAAGAATTATGGAGCATTGTGATGACACGGTCATGGAACATTGTGATGACAAGAATTCTGGAGCATTGTGATGACAGGGGCCATGGAGCATTGTGATGACTTGGTCATGGAATATTGTGATGACAAGAATTCTGGAGCATTGTGATGACACGGTTATGGAACATTGTGATGACAAGAATTATGGAGCATTGTGATGACACGGTCATGGAACATTGTGATGACAAGAATTATTGAGCATTGTGATGACACGGTCATGGAACATTGTGATGACAAGAATTCTGGAGCATTGTGATGACAAGGGCCATGGAGCATTGCGATGACACGGTCATGGAACATTGTGATGACAAGAATTCTGGAGCATTGTGATGACACGGTCATGGAACATTGTGATGAAAAGAATTCTGGAGCATTGTGATGACAAGGGCCATGGAGAATTGTGATGACATGGTCATGGAACATTGTGATGAAAAGAATTCTGGAGCATTGTGATGACACGGTCATGGAACATTGTGATGACAAGAATTCTGGAGCATTGTGATGACAAGGGCCATGGAGCATTGTGATGACACGGTCATGGAACATTGTGATGACAAGAATTCTGGAGCAATGTGATGACAAGGGCCATGGTGCATTGTCATGACACGGTCAGGGAACATTGTGATGACAAGCAATCTGGAGCATTGTGATGACCAGGGCCATGGAGCATTGTGATGACACGGTCATGGAACATTGTGATGACAAGAATTATGGAGCATTGTGATGACAAGGGCCATGGAGCATTGTGATGACACGGTCATGGAACATTGTGATGACAAGAATTCTGGAGCATTGTGATGACACGGTCATGGAACATTTTGATGACAATAATTATGGAGCATTGTGATGACACGGTCATGGAACATTGTGATGACAAGAAATCTGGAGCATTGTGATGACAAGGGCCATGGAGCATTGTGATGACACGGTCATGGAACATTGTGATGACAAGAATTCTGGAGCATTGTGATGACAAGGGCCATGGAGCATTGTGATGACACGGTCATGGAACATTGTGATGACAAGAATTCTGGAGCATTGTGATGACAAGGGCCATGGAGCATTGTGATGACACGGTCATGGAACATTGTGATGACAAGAATTCTGGAGCATTGTGATGACAAGGGCCATGGTGCATTGTCATGACACGGTCAGGGAACATTGTGATGACAAGCAATCTGGAGCATTGTGATGACCAGGGCCATGGAGCATTGTGATGACACGGTCATGGAACATTGTGATGACAAGAATTATGGAGCATTGTGATGACAAGGGCCATGGAGCATTGTGATGACAAGTGTCATGGAGCATTGTAATGAGAGGTTTCATTGTGCACCGTGATGACAAGGGGGATTGAGTATCGTGATGAAACTGGTTCTGGAGCATTGTGATAACAAAAGCCATTGAGCATTGTGATGACAGGCATCATGGAGCATTGTGAAGAATGGGGACATGGGGAATTGTAATGACAATAGAGAAATGTGATGAAAATGGTCAGCAAGCAAAATGATTAAAGTGGTCATTTAGAATTGTCATGAAAAACTATATAGAGCATTGTGATTATAAAGGTCATGGAGAACTGTGATGACCAGGGTCATGTAGCATTGTGATGACACGGTCATGGAACATTGTGATGACAAGAATTATGGAGCATTGTGATGACACGGTCATGGAACATTGTGATGACAAGCAATCTGGAGCATTGTGATGACAAGGGCCATGGAGCATTGTGATGACACGGTCATGGAACATTGTGATGACCAGAATTCCGGAGCATTGTGATGACAAGGGCCATGGAGCATTGTGATGACACGGTCATGGAACATTGTGATGAAAAGAATTCTGGAGCATTGTGATGACAAGGGCCATGGTGCATTGTGATGACAGGGTCACGGAACTTTGTGATGACAACAATCTGGAGCATTGTGATGACAAGGGCCATGGAGCATTGTGATGACAAGTGTCATGGAGCATTGTAATGAGAGGTTTCATTGTGCACCGTGATGACAAGGGGGATAGAGTATTGTGATGAAACTGGTCCTGGAGCATTGTGATAACAAAAGCCATTGAGCATTGTGATGACAGGCATCATGGAGCATTGTGAAGAATGGGGACATGGGGAATAGTAATGACAATAGAGAAATGGGATGAAAATGGTCAGCAAGCAAAGTGATTAAAGTGGTCTTTTAGAATTGTCATGAAAAACTATATAGAGCATTGTGATGACAAAGGTCATGGAGAACTGTGATGACCAGGGTCATGTAGCATTGTGATGACACGGTCATGGAACATTGTGATGACAAGAATTATGGAGCATTGTGATGACACGGTCATGGAACATTGTGATGACCAGAATTCTGGAGCATTGTGATGACAAGGGCCATGGAGCATTGTGATGACACGGTCATGGAACATTGTGATGACCAGAATTCTGGAGCATTGTGATGACAAGGGCCATGGAGCATTGTGATGACAAGTGTCATGGAGCATTGTAATGAGAGGTTTCATTGTGCACCGTGATGACAAGGGGGATAGAGTTTTGTGATGAAACTCGTCCTGGAGCATTGTGATAAAAAAGCCATTGAGCATTGTGATGACAGGCATCATGGAGCATTGTGAAGAAAGGGGTCATGGGAAATTGTAATGACAATAGAGAAATGTGATGAAAATGGTCAGCAAGCAAAGTGATTAAAGTGGTCATTTAGAATTGTCATGAAAAACTACATAGAGCATTGTGATGACAAAGGTCATGGAGAACTGTGATGGCCAGGGTCATGTAGCATTGTGATGACACGGTCATGGAACATTGTGATGACAAAAATTATGGAGCATTGTGATGACACGGTCATGGAACATTGTGATGACAAGAATTCTGCAGCATTGTGATGACAAGGGCCATGGAGCATTGTGATGACACGGTCATGGAACATTGTGATGACAAGAATTCTGGAGCATTGTGATGACACGGTCATGGAACATTGTGATGACAAGAATTCTGGAGCATTGTGATGACACGGTCATGGAACATTGTGATGAGAAGAAATCTGGTGCATTGTGATGACAAGGGCCATGGAGCATTGTGATGACACGGTCATGGAACATTGTGATGACAAGGATTCTGGAGCATTGTGATGACAAGGACCATGGAGCATTGTGATGACACGGTCATGGAACATTGTGATGACAAGAATTCTGGAGCATTGTGATGACAAGGGCCATGGTGCATTGTGATGACACGGTCATGGAACTTTGTGATGACAAGCAATCTGGAGCATTGTGATGACCAGGGCCATGGAGCATTGTGATGACACGGTCATGGAACATTGTGATGACAAGAATTCTGGAGCATTGTGATGACAAGGGCCATGGAGCATTGTGATGACACGGTCATGGAACATTGTGATGACAAGAAGTCTGGAGCATTGTGATGACAAGGGCCATGGAGAATTGTGATGACATGGTCATGGAACATTGTGATGACAAGAATTCTGGAGCATTGTGATGACAAGGGCCATGGAGCATTGTGATGACACGGTCATGGAACATTGTGATGACAAGAATTATGGAGCATTGTGATGACACGGTCATGGAACATTGTGATGACAAGAATTATGGAGCATTGTGATGACAAGGTCATGGAACATTGTGATGACAAGAATTCTGGAGCATTGTGATGACAAGGGCCATGGAGCTTTGTGATGACACGGTCATGGAACATTGTGATGAAAAGAATTCTGGAGCATTGTGGTGACAAGGGCCATGGTGCATTGTGATGACATGGTCATGGAACATTGTGATGACAAGAATTCTGGAGCATTGTGATGACACGGTCATGGAACATTGTGATGACAAGAATTATGGAGCATTGTGATGACAAGGGCCATGGAGCATTGTGATGACACGGTCATGGAACATTGTGATGACAAGAATTCTGGAGCATTGTGATGACAAGGGCCATGGAGCATTGTGATGACACGGTCATGGAACATTGTGATGACAAGAATTCTGGAGCATTGTGATGACAAGGGCCATGGAGCATTGTGATGACACGGTCATGGAACATTGTGATGACAAGAATTCTGGAGCATTGTGATGACAAGGGCCATGGAGAATTGTGATGACATGGTCATGGAACATTGTGATGACAAGAATTCTGGAGCATTGTGATGACAAGGGCCATGGAGCATTGTGATGACACGGTCATGGAACATTGTGATGACAAGAATTCTGGAGCATTGTGATGACACGGTCATGGAACATTGTGATGACAAGAATTCTGAAGCATTTTGATGACAAGGGCATGGAGCATTGTGATGACAGGGCCCATGGAGCATTTTGATGAAAAGGGAAGGGAGCATTGTGATGACTGAGTTCATGGAGCATTGTGATTAAACGGGCCATGGAGCATTGAGATGACAGGCGTCATGAGGCATGGTGATGACAGTGGTCATGGAGCATTGTTATGAAAGAGATCATGGAGCAATATGATAACAGTGGCCATGGAGCATTGTGATGACAGGTGTATTGGAGCATTGTGATGAAAGTAGTCATGCATCATTGTGATGACATGTGTCCTAGATCACTGTGATGACACGGTTCATCGAGTATTGTGATGACAAGTGTCATAGCGAATTGTGATGACAGGTGTCATGGGGCATATTGATGACATTGTTCATCTAGGAATTGTGATGAAAGGTATCATGGAGCACTGTGAAGACTGGGGGCATGAAGCATTGTTATGAAAATTGTCCTGGATTATTGTGATGACAGCAGTCATCTAAAAGTGTAATAACACGGATTATGCAGCATTGTGTTGACAAGGGTATGGACTATTGTGATGACAATAGTCATGGAGGAATGTGATGAAAGTTTTCATGGAACATCGTGATGAAAAGTGCCTGGGAGTATTGTGACGATAAAGTACATGGAGCATTGTGATGACAAGTGTCAAGGAGCATTGTAATGAAAGGTTTCATTGTGCACTGTGATGACAAGGGGGATGGAGTATAGTGATGAAACTGGTCCTGGAGCATTGTGATAATAAAAGCCTTGGAACATTGTCATGACAGGCATCATGGAGCATTGTGAAGGAAGGGGCCATGGGGAATTGTAATGACAATAGAGAAATGTGATGAAAATGGTCAGCGAGCATAGTGATTAAAGTGGTCATTGAGAATTGTGATGAAAAGCGATATAGAGTATTGTGATGACAAAGGTCATGGAGAACTGTGATGACCAGGGTCATGTAGCATTGTGATGACTCGGTCATGGAACACTGTGATGACAAAAATTCTGGAGCATTGTGATGACAAGGGCCATGGAGCTTTGTGATGACACGGTCATGGAACATTGTGATGACAAGAAATCTGGAGCATTGTGATGACAAGGGCCATGGAGCATTGTGATGACAAGTGTCATGGAGCATTGTAATGAAAGATTTCATTGTGCAAGGTGATGACATAGGGGATGGAGTATTGTGATGAAACTGGTCCTGGAGCATTGTGATAACAAAAGCCATGGAGCACTGTGATGACAGGCATCATGGAGCATTGTGAAGGAAGGGGCCATGGGGAATTGTAATGACAATAGAGAAATGTGATGAAAATGGTCAGCGAGGATAGTGATTAAAGTGGTCATTGAGAATTGTGATGAAAAGCGATATAGAGTATTGTGATGACAAAGGTCATGGAGAACTGTGATGACCAGGGTCATGTAGCATTGTGATGACACGGTCATGGAACTTTGTGATGACAAGAATTCTGGAGCATTTTGATGACATGGGCCATGGAGAATTGTGATGACATGGTCATGGAACATTGTGATGAAAAGAATTCCGGAGCACTGTGTTGACAAGGGCCATGGAGCATTGTGATGACAAGTGTCATGGAGCATTGTAATGAAAGATTTCATTGTGCAAGGTGATGACATAGGGGATGGAATATTGTGGTGAAACTGGTCCTGGAGCATTGTGATAACAAAAGCCATGGAGCACTGTGATGACAGGCATCATGGAGCATTGTGAAGAAAGGGGACATGGGGAATTGTAATGACAATAGAGAAATGTGATGAAAATGGTCAGCGAGCATAGTGATTAAAGTAGTCATTGAGAATTGCGATGAAAAGCGACATACAACATTGTGTTGACAAAGGTCATGGAGAAATGTGATGACCAGGGTCATGTAGCATTGTGATGACACGGTCACCGAACATTGTGATGAAAAGTATTCTGGAGCATTGTGATGACAAGGGCCATGGAGCATTGTGATGACACGGTCATGGAACATTGTGATGACAAGAAAACTGGAGCATTGTGATGACAAGGGCCATAGAGCATTTTGATGACACGGTCATGGAACATTGTGATGACAAGAATTCTGGAGCATTGTGATGACAAGGGCCATGGAGCATTGTGATGACATGGTCATGGAACATTATGATGACAAGAAATCTGGAGGATTGTGATGACAAGGGCCATGGAGCATTGTGATGACAAGTGTCATGGAGCATTGTAATGAAAGATTTCATTGTGCAATTTGATGACATAGGGGATGGAGTATTGTGATGAAACTGATCCTGGAGCATTGTGATAACAAAAGCCATGGAGCACTGTGATGACAGGCATCATGGAGCATTGTGAAGAAAGGGGACATGGGGAATTGTAATGACAATAGAGGAATGTGATGAAAATGGTCAGCGAGCATAGTGATTAAAGTGGTCATTGAGAATTGTGATGAAAAGCGACATACAACTTTGTGTTGACAAAGGTCATGGAGAACTGTGATGACCAGGGTCCTGTAGCATTGTGATGACACGATCACGGAACATTGTGATGAAAAGTATTCTGGAGCATCGTGATGACAAGGGCCATGGAGCATTGTGAGGACAAGGTCATGGAACATTGTGATGACAAGAAATCTGGAGCATTGTGATGACAAGGGCCATACAGCATTGTGATGACACGGTCATGGAACATTGTGATGACAAGAATTCTGGAGCATTGTGATGACAAGGGCCATGGAGCTTTGTGATGAAACGGTCATGGAACATTGTGATGACAAGAAATCTGGAGCATTGTGATGACAAGGGCCATTCAGCATTGTGATGACTCGGTCATGGAACATTGTGATGACAAGAATTCTGGAGCATTGTGATGACAAGGGCCATGGAGAATTGTGATGACATGGTCATGGAACATTGTGATGACAAGAATTCTGGACCATTGTGATGATAAGGGCCATGGAGCATTGTGATGACAAGTGTCATGGAGCATTGTAATGAAAGATTTCATTGTGCAAGGTGATGACATAGGGGATGGAGTATTGTGATGAAACTGGTCCTGGAGCATTGTGATAACAAAAGCCATGGAGCACTGTGATGACAGGCATCATGGAGCATTGTGAAGGAAGGGTCCATGGGGAATTGTAATGACAATAGAGAAATGGGATGAAAATGGTCAGCGAGCATAGTGATTAAAGTGGTCTTTGGGAATTGTGATGAAAAACTATATACAGCATTGTGATGACAAAGGTCATGGAGAACTGTGATGACCAGGGTCATGTAGCATTGTGATGACACGGTCATGGAACATTGTGATGACAAGAATTATGGAGCATTGTGATGACACGGTCATGGAACATTGTGATGACAAGAATTCTGGAGCATTGTGATGACAGGGGCCATGGAGCATTGTGATGACTTGGTCATGGAATATTGTGATGACAAGAATTCTGGAGCATTGTGATGACACGGTTATGGAACATTGTGATGACAAGAATTATGGAGCATTGTGATGACACGGTCATGGAACATTGTGATGACAAGAATTATTGAGCATTGTGATGACACGGTCATGGAACATTGTGATGACAAGAATTCTGGAGCATTGTGATGACAAGGGCCATGGAGCATTGCGATGACACGGTCATGGAACATTGTGATGACAAGAATTCTGGAGCATTGTGATGACACGGTCATGGAACATTGTGATGAAAAGAATTCTGGAGCATTGTGATGACAAGGGCCATGGAGAATTGTGATGACATGGTCATGGAACATTGTGATGAAAAGAATTCTGGAGCATTGTGATGACACGGTCATGGAACATTGTGATGACAAGAATTCTGGAGCATTGTGATGACAAGGGCCATGGAGCATTGTGATGACACGGTCATGGAACATTGTGATGACAAGAATTCTGGAGCAATGTGATGACAAGGGCCATGGTGCATTGTCATGACACGGTCAGGGAACATTGTGATGACAAGCAATCTGGAGCATTGTGATGACCAGGGCCATGGAGCATTGTGATGACACGGTCATGGAACATTGTGATGACAAGAATTATGGAGCATTGTGATGACAAGGGCCATGGAGCATTGTGATGACACGGTCATGGAACATTGTGATGACAAGAATTCTGGAGCATTGTGATGACACGGTCATGGAACATTTTGATGACAATAATTATGGAGCATTGTGATGACACGGTCATGGAACATTGTGATGACAAGAAATCTGGAGCATTGTGATGACAAGGGCCATGGAGCATTGTGATGACACGGTCATGGAACATTGTGATGACAAGAATTCTGGAGCATTGTGATGACAAGGGCCATGGAGCATTGTGATGACACGGTCATGGAACATTGTGATGACAAGAATTCTGGAGCATTGTGATGACAAGGGCCATGGAGCATTGTGATGACACGGTCATGGAACATTGTGATGACAAGAATTCTGGAGCATTGTGATGACAAGGGCCATGGTGCATTGTCATGACACGGTCAGGGAACATTGTGATGACAAGCAATCTGGAGCATTGTGATGACCAGGGCCATGGAGCATTGTGATGACACGGTCATGGAACATTGTGATGACAAGAATTATGGAGCATTGTGATGACAAGGGCCATGGAGCATTGTGATGACAAGTGTCATGGAGCATTGTAATGAGAGGTTTCATTGTGCACCGTGATGACAAGGGGGATTGAGTATCGTGATGAAACTGGTTCTGGAGCATTGTGATAACAAAAGCCATTGAGCATTGTGATGACAGGCATCATGGAGCATTGTGAAGAATGGGGACATGGGGAATTGTAATGACAATAGAGAAATGTGATGAAAATGGTCAGCAAGCAAAATGATTAAAGTGGTCATTTAGAATTGTCATGAAAAACTATATAGAGCATTGTGATTATAAAGGTCATGGAGAACTGTGATGACCAGGGTCATGTAGCATTGTGATGACACGGTCATGGAACATTGTGATGACAAGAATTATGGAGCATTGTGATGACACGGTCATGGAACATTGTGATGACAAGCAATCTGGAGCATTGTGATGACAAGGGCCATGGAGCATTGTGATGACACGGTCATGGAACATTGTGATGACCAGAATTCCGGAGCATTGTGATGACAAGGGCCATGGAGCATTGTGATGACACGGTCATGGAACATTGTGATGAAAAGAATTCTGGAGCATTGTGATGACAAGGGCCATGGTGCATTGTGATGACAGGGTCACGGAACTTTGTGATGACAACAATCTGGAGCATTGTGATGACAAGGGCCATGGAGCATTGTGATGACAAGTGTCATGGAGCATTGTAATGAGAGGTTTCATTGTGCACCGTGATGACAAGGGGGATAGAGTATTGTGATGAAACTGGTCCTGGAGCATTGTGATAACAAAAGCCATTGAGCATTGTGATGACAGGCATCATGGAGCATTGTGAAGAATGGGGACATGGGGAATAGTAATGACAATAGAGAAATGGGATGAAAATGGTCAGCAAGCAAAGTGATTAAAGTGGTCTTTTAGAATTGTCATGAAAAACTATATAGAGCATTGTGATGACAAAGGTCATGGAGAACTGTGATGACCAGGGTCATGTAGCATTGTGATGACACGGTCATGGAACATTGTGATGACAAGAATTATGGAGCATTGTGATGACACGGTCATGGAACATTGTGATGACCAGAATTCTGGAGCATTGTGATGACAAGGGCCATGGAGCATTGTGATGACACGGTCATGGAACATTGTGATGACCAGAATTCTGGAGCATTGTGATGACAAGGGCCATGGAGCATTGTGATGACACGGTCATGGAACATTGTGATGAAAAGAATTCTGGAGCATTGTGATGACAAGGGCCATGGTGCATTGTGATGACATGGTCACGGAACTTTGTGATGACAACAATCTGGAGCATTGTGATGACAAGGGCCATGGAGCATTGTGATGACAAGTGTCATGGAGCATTGTAATGAGAGGTTTCATTGTGCACCGTGATGACAAGGGGGATAGAGTTTTGTGATGAAACTCGTCCTGGAGCATTGTGATAAAAAAGCCATTGAGCATTGTGATGACAGGCATCATGGAGCATTGTGAAGAAAGGGGTCATGGGAAATTGTAATGACAATAGAGAAATGTGATGAAAATGGCCAGCAAGCAAAGTGATTAAAGTGGTCATTTAGAATTGTCATGAAAAACTACATAGAGCATTGTGATGACAAAGGTCATGGAGAACTGTGATGGCCAGGGTCATGTAGCATTGTGATGACACGGTCATGGAACATTGTGATGACAAAAATTATGGAGCATTGTGATGACACGGTCATGGAACATTGTGATGACAAGAATTCTGGAGAATTGTGATGACATGGCCATGGAGCATTGTGATGACACGGTCATGGAACATTGTGATGACCAGAATTCCGGAGCATTGTGATGACAAGGGCCATGGAGCATTGTGATGACACGGTCATGGAACATTGTGATGAAAAGAATTCTGGAGCATTGTGATGACAAGGGCCATGGTGCATTGTGATGACAGGGTCACGGAACTTTGTGATGACAACAATCTGGAGCATTGTGATGACAAGGGCCATGGAGCATTGTGATGACAAGTGTCATGGAGCATTGTAATGAGAGGTTTCATTGTGCACCGTGATGACAAGGGGGATAGAGTATTGTGATGAAACTGGTCCTGGAGCATTGTGATAACAAAAGCCATTGAGCATTGTGATGACAGGCATCATGGAGCATTGTGAAGAATGGGGACATGGGGAATAGTAATGACAATAGAGAAATGGGATGAAAATGGTCAGCAAGCAAAGTGATTAAAGTGGTCTTTTAGAATTGTCATGAAAAACTATATAGAGCATTGTGATGACAAAGGTCATGGAGAACTGTGATGACCAGGGTCATGTAGCATTGTGATGACACGGTCATGGAACATTGTGATGACAAGAATTATGGAGCATTGTGATGACACGGTCATGGAACATTGTGATGACCAGAATTCTGGAGCATTGTGATGACAAGGGCCATGGAGCATTGTGATGACACGGTCATGGAACATTGTGATGACCAGAATTCTGGAGCATTGTGATGACAAGGGCCATGGAGCATTGTGATGACACGGTCATGGAACATTGTGATGACAAGAAAACTGGAGCATTGTGATGACAAGGGCCATAGAGCATTTTGATGACACGGTCATGGAACATTGTGATGACAAGAATTCTGGAGCATTGTGATGACAAGGGCCATGGAGCATTGTGATGACATGGTCATGGAACATTATGATGACAAGAAATCTGGAGGATTGTGATGACAAGGGCCATGGAGCATTGTGATGACAAGTGTCATGGAGCATTGTAATGAAAGATTTCATTGTGCAATTTGATGACATAGGGGATGGAGTATTGTGATGAAACTGATCCTGGAGCATTGTGATAACAAAAGCCATGGAGCACTGTGATGACAGGCATCATGGAGCATTGTGAAGAAAGGGGACATGGGGAATTGTAATGACAATAGAGGAATGTGATGAAAATGGTCAGCGAGCATAGTGATTAAAGTGGTCATTGAGAATTGTGATGAAAAGCGACATACAACTTTGTGTTGACAAAGGTCATGGTGAACTGTGATGACCAGGGTCCTGTAGCATTGTGATGACACGATCACGGAACATTGTGATGAAAAGTATTCTGGAGCATCGTGATGACAAGGGCCATGGAGCATTGTGATGACAAGGTCATGGAACACTGTGATGACAAGAAATCTGGAGCATTGTGATGACAAGGGCCATACAGCATTGTGATGACACGGTCATGGAACATTGTGATGACAAGAATTCTGGAGCATTGTGATGACAAGGGCCATGGAGCTTTGTGATGAAACGGTCATGGAACATTGTGATGACAAGAAATCTGGAGCATTGTGATGACAAGGGCCATTCAGCATTGTGATGACTCGGTCATGGAACATTGTGATGACAAGAATTCTGGAGCATTGTGATGACAAGGGCCATGGAGAATTGTGATGACATGGTCATGGAACATTGTGATGACAAGAATTCTGGACCATTGTGATGATAAGGGCCATGGAGCATTGTGATGACAAGTGTCATGGAGCATTGTAATGAAAGATTTCATTGTGCAAGGTGATGACATAGGGGATGGAGTATTGTGATGAAACTGGTCCTGGAGCATTGTGATAACAAAAGCCATGGAGCACTGTGATGACAGGCATCATGGAGCATTGTGAAGGAAGGGTCCATGGGGAATTGTAATGACAATAGAGAAATGGGATGAAAATGGTCAGCGAGCATAGTGATTAAAGTGGTCTTTGGGAATTGTGATGAAAAACTATATACAGCATTGTGATGACAAAGGTCATGGAGAACTGTGATGACCAGGGTCATGTAGCATTGTGATGACACGGTCATGGAACATTGTGATGACAAGAATTATGGAGCATTGTGATGACACGGTCATGGAACATTGTGATGACAAGAATTCTGGAGCATTGTGATGACAGGGGCCATGGAGCATTGTGATGACTTGGTCATGGAATATTGTGATGACAAGAATTCTGGAGCATTCTGATGACACGGTTATGGAACATTGTGATGACAAGAATTATGGAGCATTGTGATGACACGGTCATGGAACATTGTGATGACAAGAATTATTGAGCATTGTGATGACACGGTCATGGAACATTGTGATGACAAGAATTCTGGAGCATTGTGATGACAAGGGCCATGGAGCATTGCGATGACACGGTCATGGAACATTGTGATGACAAGAATTCTGGAGCATTGTGATGACACGGTCATGGAACATTGTGATGAAAAGAATTCTGGAGCATTGTGATGACAAGGGCCATGGAGAATTGTGATGACATGGTCATGGAACATTGTGATGAAAAGAATTCTGGAGCATTGTGATGACACGGTCATGGAACATTGTGATGACAAGAATTCTGGAGCATTGTGATGACAAGGGCCATGGAGCATTGTGATGACACGGTCATGGAACATTGTGATGACAAGAATTCTGGAGCAATGTGATGACAAGGGCCATGGTGCATTGTCATGACACGGTCAGGGAACATTGTGATGACAAGCAATCTGGAGCATTGTGATGACCAGGGCCATGGAGCATTGTGATGACACGGTCATGGAACATTGTGATGACAAGAATTATGGAGCATTGTGATGACAAGGGCCATGGAGCATTGTGATGACACGGTCATGGAACATTGTGATGACAAGAATTCTGGAGCATTGTGATGACACGGTCATGGAACATTTTGATGACAATAATTATGGAGCATTGTGATGACACGGTCATGGAACATTGTGATGACAAGAAATCTGGAGCATTGTGATGACAAGGGCCATGGAGCATTGTGATGACACGGTCATGGAACATTGTGATGACAAGAATTCTGGAGCATTGTGATGACAAGGGCCATGGAGCATTGTGATGACACGGTCATGGAACATTGTGATGACAAGAATTCTGGAGCATTGTGATGACAAGGGCCATGGAGCATTGTGATGACACGGTCATGGAACATTGTGATGACAAGAATTCTGGAGCATTGTGATGACAAGGGCCATGGTGCATTGTCATGACACGGTCAGGGAACATTGTGATGACAAGCAATCTGGAGCATTGTGATGACCAGGGCCATGGAGCATTGTGATGACACGGTCATGGAACATTGTGATGACAAGAATTATGGAGCATTGTGATGACAAGGGCCATGGAGCATTGTGATGACACGGTCATGGAACATTGTGATGACAAGAATTCTGGAGCATTGTGATGACACGGTCATGGAACATTTTGATGACAATAATTATGGAGCATTGTGATGACACGGTCATGGAACATTGTGATGACAAGAAATCTGGAGCATTGTGATGACAAGGGCCATGGAGCATTGTGATGACACGGTCATGGAACATTGTGATGACAAGAATTCTGGAGCATTGTGATGACAAGGGCCATGGAGCATTGTGATGACACGGTCATGGAACATTGTGATGACAAGAATTCTGGAGCATTGTGATGACAAGGGCCATGGAGCATTGTGATGACACGGTCATGGAACATTTTGATGACAAGAATTCTGGAGCATTGTGATGACAAGGGCCATGTTGCATTGTGGTGACACGGTCATGGAACTTTGTGATGACAAGCAATCTGGAGCATTGTGATGACACGGTCATGGAACATTGTGATGACAAGAATTCTGGAGCATTGTGATGACAAGAATTCTGGAGCATTGTGATGACACGGTCATGGAACATTGTGATGACAAGAATTCTGGAGCATTGTGATGACACGGTTATGGAACATTTTGATGACAAGAATTCTGGAGCATTGTGATGACACGGTCATGGAACATTGTGAGGACAAGAATTCTGGAGCATTGTTATGACAAGGGCCATGGAGCATTGTGATGACACGGTCATGGAACATTGTGATGAAAAGAATTCTGGAGCATTGTGATGACAAGGGCCATGGAGCATTGTGATGACAAGGTCATGGAACATTGTGATGACAAGAATTCTGGAGCATTGTTATGACAAGGGCCATGGAGAATTGTCAAGACATGGTCATGGAATATTGTGATGACAAGAATTCTGGAGCATTCTGATGACACGGTTATGGAACATTGTGATGACAAGAATTATGGAGCATTGTGATGACACGGTCATGGAACATTGTGATGACAAGAATTATTGAGCATTGTGATGACACGGTCATGGAACATTGTGATGACAAGAATTCTGGAGCATTGTGATGACAAGGGCCATGGAGCATTGCGATGACACGGTCATGGAACATTGTGATGACAAGAATTCTGGAGCATTGTGATGACACGGTCATGGAACATTGTGATGAAAAGAATTCTGGAGCATTGTGATGACAAGGGCCATGGAGAATTGTGATGACATGGTCATGGAACATTGTGATGAAAAGAATTCTGGAGCATTGTGATGACACGGTCATGGAACATTGTGATGACAAGAATTCTGGAGCATTGTGATGACAAGGGCCATGGAGCATTGTGATGACACGGTCATGGAACATTGTGATGACAAGAATTCTGGAGCAATGTGATGACAAGGGCCATGGTGCATTGTCATGACACGGTCAGGGAACATTGTGATGACAAGCAATCTGGAGCATTGTGATGACCAGGGCCATGGAGCATTGTGATGACACGGTCATGGAACATTGTGATGACAAGAATTATGGAGCATTGTGATGACAAGGGCCATGGAGCATTGTGATGACACGGTCATGGAACATTGTGATGACAAGAATTCTGGAGCATTGTGATGACACGGTCATGGAACATTTTGATGACAATAATTATGGAGCATTGTGATGACACGGTCATGGAACATTGTGATGACAAGAAATCTGGAGCATTGTGATGACAAGGGCCATGGAGCATTGTGATGACACGGTCATGGAACATTGTGATGACAAGAATTCTGGAGCATTGTGATGACAAGGGCCATGGAGCATTGTGATGACACGGTCATGGAACATTGTGATGACAAGAATTCTGGAGCATTGTGATGACAAGGGCCATGGAGCATTGTGATGACACGGTCATGGAACATTGTGATGACAAGAATTCTGGAGCATTGTGATGACAAGGGCCATGGTGCATTGTCATGACACGGTCAGGGAACATTGTGATGACAAGCAATCTGGAGCATTGTGATGACCAGGGCCATGGAGCATTGTGATGACACGGTCATGGAACATTGTGATGACAAGAATTATGGAGCATTGTGATGACAAGGGCCATGGAGCATTGTGATGACACGGTCATGGAACATTGTGATGACAAGAATTCTGGAGCATTGTGATGACACGGTCATGGAACATTTTGATGACAATAATTATGGAGCATTGTGATGACACGGTCATGGAACATTGTGATGACAAGAAATCTGGAGCATTGTGATGACAAGGGCCATGGAGCATTGTGATGACACGGTCATGGAACATTGTGATGACAAGAATTCTGGAGCATTGTGATGACAAGGGCCATGGAGCATTGTGATGACACGGTCATGGAACATTGTGATGACAAGAATTCTGGAGCATTGTGATGACAAGGGCCATGGAGCATTGTGATGACACGGTCATGGAACATTTTGATGACAAGAATTCTGGAGCATTGTGATGACAAGGGCCATGTTGCATTGTGGTGACACGGTCATGGAACTTTGTGATGACAAGCAATCTGGAGCATTGTGATGACACGGTCATGGAACATTGTGATGACAAGAATTCTGGAGCATTGTGATGACAAGAATTCTGGAGCATTGTGATGACACGGTCATGGAACATTGTGATGACAAGAATTCTGGAGCATTGTGATGACACGGTTATGGAACATTTTGATGACAAGAATTCTGGAGCATTGTGATGACACGGTCATGGAACATTGTGAGGACAAGAATTCTGGAGCATTGTTATGACAAGGGCCATGGAGCATTGTGATGACACGGTCATGGAACATTGTGATGAAAAGAATTCTGGAGCATTGTGATGACAAGGGCCATGGAGCATTGTGATGACAAGGTCATGGAACATTGTGATGACAAGAATTCTGGAGCATTGTTATGACAAGGGCCATGGAGAATTGTCAAGACATGGTCATGGAACATTGTGATGACAAGAATTCTGTAGCATTGTGATGACATGTTTCATGGAGCATTGTAATGAAACTTTTCATTGTGCACCGTGATGACAAGGGGGATGGAGTATTGTGATGAAACTTGTCCTGGAGCATTGTGATAACAAAGCCATTGAGCATTGTGATGACAGGCATCATGGAGCATTGTGAAGAAAGTTGTCATATGGAATTGTAATGACAATAGAGAAATGTGATGAAAATGGTCATCAAGCAAAGTGATTAAAGTGGTCATTTAGAATTGTCATGAAAAACTATATAGAGCATTGTGATGACAAAGGTCATGGAGAACTGTGATGACCAGTGTCATGTAGCATTGTGATGACACGGTCATGGAACATTGTGATGACAAGAATTCTGGAGCATTGTGATGACACGGTCATGGAACATTGTGATGACAAGAATTCTGGAGCATTGTTATGACAAGGGCCATGGAGAATTATGATGACATGGTCATGGAACATTGTGATGACAAGAATTCTGTAGCATTGTGATGACATGTGTCATGGAGCATTGTAATGAAACTTTTCATTGTGCACCGTGATGACAAGGGGGATGGAGTATTGTGATGAAACTTGTCCTGGAGCATTGTGATAACAAAGCCATTGAGCATTGTGATGACAGGCATCATGGAGCATTGTGAAGAAAGTTGTCATATGGAATTGTAATGACAATAGAGAAATGTGATGAAAATGGTCATCAAGCAAAGTGATTAAAGTGGTCATTTAGAATTGTCATGAAAAACTATATAGAGCATTGTGATGACAAAGGTCATGGAGAACTGTGATGACCAGTGTCATGTAGCATTGTGATGACACGGTCATGGAACATTGTGATGACAAGAATTATGGAGCATTGTGATGACACGGTCATGGAACATTGTGATGACAAGAATTCTGGAGCATTGTTATGACAAGGGCCATGGAGAATTATGATGACATGGTCATGGAACATTGTGATGACAAGAATTCTGTAGCATTGTGATGACATGTGTCATGGAGCATTGTAATGAAACTTTTCATTGTGCACCGTGATGACAAGGGGGATGGAGTATTGTGATGAAACTTGTCCTGGAGCATTGTGATAACAAAGCCATTGAGCATTGTGATGACAGGCATCATGGAGCATTGTGAAGAAAGTTGTCATATGGAATTGTAATGACAATAGAGAAATGTGATGAAAATGGTCATCAAGCAAAGTGATTAAAGTGGTCATTTAGAATTGTCATGAAAAACTATATAGAGCATTGTGATGACAAAGGTCATGGAGAACTGTGATGACCAGGGTCATGTAGCATTGTGATGACACGGTCATGGAACATTGTGATGACAAGAATTATGGAGCATTGTGATGACACGGTCATGGAACTTTGTGATGACCAGAATTCTGGAGCATTGTGATGAAAAGGGCCATGGAGTATTGTGATGACACGATCATGGAACATTGTGATGACCAGAATTCTGGAGCATTGTGATGACAAGGGCCATGGAGCATTGTGATGACAAGTGTCATGGAGCATTGTAATGAGAGGTTTCATTGTGCACCGTGATGACAAGGGGGATGGAGTATTGTGATGAAACTGGTCCTGGAGCATTGTGATAACAAAAGCCATTGTGCATTGTGATGACAGGCATCATGGAGCATTGTGAAGAAAGGGGTCATGGGAAATTGTAATGACAATAGAGTAATGTGATGAAAATGGTCAGCAAGCAAAGTGATTAAAGTGGTCATTTAGAATTGTCATGAAAAACTACATAGAGCATTGTGATGACAAAGGTCATGGAGAACTGTGATGGCCAGGGTCATGTAGCATTGTGATGACACGGTCATGGAACATTGTGATGACAAGAATTCTGGAGCATTGTGATGACACGGTCATGGAATATTGTGATGACAAGAATTCTGGAGCATTGTGATGACAAGGGCCATGGAGCATTGTGATGACACGGTCATGGAACATTGTGATGACAAGAATTCTGGAGCATTGTGATGACAAGAGCCATGGAGAATTGTGATGACATGGTCATGGAACATGGTGATGACAAGAATTCTGGCGCATTGTGATGACAAGGGCCATGGAGCATTGTGATGACATGATCATCGATCATTGTGATGACAAGAATTCTGGAGCATTGTGATGACAAGGGCCATGGAGCATTGTGATGACACGGTCATGGAACATTGTAATGACAAGTATTCTGGAGCATTGTGATGACAAGTGCCATGGAGCGTTGTGATGACACGGTCATGGAACATTGTGATGACAAGAATTCTGGAGGATTGTGATGACAAGGGCCATGGAGCATTGTGATGACACGGTCATGGAACATTGTGATGACAATAATTCTGGAGCATTGTGATGACAAGGGCCATTCAGCATTGTGATGACACGGTCATGGAACATTGTGATGACAAGAATTCTGGAGCATTGTGATGACAAGGGCCATGGAGCATTGTGATGACACGGTCATGGAACATTGTGATGACAAGAATTCTGGAGCATTGTGATGATACGGTCATGGAACATTTTGATGACAAGAATTATGGAGCATTGTGATGACACTGTCATGGAACATTGTGATGACAAGAAATCTGGAGCATTGTGATGACAAGGGCCATGGAGCATTGTGATGACACGGTCATGGAACATTGTGATGACAAGAATTCTGGAGCATTTTGATGACAAGGGCCATGGAGCATTGTGATGACACGGTCATGGAACATTTTGATGACAAGAATTCTGGAGCATTGTGATGACAAGGGCCATGGTGCATTGTGGTGACACGGTCATGGAACTTTGTGATGACAAGCAATCTGGAGCATTGTGATGACACGGTCATGGAACATTGTGATGACAAGAATTCTGGAGCATTGTGATGACAAGAATTCTGGAGTATTGTGATGACACGGTCATGGAACATTGTGATGACAAGAATTCTGGAGCATTGTGATGACACGGTCATGGAACATTTTGATGACAAGAATTATGGAGCATTGTGATGACACGGTCATGGAACATTGTGAGGACAAGAATTCTGGAGCATTGTGATGACAAGGGCCATGGAGCATTTTGATGACACGGTCATGGAACATTGTGATGAGAAGAATTCTGGAGCATTGTGATGACAATGGCCATGGAGCATTGTGATGACACGGTCATGGAACATTGAGATGACAAGTATTCTGAAACATTGTGATGACAAGGGCCATGGAGCATTGTGATGGCACGGTCATGGAACATTGTGATGACAAGAATTCTGGAGCATTGTGATGACAAGGGCCATGGAGCATTGTGATGACAAGGTCATGGAACATGGTGATGACAAGAATTCTGGAGCATTGTTATGACAAGGGCCATGGAGAATTGTGATGACATGGTCATGGAACATTTTGATGACAAGAATTCTGTAGCATTGTGATGACATGTGTCATGGAGCATTGTAATGAAACTTTTCATTGTGCACCGTGATGACAAGGGGGATGGAGTATTGTGATGAAACTTGTCCTGGAGCATTGTGATAACAAAGCCATTGAGTATTGTGATGACAGGCATCATGGAGCATTGTGAAGAAAGTTGTCATATGGAATTGTAATGACAATAGAGAAATGTGATGAAAATGGTCATCAAGCAAAGTGATTAAAGTGGTCATTTAGAATTGTCATGAAAAACTATATAGAGCATTGTGATGACAAAGGTCATGGAGAACTGTGATGACCAGGGTCATGTAGCATTGTGATGACACGGTCATGGAACATTGTGATGACAAGAATTCTGGAGCATTGTGATGACAAGGGCCATGGAGCATTGTGATGACACGGTCATGGAACATTGTGATGACAAGAATTCTGGAGCATTGTGATGACAAGGGCCATGGAGCATTGTGATGACACGGTCATGGAACATTGTGATGACAAGAAGTCTGGAGCATTGTGATGACAAGGGCCATGGAGAATTGTGATGACATGGTCATGGAACATTGTGATGACAAGAATTCTGGAGCATTGTGATGACAAGGGCCATGGAGCATTGTGATGACACGGTCATGGAACATTGTGATGACAAGAATTATGGAGCATTGTGATGACACGGTCATGGAACATTGTGATGACAAGAATTATGGAGCATTGTGATGACAAGGTCATGGAACATTGTGATGACAAGAATTCTGGAGCATTGTGATGACAAGGGCCATGGAGCATTGTGATGACACGGTCATGGAACATTGTGATGAAAAGAATTCTGGAGCATTGTGGTGACAAGGGCCATGGTGCATTGTGATGACATGGTCATGGAACATTGTGATGACAAGAATTCTGGAGCATTGTGATGACACCGTCATGGAACATTGTGATGACAAGAATTCTGGAGCATTGTGATGACAAGGGCCATGGAGCATTGTGATGACACGGTCATGGAACATTGTGATGACAAGAATTCTGGAGCATTGTGATGACAAGGGCCATGGAGAATTGTGATGACATGGTCATGGAACATTGTGATGACAAGAATTCTGGAGCATTGTGATGACAAGGGCCATGGAGCATTGTGATGACACGGTCATGGAACATTGTGATGCCAAGAATTCTGGAGCATTGTGATGACAAGGGCCATGGAGCATTGTGATGACATGGTCATGGAACATTGTGATGACAAGAAATCTGGAGCATTGTGATGACAAGGGCCATGGAGCATTGTGATGACAAGTGTCATGGAGCATTGTAATGAGAGGTTTCATTGTGCACCGTGATGACAAGGGGGATAGAGTTTTGTGATGAAACTCGTCCTGGAGCATTGTGATAAAAAAGCCATTGAGCATTGTGATGACAGGCATCATGGAGCATTGAAAAGAAAGGGGTCATGGGAAATTGTAATGACAATAGAGAAATGTGATGAAAATGGTCAGCAAGCAAAGTGATTAAAGTGGTCATTTAGAATTGTCATGAAAAACTACATAGAGCATTGTGATGACAAAGGTCATGGAGAACTGTGATGGCCAGGGTCATGTAGCATTGTGATGACACGGTCATGGAACATGGTGATGACAAAAATTATGGAGCATTGTGATGACACGGTCATGGAACATTGTGATGACAAGAATTCTGCAGCATTGTGATGACAAGGGCCATGGAGCATTGTGATGACACGGTCATGGAACATTGTGATGACAAGAATTCTGTAGCATTGTGATGACACGGTCATGGAACATTGTGATGACAAGAATTCTGGAGCATTGTGATGACACGGTCATGGAACATTGTGATGAGAAGAAATCTGGTGCATTGTGATGACAAGGGCCATGGAGCATTGTGATGACACGGTCATGGAACATTGTGATGACAAGGATTCTGGAGCATTGTGATGACAAGGACCATGGAGCATTGTGATGACACGGTCATGGAACATTGTGATGACAAGAATTCTGGAGCATTGTGATGACAAGGGCCATGGTGCATTGTGATGACACGGTCATGGAACTTTGTGATGACAAGCAATCTGGAGCATTGTGATGACCAGGGGCATGGAGCATTGTGATGACACGGTCATGGAACATTGTGATGACAAGAATTCTGGAGCATTGTGATGACAAGGGCCATGGAGCATTGTGATGACACGGTCATGGAACATTGTGATGACAAGAAGTCTGGAGCATTGTGATGACAAGGGCCATGGAGAATTGTGATGACATGGTCATGGAACATTGTGATGACAAGAATTCTGGAGCATTGTGATGACAAGGGCCATGGAGCATTGTGATGACACGGTCATGGAACATTGTGATGACAAGAATTATGGAGCATTGTGATGACACGGTCATGGAACATTGTGATGACAAGAATTATGGAGCATTGTGATGACACGGTCATGGAACATTGTGATGACAAGAATTCTGGAGCATTGTGATGACAAGAATTCTGGAGCATTGTGATGACAAGGGCCATGGAGCATTGTAATGAGAGGTTTCATTGTGCACCGTGATGACAAGGGGGATTGAGTATCGTGATGAAACTGGTTCTGGAGCATTGTGATAACAAAAGCCATTGAGCATTGTGATGACAGGCATCATGGAGCATTGTGAAGAATGGGGACATGGGGAATTGTAATGACAATAGAGAAATGTGATGAAAATGGTCAGCAAGCAAAATGATTAAAGTGGTCATTTAGAATTGTCATGAAAAACTATATAGAGCATTGTGATTATAAAGGTCATGGAGAACTGTGATGACCAGGGTCATGTAGCATTGTGATGACACGGTCATGGAACATTGTGATGACAAGAATTATGGAGCATTGTGATGACACGGTCATGGAACATTGTGATGACAAGCAATCTGGAGCATTGTGATGACAAGGGCCATGGAGCATTGTGATGACACGGTCATGGAACATTGTGATGACCAGAATTCCGGAGCATTGTGATGACAAGGGCCATGGAGCATTGTGATGACACGGTCATGGAACATTGTGATGAAAAGAATTCTGGAGCATTGTGATGACAAGGGCCATGGTGCATTGTGATGACAGGGTCACGGAACTTTGTGATGACAACAATCTGGAGCATTGTGATGACAAGGGCCATGGAGCATTGTGATGACAAGTGTCATGGAGCATTGTAATGAGAGGTTTCATTGTGCACCGTGATGACAAGGGGGATAGAGTATTGTGATGAAACTGGTCCTGGAGCATTGTGATAACAAAAGCCATTGAGCATTGTGATGACAGGCATCATGGAGCATTGTGAAGAATGGGGACATGGGGAATAGTAATGACAATAGAGAAATGGGATGAAAATGGTCAGCAAGCAAAGTGATTAAAGTGGTCTTTTAGAATTGTCATGAAAAACTATATAGAGCATTGTGATGACAAAGGTCATGGAGAACTGTGATGACCAGGGTCATGTAGCATTGTGATGACACGGTCATGGAACATTGTGATGACAAGAATTATGGAGCATTGTGATGACACGGTCATGGAACATTGTGATGACCAGAATTCTGGAGCATTGTGATGACAAGGGCCATGGAGCATTGTGATGACACGGTCATGGAACATTGTGATGACCAGAATTCTGGAGCATTGTGATGACAAGGGCCATGGAGCATTGTGATGACACGGTCATGGAACATTGTGATGAAAAGAATTCTGGAGCATTGTGATGACAAGGGCCATGGTGCATTGTGATGACATGGTCACGGAACTTTGTGATGACAACAATCTGGAGCATTGTGATGACAAGGGCCATGGAGCATTGTGATGACAAGTGTCATGGAGCATTGTAATGAGAGGTTTCATTGTGCACCGTGATGACAAGGGGGATAGAGTTTTGTGATGAAACTCGTCCTGGAGCATTGTGATAAAAAAGCCATTGAGCATTGTGATGACAGGCATCATGGAGCATTGTGAAGAAAGGGGTCATGGGAAATTGTAATGACAATAGAGAAATGTGATGAAAATGGTCAGCAAGCAAAGTGATTAAAGTGGTCATTTAGAATTGTCATGAAAAACTACATAGAGCATTGTGATGACAAAGGTCATGGAGAACTGTGATGGCCAGGGTCATGTAGCATTGTGATGACACGGTCATGGAACATTGTGATGACAAAAATTATGGAGCATTGTGATGACACGGTCATGGAACATTGTGATGACAAGAATTCTGCAGCATTGTGATGACAAGGGCCATGGAGCATTGTGATGACACGGTCATGGAACATTGTGATGACAAGAAGTCTGGAGCATTGTGATGACAAGGGCCATGGAGAATTGTGATGACATGGTCATGGAACATTGTGATGACAAGAATTCTGGAGCATTGTGATGACAAGGGCCATGGAGCATTGTGATGACACGGTCATGGAACATTGTGATGACAAGAATTATGGAGCATTGTGATGACACGGTCATGGAACATTGTGATGACAAGAATTATGGAGCATTGTGATGACAAGGTCATGGAACATTGTGATGACAAGAATTCTGGAGCATTGTGATGACAAGGGCCATGGAGCATTGTGATGACACGGTCATGGAACATTGTGATGACAAGAAGTCTGGAGCATTGTGATGACAAGGGCCATGGAGAATTGTGATGACATGGTCATGGAACATTGTGATGACAAGAATTCTGGAGCATTGTGATGACAAGGGCCATGGAGCATTGTGATGACACGGTCATGGAACATTGTGATGACAAGAATTATGGAGCATTGTGATGACACGGTCATGGAACATTGTGATGACAAGAATTATGGAGCATTGTGATGACAAGGTCATGGAACATTGTGATGACAAGAATTCTGGAGCATTGTGATGACAAGGGCCATGGAGCTTTGTGATGACACGGTCATGGAACATTGTGATGAAAAGAATTCTGGAGCATTGTGGTGACAAGGGCCATGGTGCATTGTGATGACATGGTCATGGAACATTGTGATGACAAGAATTCTGGAGCATTGTGATGACACGGTCATGGAACATTGTGATGACAAGAATTATGGAGCATTGTGATGACAAGGGCCATGGAGCATTGTGATGACACGGTCATGGAACATTGTGATGACAAGAATTCTGGAGCATTGTGATGACAAGGGCCATGGAGCATTGTGATGACACGGTCATGGAACATTGTGATGACAAGAATTCTGGAGCATTGTGATGACAAGGGCCATGGAGCATTGTGATGACACGGTCATGGAACATTGTGATGACAAGAATTCTGGAGCATTGTGATGACAAGGGCCATGGAGAATTGTGATGACATGGTCATGGAACATTGTGATGACAAGAATTCTGGAGCATTGTGATGACAAGGGCCATGGAGCATTGTGATGACACGGTCATGGAACATTGTGATGACAAGAATTCTGGAGCATTGTGATGACACGGTCATGGAACATTGTGATGACAAGAATTCTGAAGCATTTTGATGACAAGGGCATGGAGCATTGTGATGACAGGGCCCATGGAGCATTTTGATGAAAAGGGAAGGGAGCATTGTGATGACTGAGTTCATGGAGCATTGTGATTAAACGGGCCATGGAGCATTGAGATGACAGGCGTCATGAGGCATGGTGATGACAGTGGTCATGGAGCATTGTTATGAAAGAGATCATGGAGCAATATGATAACAGTGGCCATGGAGCATTGTGATGACAGGTGTATTGGAGCATTGTGATGAAAGTAGTCATGCATCATTGTGATGACATGTGTCCTAGATCACTGTGATGACACGGTTCATCGAGTATTGTGATGACAAGTGTCATAGCGAATTGTGATGACAGGTGTCATGGGGCATATTGATGACATTGTTCATCTAGGAATTGTGATGAAAGGTATCATGGAGCACTGTGAAGACTGGGGGCATGAAGCATTGTTATGAAAATTGTCCTGGATTATTGTGATGACAGCAGTCATCTAAAAGTGTAATAACACGGATTATGCAGCATTGTGTTGACAAGGGTATGGACTATTGTGATGACAATAGTCATGGAGGAATGTGATGAAAGTTTTCATGGAACATCGTGATGAAAAGTGCCTGGGAGCATTGTGACGATAAAGTACATGGAGCATTGTGATGACAAGTGTCAAGGAGCATTGTAATGAAAGGTTTCATTGTGCACTGTGATGACAAGGGGGATGGAGTATAGTGATGAAACTGGTCCTGGAGCATTGTGATAATAAAAGCCTTGGAACATTGTCATGACAGGCATCATGGAGCATTGTGAAGGAAGGGGCCATGGGGAATTGTAATGACAATAGAGAAATGTGATGAAAATGGTCAGCGAGCATAGTGATTAAAGTGGTCATTGAGAATTGTGATGGAAAGCGATATAGAGTATTGTGATGACAAAGGTCATGGAGAACTGTGATGACCAGGGTCATGTAGCATTGTGATGACTCGGTCATGGAACACTGTGATGACAAAAATTCTGGAGCATTGTGATGACAAGGGCCATGGAGCTTTGTGATGACACGGTCATGGAACATTGTGATGACAAGAATTCTGGAGCATTGTGATGACAAGGGCCATGGAGCATTGTGGTGACACGGTCATGGAACATTGTGATGAAAAGAATTCTGGAGCATTGTGGTGACAAGGGCCATGGTGCATTGTGATGACATGGTCATGGAACATTGTGATGACAAGAATTCTGGAGCATTGTGATGACACGGTCATGGAACATTGTGATGACAAGAATTATGGAGCATTGTGATGACAAGGGCCATGGAGCATTGTGATGACACGGTCATGGAACATTGTGATGACAAGAATTCTGGAGCATTGTGATGACAAGGGCCATGGAGCATTGTGATGACACGGTCATGGAACATTGTGATGACAAGAATTCTGGAGCATTGTGATGACAAGGGCCATGGAGCATTGTGATGACACGGTCATGGAACATTGTGATGACAAGAATTCTGGAGCATTGTGATGACAAGGGCCATGGAGAATTGTGATGACATGGTCATGGAACATTGTGATGACAAGAATTCTGGAGCATTGTGATGACAAGGGCCATGGAGCATTGTGATGACACGGTCATGGAACATTGTGATGACAAGAATTCTGGAGCATTGTGATGACACGGTCATGGAACATTGTGATGACAAGAATTCTGAAGCATTTTGATGACAAGCGCATGGAGCATTGTGATGACAGGGCCCATGGAGCATTTTGATGAAAAGGGAAGGGAGCATTGTGATGACTGAGTTCATGGAGCATTGTGATTAAACGGGCCATGGAGCATTGAGATGACAGGCGTCATGAGGCATGGTGATGACAGTGGTCATGGAGCATTGTTATGAAAGAGATCATGGAGCAATATGATAACAGTGGCCATGGAGCATTGTGATGACAGGTGTATTGGAGCATTGTGATGAAAGTAGTCATGCATCATTGTGATGACATGTGTCCTAGATCACTGTGATGACACGGTTCATCGAGTATTGTGATGACAAGTGTCATAGCGAATTGTGATGACAGGTGTCATGGGGCATATTGATGACATTGTTCATCTAGGAATTGTGATGAAAGGTATCATGGAGCACTGTGAAGACTGGGGGCATGAAGCATTGTTATGAAAATTGTCCTGGATTATTGTGATGACAGCAGTCATCTAAAAGTGTAATAACACGGATTATGCAGCATTGTGTTGACAAGGGTATGGACTATTGTGATGACAATAGTCATGGAGGAATGTGATGAAAGTTTTCATGGAACATCGTGATGAAAAGTGCCTGGGAGCATTGTGACGATAAAGTACATGGAGCATTGTGATGACAAGTGTCAAGGAGCATTGTAATGAAAGGTTTCATTGTGCACTGTGATGACAAGGGGGATGGAGTATAGCGATGAAACTGGTCCTGGAGCATTGTGATAATAAAAGCCTTGGAACATTGTCATGACAGGCATCATGGAGCATTGTGAAGGAAGGGGCCATGGGGAATTGTAATGACAATAGAGAAATGTGATGAAAATGGTCAGCGAGCATAGTGATTAAAGTGGTCATTGAGAATTGTGATGAAAAGCGATATAGAGTATTGTGATGACAAAGGTCATGGAGAACTGTGATGACCAGGGTCATGTAGCATTGTGATGACTCGGTCATGGAACACTGTGATGACAAAAATTCTGGAGCATTGTGATGACAAGGGCCATGGAGCTTTGTGATGACACGGTCATGGAACATTGTGATGACAAGAAATCTGGAGCATTGTGATGACAAGGGCCATGGAGCATTGTGATGACAAGTGTCATGGAGCATTGTAATGAAAGATTTCATTGTGCAAGGTGATGACATAGGGGATGGAGTATTGTGATGAAACTGGTCCTGGAGCATTGTGATAACAAAAGCCATGGAGCACTGTGATGACAGGCATCATGGAGCATTGTGAAGGAAGGGGCCATGGGGAATTGTAATGACAATAGAGAAATGTGATGAAAATGGTCAGCGAGGATAGTGATTAAAGTGGTCATTGAGAATTGTGATGAAAAGCGATATAGAGTATTGTGATGACAAAGGTCATGGAGAACTGTGATGACCAGGGTCATGTAGCATTGTGATGACACGGTCATGGAACGTTGTGATGACAAGAATTCTGGAGCATTTTGATGACATGGGCCATGGAGAATTGTGATGACATGGTCATGGAACATTGTGATGAAAAGAATTCCGGAGCACTGTGTTGACAAGGGCCATGGAGCATTGTGATGACAAGTGTCATGGAGCATTGTAATGAAAGATTTCATTGTGCAAGGTGATGACATAGGGGATGGAATATTGTGGTGAAACTGGTCCTGGAGCATTGTGATAACAAAAGCCATGGAGCACTGTGATGACAGGCATCATGGAGCATTGTGAAGAAAGGGGACATGGGGAATTGTAATGACAATAGAGAAATGTGATGAAAATGGTCAGCGAGCATAGTGATTAAAGTAGTCATTGAGAATTGCGATGAAAAGCGACATACAACATTGTGTTGACAAAGGTCATGGAGAAATGTGATGACCAGGGTCATGTAGCATTGTGATGACACGGTCACCGAACATTGTGATGAAAAGTATTCTGGAGCATTGTGATGACAAGGGCCATGGAGCATTGTGATGACACGGTCATGGAACATTGTGATGACAAGAAAACTGGAGCATTGTGATGACAAGGGCCATAGAGCATTTTGATGACACGGTCATGGAACATTGTGATGACAAGAATTCTGGAGCATTGTGATGACAAGGGCCATGGAGCATTGTGATGACATGGTCATGGAACATTGTGATGACAAGAAATCTGGAGGATTGTGATGACAAGGGCCATGGAGCATTGTGATGACAAGTGTCATGGAGCATTGTAATGAAAGATTTCATTGTGCAATTTGATGACATAGGGGATGGAGTATTGTGATGAAACTGATCCTGGAGCATTGTGATAACAAAAGCCATGGAGCACTGTGATGACAGGCATCATGGAGCATTGTGAAGAAAGGGGACATGGGGAATTGTAATGACAATAGAGGAATGTGATGAAAATGGTCAGCGAGCATAGTGATTAAAGTGGTCATTGAGAATTGTGATGAAAAGCGACATACAACTTTGTGTTGACAAAGGTCATGGAGAACTGTGATGACCAGGGTCCTGTAGCATTGTGATGACACGATCACGGAACATTGTGATGAAAAGTATTCTGGAGCATCGTGATGACAAGGGCCATGGAGCATTGTGATGACAAGGTCATGGAACACTGTGATGACAAGAAATCTGGAGCATTGTGATGACAAGGGCCATACAGCATTGTGATGACACGGTCATGGAACATTGTGATGACAAGAATTCTGGAGCATTGTGATGACAAGGGCCATGGAGCTTTGTGATGAAACGGTCATGGAACATTGTGATGACAAGAAATCTGGAGCATTGTGATGACAAGGGCCATTCAGCATTGTGATGACTCGGTCATGGAACATTGTGATGACAAGAATTCTGGAGCATTGTGATGACAAGGGCCATGGAGAATTGTGATGACATGGTCATGGAACATTGTGATGACAAGAATTCTGGACCATTGTGATGATAAGGGCCATGGAGCATTGTGATGACAAGTGTCATGGAGCATTGTAATGAAAGATTTCATTGTGCAAGGTGATGACATAGGGGATGGAGTATTGTGATGAAACTGGTCCTGGAGCATTGTGATAACAAAAGCCATGGAGCACTGTGATGACAGGCATCATGGAGCATTGTGAAGGAAGGGTCCATGGGGAATTGTAATGACAATAGAGAAATGGGATGAAAATGGTCAGCGAGCATAGTGATTAAAGTGGTCTTTGGGAATTGTGATGAAAAACTATATACAGCATTGTGATGACAAAGGTCATGGAGAACTGTGATGACCAGGGTCATGTAGCATTGTGATGACACGGTCATGGAACATTGTGATGACAAGAATTATGGAGCATTGTGATGACACGGTCATGGAACATTGTGATGACAAGAATTCTGGAGCATTGTGATGACAGGGGCCATGGAGCATTGTGATGACTTGGTCATGGAATATTGTGATGACAAGAATTCTGGAGCATTGTGATGACACGGTTATGGAACATTGTGATGACAAGAATTCTGGAGCATTGTGATGACACGGTCATGGAACATTGTGATGAAAAGAATTCTGGAGCATTGTGATGACACGGTCATGGAACATTGTGATGACAAGAATTCTGGAGCATTGTGATGACACGGTCATGGAACATTGTGATGAAAAGAATTCTGGAGCATTGTGATGACACGGTCATGGAGAATTGTGATGACATGGTCATGGAACATTGTGATGAAAAGAATTCTGGAGCATTGTGATGACACGGTCATGGAACATTGTGA
This sequence comes from Balaenoptera acutorostrata, assembly GCF_949987535.1. Classification (NCBI taxonomy): domain Eukaryota; kingdom Metazoa; phylum Chordata; class Mammalia; order Artiodactyla; family Balaenopteridae; genus Balaenoptera; species Balaenoptera acutorostrata. Next base: position 327,540 of record NW_026646657.1, read on the forward strand.
TGACAAGAATTCTGGAGCATTGTGATGACAAGGGCCATGGAGCATTGTGATGACACGGTCATGGAACATTGTGATGACAAGAATTCTGGAGCATTGTGATGACAAGGGCCATGGTGCATTGTCATGACACGGTCAGGGAACATTGTGATGACAAGCAATCTGGAGCATTGTGATGACCAGGGCCATGGAGCATTGTGATGACACGGTCATGGAACATTGTGATGACAAGAATTATGGAGCATTGTGATGACAAGGGCCATGGAGCATTGTGATGACACGGTCATGGAACATTGTGATGACAAGAATTCTGGAGCATTGTGATGACACGGTCATGGAACATTTTGATGACAATAATTATGGAGCATTGTGATGACACGGTCATGGAACATTGTGATGACAAGAAATCTGGAGCATTGTGATGACAAGGGCCATGGAGCATTGTGATGACACGGTCATGGAACATTGTGATGACAAGAATTCTGGAGCATTGTGATGACAAGGGCCATGGAGCATTGTGATGACACGGTCATGGAACATTGTGATGACAAGAATTCTGGAGCATTGTGATGACAAGGGCCATGGAGCATTGTGATGACACGGTCATGGAACATTGTGATGACAAGAATTCTGGAGCATTGTGATGACAAGGGCCATGGTGCATTGTCATGACACGGTCAGGGAACATTGTGATGACAAGCAATCTGGAGCATTGTGATGACCAGGGCCATGGAGCATTGTGATGACACGGTCATGGAACATTGTGATGACAAGAATTATGGAGCATTGTGATGACAAGGGCCATGGAGCATTGTGATGACACGGTCATGGAACATTGTGATGACAAGAATTCTGGAGCATTGTGATGACACGGTCATGGAACATTTTGATGACAATAATTATGGAGCATTGTGATGACACGGTCATGGAACATTGTGATGACAAGAAATCTGGAGCATTGTGATGACAAGGGCCATGGAGCATTGTGATGACACGGTCATGGAACATTGTGATGACAAGAATTCTGGAGCATTGTGATGACAAGAATTCTGGAGCATTGTGATGACACGGTCATGGAACATTGTGATGACAAGAATTCTGGAGCATTGTGATGACACGGTTATGGAACATTTTGATGACAAGAATTCTGGAGCATTGTGATGACACGGTCATGGAACATTGTGAGGACAAGAATTCTGGAGCATTGTTATGACAAGGGCCATGGAGCATTGTGATGACACGGTCATGGAACATTGTGATGAGAAGAATTCTGGAGCATTGTGATGACAATGGCCATGGAGCATTGTGATGATACGGTCATGGAACATTGAGATGACAAGTATTCTGAAACATTGTGATGACAAGGGCCATGGAGCATTGTGATGGCACGGTCATGGAACATTGTGATGACAAGAATTCTGGAGCATTGTGATGACAAGGGCCATGGAGCATTGTGATGACAAGGTCATGGAACATTGTGATGACAAGAATTCTGGAGCATTGTTATGACAAGGGCCATGGAGAATTGTCAAGACATGGTCATGGAACATTGTGATGACAAGAATTCTGTAGCATTGTGATGACATGTGTCATGGAGCATTGTAATGAAACTTTTCATTGTGCACCGTGATGACAAGGGGGATGGAGTATTGTGATGAAACTTGTCCTGGAGCATTGTGATAACAAAGCCATTGAGCATTGTGATGACAGGCATCATGGAGCATTGTGAAGAAAGTTGTCATATGGAATTGTAATGACAATAGAGAAATGTGATGAAAATGGTCATCAAGCAAAGTGATTAAAGTGGTCATTTAGAATTGTCATGAAAAACTATATAGAGCATTGTGATGACAAAGGTCATGGAGAACTGTGATGACCAGGGTCATGTAGCATTGTGATGACACGGTCATGGAACATTGTGATGACAAGAATTATGGAGCATTGTGATGACACGGTCATGGAACTTTGTGATGACCAGAATTCTGGAGCATTGTGATGAAAAGGGCCATGGAGTATTGTGATGACACGATCATAGAACATTGTGATGACCAGAATTCTGGAGCATTGTGATGACAAGGGCCATGGAGCATTGTGATGACAAGTGTCATGGAGCATTGTAATGAGAGGTTTCATTGTGCACCGTGATGACAAGGGGGATGGAGTATTGTGATGAAACTGGTCCTGGAGCATTGTGATAACAAAAGCCATTGTGCATTGTGATGACAGGCATCATGGAGCATTGTGAAGAAAGGGGTCATGGGAAATTGTAATGACAATAGAGTAATGTGATGAAAATGGTCAGCAAGCAAAGTGATTAAAGTGGTCATTTAGAATTGTCATGAAAAACTACATAGAGCATTGTGATGACAAAGGTCATGGAGAACTGTGATGGCCAGGGTCATGTAGCATTGTGATGACACGGTCATGGAACATTGTGATGACAAGAATTCTGGAGCATTGTGATGACACGGTCATGGAATATTGTGATGACAAGAATTCTGGAGCATTGTGATGACAAGGGCCATGGAGCATTGTGATGACACGGTCATGGAACATTGTGATGACAAGAATTCTGGAGCATTGTGATGACAAGAGCCATGGAGAATTGTGATGACATGGTCATGGAACATGGTGATGACAAGAATTCTGGCGCATTGTGATGACAAGGGCCATGGAGCATTGTGATGACATGATCATCGATCATTGTGATGACAAGAATTCTGGAGCATTGTGATGACAAGGGCCATGGAGCATTGTGATGACACGGTCATGGAACATTGTAATGACAAGTATTCTGGAGCATTGTGATGACAAGTGCCATGGAGCGTTGTGATGACACGGTCATGGAACATTGTGATGACAAGAATTCTGGAGGATTGTGATGACAAGGGCCATGGAGCATTGTGATGACACGGTCATGGAACATTGTGATGACAATAATTCTGGAGCATTGTGATGACAAGGGCCATTCAGCATTGTGATGACACGGTCATGGAACATTGTGATGACAAGAATTCTGGAGCATTGTGATGACAAGGGCCATGGAGCATTGTGATGACACGGTCATGGAACATTGTGATGACAAGAATTCTGGAGCATTGTGATGATACGGTCATGGAACATTTTGATGACAAGAATTATGGAGCATTGTGATGACACTGTCATGGAACATTGTGATGACAAGAAATCTGGAGCATTGTGATGACAAGGGCCATGGAGCATTGTGATGACACGGTCATGGAACATTGTGATGACAAGAATTCTGGAGCATTTTGATGACAAGGGCCATGGAGCATTGTGATGACACGGTCATGGAACATTTTGATGACAAGAATTCTGGAGCATTGTGATGACAAGGGCCATGGTGCATTGTGGTGACACGGTCATGGAACTTTGTGATGACAAGCAATCTGGAGCATTGTGATGACACGGTCATGGAACATTGTGATGACAATAATTATGGAGCATTGTGATGACACGGTCATGGAACATTGTGATGGCAAGAATTATGGAGCATTGTGATGACAAGGGCCATGGAGCATTGTGATGACACGGTCATGGAACATTGTGATGACAAGAATTCTGGAGCATTGTGATGACACGGTCATGGAACATTTTGATGACAATAATTATGGAGCATTGTGATGACACGGTCATGGAACATTGTGATGACAAGAATTCTGGAGCATTGTGATGACAAGGGCCATGGAGCATTGTGATGACACGGTCATGGAACATTGTGATGACAAGAATTCTGGAGCATTGTGATGACAAGGGCCATGTTGCATTGTGGTGACACGGTCATGGAACTTTGTGATGACAAGCAATCTGGAGCATTGTGATGACACGGTCATGGAACATTGTGATGACAAGAATTCTGGAGCATTGTGATGACAAGAATTCTGGAGCATTGTGATGACACGGTCATGGAACATTGTGATGACAAGAATTCTGGAGCATTGTGATGACACGGTTATGGAACATTTTGATGACAAGAATTCTGGAGCATTGTGATGACACGGTCATGGAACATTGTGAGGACAAGAATTCTGGAGCATTGTTATGACAAGGGCCATGGAGCATTGTGATGACACGGTCATGGAACATTGTGATGACAAGAAATCTGGAGGATTGTGATGACAAGGGCCATGGAGCATTGTGATGACAAGTGTCATGGAGCATTGTAATGAAAGATTTCATTGTGCAATTTGATGACATAGGGGATGGAGTATTGTGATGAAACTGATCCTGGAGCATTGTGATAACAAAAGCCATGGAGCACTGTGATGACAGGCATCATGGAGCATTGTGAAGAAAGGGGACATGGGGAATTGTAATGACAATAGAGGAATGTGATGAAAATGGTCAGCGAGCATAGTGATTAAAGTGGTCATTGAGAATTGTGATGAAAAGCGACATACAACTTTGTGTTGACAAAGGTCATGGTGAACTGTGATGACCAGGGTCCTGTAGCATTGTGATGACACGATCACGGAACATTGTGATGAAAAGTATTCTGGAGCATCGTGATGACAAGGGCCATGGAGCATTGTGATGACAAGGTCATGGAACACTGTGATGACAAGAAATCTGGAGCATTGTGATGACAAGGGCCATACAGCATTGTGATGACACGGTCATGGAACATTGTGATGACAAGAATTCTGGAGCATTGTGATGACAAGGGCCATGGAGCTTTGTGATGAAACGGTCATGGAACATTGTGATGACAAGAAATCTGGAGCATTGTGATGACAAGGGCCATTCAGCATTGTGATGACTCGGTCATGGAACATTGTGATGACAAGAATTCTGGAGCATTGTGATGACAAGGGCCATGGAGAATTGTGATGACATGGTCATGGAACATTGTGGTGACAAGAATTCTGGACCATTGTGATGATAAGGGCCATGGAGCATTGTGATGACAAGTGTCATGGAGCATTGTAATGAAAGATTTCATTGTGCAAGGTGATGACATAGGGGATGGAGTATTGTGATGAAACTGGTCCTGGAGCATTGTGATAACAAAAGCCATGGAGCACTGTGATGACAGGCATCATGGAGCATTGTGAAGGAAGGGTCCATGGGGAATTGTAATGACAATAGAGAAATGGGATGAAAATGGTCAGCGAGCATAGTGATTAAAGTGGTCTTTGGGAATTATGATGAAAAACTATATACAGCATTGTGATGACAAAGGTCATGGAGAACTGTGATGACCAGGGTCATGTAGCATTGTGATGACACGGTCATGGAACATTGTGATGACAAGAATTCTGGAGCATTGTGATGACACGGTCATGGAACATTGTGATGACAAGAATTCTGGAGCATTGTGATGACAGGGGCCATGGAGCATTGTGATGACTTGGTCATGGAATATTGTGATGACAAGAATTCTGGAGCATTGTGATGACACGGTTATGGAACATTGTGATGACAAGAATTATGGAGCATTGTGATGACACGGTCATGGAACATTGTGATGACAAGAATTATTGAGCATTGTGATGACACGGTCATGGAACATTGTGATGACAAGAATTCTGGAGCATTGTGATGACAAGGGCCATGGAGCATTGCGATGACACGGTCATGGAACATTGTGATGACAAGAATTCTGGAGCATTGTGATGACACGGTCATGGAACATTGTGATGAAAAGAATTCTGGAGCATTGTGATGACAAGGGCCATGGAGAATTGTGATGACATGGTCATGGAACATTGTGATGAAAAGAATTCTGGAGCATTGTGATGACACGGTCATGGAACATTGTGATGACAAGAATTCTGGAGCATTGTGATGACAAGGGCCATGGAGCATTGTGATGACACGGTCATGGAACATTGTGATGACAAGAATTCTGGAGCATTGTGATGACAAGGGCCATGGTGCATTGTCATGACACGGTCAGGGAACATTGTGATGACAAGCAATCTGGAGCATTGTGATGACCAGGGCCATGGAGCATTGTGATGACACGGTCATGGAACATTGTGATGGCAAGAATTATGGAGCATTGTGATGACAAGGGCCATGGAGCATTGTGATGACACGGTCATGGAACATTGTGATGACAAGAATTCTGGAGCATTGTGATGACACGGTCATGGAACATTTTGATGACAATAATTATGGAGCATTGTGATGACACGGTCATGGAACATTGTGATGACAAGAAATCTGGAGCATTGTGATGACAAGGGCCATGGAGCATTGTGATGACACGGTCATGGAACATTGTGATGACAAGAATTCTGGAGCATTGTGATGACACGGTCATGGAACATTGTGATGACAAGAATTCTGGAGCATTGTGATGACAAGGGCCATGGAGCATTGTGATGACACGGTCATGGAACATTGTGATGACAAGAATTCTGGAGCATTGTGATGACAAGGGCCATGGTGCATTGTCATGACACGGTCAGGGAACATTGTGATGACAAGCAATCTGGAGCATTGTGATGACCAGGGCCATGGAGCATTGTGATGACACGGTCATGGAACATTGTGATGACAAGAATTCTGGAGCATTGTGATGACACGGTCATGGAACATTGTGATGACAAGAATTCTGGAGCATTGTGATGACAAGGGCCATGGAGCATTGTGATGACACGGTCATGGAACATTGTGATGACAAGAATTCTGGAGCATTGTGATGACACGGTCATGGAACATTTTGATGACAATAATTATGGAGCATTGTGATGACACGGTCATGGAATATTGTGATGACAAGAAATCTGGAGCATTGTGATGACAAGGGCCATGGAGCATTGTGATGACACGGTCATGGAACATTGTGATGACAAGAATTCTGGAGCATTGTGATGACACGGTCATGGAACATTGTGATGACAAGAATTCTGGAGCATTGTGATGACAAGGGCCATGGAGCATTGTGATGACACGGTCATGGAACATTGTGATGACAAGAATTCTGGAGCATTGTGATGACACGGTCATGGAACATTTTGATGACAATAATTATGGAGCATTGTGATGACACGGTCATGGAACATTGTGATGACAAGAAATCTGGAGCATTGTGATGACAAGGGCCATGGAGCATTGTGATGACACGGTCATGGAACATTGTGATGACAAGAATTCTGGAGCATTGTGATGACAAGGGCCATGGAGCATTGTGATGACACGGTCATGGAACATTGTGATGACAAGAATTCTGGAGCATTGTGATGACAAGGGCCATGGAGCATTGTGATGACACGGTCATGGAACATTGTGATGACAAGAATTCTGGAGCATTGTGATGACAAGGGCCATGGTGCATTGTCATGACACGGTCAGGGAACATTGTGATGACAAGCAATCTGGAGCATTGTGATGACCAGGGCCATGGAGCATTGTGATGACACGGTCATGGAACATTGTGATGACAAGAATTATGGAGCATTGTGATGACAAGGGCCATGGAGCATTGTGATGACACGGTCATGGAACATTGTGATGACAAGAATTCTGGAGCATTGTGATGACACGGTCATGGAACATTTTGATGACAATAATTATGGAGCATTGTGATGACACGGTCATGGAACATTGTGATGACAAGAAATCTGGAGCATTGTGATGACAAGGGCCATGGAGCATTGTGATGACACGGTCATGGAACATTGTGATGACAAGAATTCTGGAGCATTGTGATGACAAGGGCCATGGAGCATTGTGATGACACGGTCATGGAACATTGTGATGACAATAATTCTGGAGCATTGTGATGACAAGGGCCATTCAGCATTGTGATGACACGGTCATGGAACATTGTGATGACAAGAATTCTGGAGCAATGTGATGACACGGTCATGGAACATTTTGATGACAAGAATTATGGAGCATTGTGATGACACGGTCATGGAACATTGTGATGACAAGAAATCTGGAGCATTGTGATGACAAGGGCCATGGAGCATTGTGATGACACGGTCATGGAACATTGTGATGACAAGAATTCTGGAGCATTGTGATGACAAGGGCCATGGAGCATTGTGATGACACGGTCATGGAACATTTTGATGACAAGAATTCTGGAGCATTGTGATGACAAGGGCCATGTTGCATTGTGGTGACACGGTCATGGAACTTTGTGATGACAAGCAATCTGGAGCATTGTGATGACACGGTCATGGAACATTGTGATGACAAGAATTCTGGAGCATTGTGATGACAAGAATTCTGGAGCATTGTGATGACACGGTCATGGAACATTGTGATGACAAGAATTCTGGAGCATTGTGATGACACGGTTATGGAACATTTTGATGACAAGAATTCTGGAGCATTGTGATGACACGGTCATGGAACATTGTGAGGACAAGAATTCTGGAGCATTGTTATGACAAGGGCCATGGAGCATTGTGATGACACGGTCATGGAACATTGTGATGAGAAGAATTCTGGAGCATTGTGATGACAATGGCCATGGAGCATTGTGATGATACGGTCATGGAACATTGAGATGACAAGTATTCTGAAACATTGTGATGACAAGGGCCATGGAGCATTGTGATGGCACGGTCATGGAACATTGTGATGACAAGAATTCTGTACCATTGTGATGACATGTGTCATGGAGCATTGTAATGAAACTTTTAATTGTGCACCGTGATGACAAGGGGGATGGAGTATTGTGATGAAACTTGTCCTGGAGCATTTTGATAACAAAGCCATTGAGCATTGTGATGACAGGCATCATGGAGCATTGTGAAGAGAGTTGTCATATGGAATTGTAATGACAATAGAGAAATGTGATGAAAATGGTCATCAAGCAAAGTGATTAAAGTGGTCATTTAGAATTGTCATGAAAAACTATATAGAGCATTGTGATGACAAAGGTCATGGAGAACTGTGATGACCAGGGTCATGTAGCATTGTGATGACACGGTCATGGAACATTGTGATGACAAGAATTATGGAGCATTGTGATGACACGGTCATGGAACATTGTGATGACCAGAATTCTGGAGCATTGTGATGACAAGGGCCATGGAGTATTGTGATGACACGATCATGGAACATTGTGATGACCAGAATTCTGGAGCATTGTAATGACAAGGGCCATGGAGCATTGTGATGACAAGTGTCATGGAGCATTGTAATGAGAGGTTTCATTGTGCACCGTGATGACAAGGGGGATGGAGTATTGTGATGAAACTGGTCCTGGAGCATTGTGATAACAAAAGCCATTGAGCATTGTGATGACAGGCATCATGGAGCATTGTGAAGAAAGGGGTCATGGGAAATTGTAATGACAATAGAGTAATGTGATGAAAATGGTCAGCAAGCAAAGTGATTAAAGTGGTCATTTAGAATTGTCATGAAAAACTACATAGAGCATTGTGATGACAAAGGTCATGGAGAACTGTGATGGCCAGGGTCATGTAGCATTGTGATGACACGGTCATGGAACATTGTGATGACAAGAATTCTGGAGCATTGTGATGACACGGTCATGGAATATTGTGATGACAAGAATTCTGGAGCATTGTGATGACAAGGGCCATGGAGCATTGTGATGACACGGTCATGGAACATTGTGATGACAAGAATTCTGGAGCATTGTGATGACACGGTCATGGAACATTGTGATGACAAGAATTATGGAGCATTGTGATGACACGTTCATGGAACATTGTGATGACAAGAATTATGGAGCATTGTGATGACACGGTCATGGAACATTGTGATGAAAAGAATTCTGGAGCATTGTGATGACAAGGGCCATGGAGCATTGTGATGACATGGTCATGGAACATGGTGATGACAAGAATTCTGGCGCATTGTGATGACAAGGGCCATGGAGCATTGTGATGACATGATCATCGATCATTGTGATGACAAGAATTCTGGAGCATTGTGATGACAAGGGCCATGGAGCATTGTGATGACACGGTCATGGAACATTGTAATGACAAGTATTCTGGAGCATTGTGATGACAAGTGCCATGGAGCGTTGTGATGACACGGTCATGGAACATTGTGATGACAAGAATTCTGGAGGATTGTGATGACAAGGGCCATGGAGCATTGTGATGACACGGTCATGGAACATTGTGATGACAAGAATTCTGGAGCATTGTTATGACAAGGGCCATGGAGAATTGTCAAGACATGGTCATGGAACATTGTGATGACAAGAATTCTGTAGCATTGTGATGACATGTGTCATGGAGCATTGTAATGAAACTTTTCATTGTGCACCGTGATGACAAGGGGGATGGAGTATTGTGATGAAACTTGTCCTGGAGCATTGTGATAACAAAGCCATTGAGCATTGTGATGACAGGCATCATGGAGCATTGTGAAGAAAGTTGTCATATGGAATTGTAATGACAATAGAGAAATGTGATGAAAATGGTCATCAAGCAAAGTGATTAAAGTGGTCATTTAGAATTGTCATGAAAAACTATATAGAGCATTGTGATGACAAAGGTCATGGAGAACTGTGATGACCAGGGTCATGTAGCATTGTGATGACACGGTCATGGAACATTGTGATGAAAAGAATTATGGAGCATTGTGATGACACGGTCATGGAACATTGTGATGACAAGAATTCTGGAGCATTGTTATGACAAGGGCCATGGAGAATTGTGATGACATGGTCATGGAACATTGTGATGACAAGAATTCTGTAGCATTGTGATGACATGTGTCATGGAGCATTGTAATGAAACTTTTCATTGTGCACCGTGATGACAAGGGGGATGGAGTATTGTGATGAAACTTGTCCTGGAGCATTTTGATAACAAAGCCATTGAGCATTGTGATGACAGGCATCATGGAGCATTGTGAAGAGAGTTGTCATATGGAATTGTAATGACAATAGAGAAATGTGATGAAAATGGTCATCAAGCAAAGTGATTAAAGTGGTCATTTAGAATTGTCATGAAAAACTATATAGAGCATTGTGATGACAAAGGTCATGGAGAACTGTGATGACCAGGGTCATGTAGCATTGTGATGACACGGTCATGGAACATTGTGATGACAAGAATTATGGAGCATTGTGATGACACGGTCATGGAACATTGTGATGACCAGAATTCTGGAGCATTGTGATGACAAGGGCCATGGAGTATTGTGATGACACGATCATGGAACATTGTGATGACCAGAATTCTGGAGCATTGTAATGACAAGGGCCATGGAGCATTGTGATGACAAGTGTCATGGAGCATTGTAATGAGAGGTTTCATTGTGCACCGTGATGACAAGGGGGATGGAGTATTGTGATGAAACTGGTCCTGGAGCATTGTGATAACAAAAGCCATTGAGCATTGTGATGACAGGCATCATGGAGCATTGTGAAGAAAGGGGTCATGGGAAATTGTAATGACAATAGAGTAATGTGATGAAAATGGTCAGCAAGCAAAGTGATTAAAGTGGTCATTTAGAATTGTCATGAAAAACTACATAGAGCATTGTGATGACAAAGGTCATGGAGAACTGTGATGGCCAGGGTCATGTAGCATTGTGATGACACGGTCATGGAACATTGTGATGACAAGAATTCTGGAGCATTGTGATGACACGGTCATGGAATATTGTGATGACAAGAATTCTGGAGCATTGTGATGACAAGGGCCATGGAGCATTGTGATGACACGGTCATGGAACATTGTGATGACAAGAATTCTGGAGCATTGTGATGACACGGTCATGGAACATTGTGATGACAAGAATTATGGAGCATTGTGATGACACGTTCATGGAACATTGTGATGACAAGAATTATGGAGCATTGTGATGACACGGTCATGGAACATTGTGATGAAAAGAATTCTGGAGCATTGTGATGACAAGGGCCATGGAGAATTGTGATGACATGGTCATGGAACATGGTGATGACAAGAATTCTGGCGCATTGTGATGACAAGGGCCATGGAGCATTGTGATGACATGATCATCGATCATTGTGATGACAAGAATTCTGGAGCATTGTGATGACAAGGTCCATGGAGCATTGTGATGACACGGTCATGGAACATTGTAATGACAATTATTCTGGAGCATTGTGATGACAAGTGCCATGGAGCGTTGTGATGACACGGTCATGGAACATTGTGATGACAAGAATTCTGGAGGATTGTGATGACAAGGGCCATGGAGCATTGTGATGACACGGTCATGGAACATTGTGATGACAATAATTCTGGAGCATTGTGATGACAAGGGCCATTCAGCATTGTGATGACACGGTCATGGAACATTGTGATGACCAGAATTCTGGAGCATTGTGATGACAAGGGCCATGGAGCATTGTGATGACACGGTCATGGAACATTGTGATGACAAGAATTCTGGAGCATTGTGATGACACGGTCATGGAACATTTTGATGACAAGAATTATGGAGCATTGTGATGACACGGTCATGGAACATTGTGATGACAAGAAATCTGGAGCATTGTGATGACAAGGGCCATGGAGCATTGTGATGACACGGTCATGGAACATTGTGATGACAAGAATTCTGGAGCATTGTGATGACAAGGGCCATGGAGCATTGTGATGACACGGTCATGGAACATTTTGATGACAAGAATTCTGGAGCATTGTGATGACAAGGGCCATGGTGCATTGTGGTGACACGGTCATGGAACTTTGTGATGACAAGCAATCTGGAGCATTGTGATGACACGGTCATGGAACATTGTGATGACAAGAATTCTGGAGCATTGTGATGACAAGAATTCTGGAGTATTGTGATGACACGGTCATGGAACATTGTGATGTCAAGAATTCTGGAGCATTGTGATGACACGGTCATGGAACATTTTGATGACAAGAATTATGGAGCATTGTGATGACACGGTCATGGAACATTGTGAGGACAAGAATTCTGGAGCATTGTGATGACAAGGGCCATGGAGCATTGTGATGACACGGTCATGGAACATTGTGATGAGAAGAATTCTGGAGCATTGTGATGACAATGGCCATGGAGCATTGTGATGAAACGGTCATGGAACATTGAGATGACAAGTATTCTGAAACATTGAGATGACAAGGGCCATGGAGCATTGTGATGGCACGGTCATGGAACATTGTGATGACAAGAATTCTGGAGCATTGTGATGACAAGGGCCATGGAGCATTGTGATGACAAGGTCATGGAACATGGTGATGACAAGAATTCTGGAGCATTGTTATGACAAGGGCCATGGAGAATTGTGATGACATGGTCATGGAACATTTTGATGACAAGAATTCTGTAGCATTGTGATGACATGTGTCATGGAGCATTGTAATGAAACTTTTCATTGTGCACCGTGATGACAAGGGGGATGGAGTATTTTGATGAAACTTGTCCTGGAGCATTGTGATAACAAAGCCATTGAGCATTGTGATGACAGGCATCATGGAGCATTGTGAAGAAATTTGTCATATGGAATTGTAATGACAATAGAGAAATGTGATGAAAATGGTCATCTAGCAAAGTGATTAAAGTGGTCATTTAGAATTGTCATGAAAAACTACATAGAGCATTGTGATGACAAAGGTCATGGAGAACTGTGATGACCAGGGTCATGTAGCATTGTGATGACATGGTCATGGAACATTGTGATGACAAGAATTCTGGAGCATTGTGATGACACGGTCATGGAACATTGTGATGACAAGAATTATTGAGCATTGTGATGACACTGTCATGGAACATTGTGATGAAAAGAATTCTGGAGCATTGTGATGACAAGGGCCATGGAGCATTGTGATGACACGGTCATGGAACATTGTGATGACAAGAATTCTGGAGCATTGTGATGACAAGAGCCATGGAGAATTGTGATGACATGGTCATGGAACATGGTGATGACAAGAATTCTGGCGCATTGTGATGACAAGGGCCATGGAGCACTGTGATGACATGATCATCGATCATTGTGATGACAAGAATTCTGGAGCATTGTGATGACAAGGGCCATGGAGCATTGTGATGACACGGTCATGGAACATTGTAATGACAAGTATTCTGGAGCATTGTGATGACACGGTCATGGAACATTGTGATGACAAGAATTCTGGAGGATTGTGATGACAAGGGCCATGGAGCATTGTGATGACACGGTCATGGAACATTGTGATGACAATAATTCTGGAGCATTGTGATGACAAGGGCCATTCAGCATTGTGATGACACGGTCATGGAACATTTTGATGACAAGAATTCTGGAGCATTGTGATGACAAGGGCCATGGTGCATTGTGGTGACACGGTCATGGAACTTTGTGATGACAAGCAATCTGGAGCATTGTGATGACACGGTCATGGAACATTGTGATGACAAGAATTCTGGAGCATTGTGATGACACGGTCATGGAACATTTTGATGACACGGTCATGGAACATTGTGAGGACAAGAATTCTGGAGCATTGTGATGACAAGGGCCAAGGAGCATTGTGATGACACGGTCATGGAACATTGTGATGAGAAGAATTCTGGAGCATTGTGATGACAATGGCCATGGAGCATTGTGATGAAACGGTCATGGAACATTGAGATGACAAGTATTCTGAAACATTGTGATGACAAGGGCCATGGAGCATTGTGATGGCACGGTCATGGAACATTGTGATGACAAGAATTCTGGAGCATTGTGATGACAAGGGCCATGGAGCATTGTGATGACAAGGTCATGGAACATGGTGATGACAAGAATTCTGGAGCATTGTTATGACAAGGGCCATGGAGAATTGTGATGACATGGTCATGGAACATTTTGATGACAAGAATTCTGTAGCATTGTGATGACATGTGTCATGGAGCATTGTAATGAAACTTTTCATTGTGCACCGTGATGACAAGGGGGATGGAGTATTGTGATGAAACTTGTCCTGGAGCATTGTGATAACAAAGCCATTGAGCATTGTGATGACAGGCATCATGGAGCATTGTGAAGAAAGGGGTCAAGGGGAATTGTAATGACAATAGAGAAATGTGATGAAAATGGTCAGCAAGCAAATTGATTAAAGTGGTCATTTAGAATTGTCATGAAAAACTATATAGAGCATTGTGATGACAAAGGTCATGGAGAACTGTGATGACCAAGGTAATGTAGCATTGTGATGACACGGTCATGGAACATTGTGATGACAAGAATTCTGGAGCATTGTGATGACAAGGGCCATGGAGCATTGTGATGAAACGGTCATGGAACATTGTGATGACAAGAATTCTGGAGCATTGTGATGACAAGGGCCATGGAGCATTGTGATGACACGGTCATGGAACATTGTGATGACAAGAATTCTGGAGCATTGTGATGACAAGGGCCATGGTGCATTGTCATGACACGGTCAGGGAACATTGTGATGACAAGCATTCTGGAGCATTGTGATGACCAGGGCCATGGAGCATTGTGATGACACGGTCATGGAACATTTTGATGACAAGAATTATGGAGCATTGTGATGACACGGTCATGGAACATTGTGATGACCAGAATTCTGGAGCATTGTGATGACAAGGGCCATGGAGTATTGTGATGACACGATCATGGAACATTGTGATGACCAGAATTCTGGAGCATTGTAATGACAAGGGCCATGGAGCATTGTGATGACAAGTGTCATGGAGCATTGTAATGAGAGGTTTCATTGTGCACCGTGATGACAAGGGGGATGGAGTATTGTGATGAAACTGGTCCTGGAGCATTGTGATAACAAAAGCCATTGAGCATTGTGATGACAGGCATCATGGAGCATTGTGAAGAAAGGGGTCATGGGAAATTGTAATGACAATAGAGTAATGTGATGAAAATGGTCAGCAAGCAAAGTGATTAAAGTGGTCATTTAGAATTGTCATGAAAAACTACATAGAGCATTGTGATGACAAAGGTCATGGAGAACTGTGATGGCCAGGGTCATGTAGCATTGTGATGACACGGTCATGGAACATTGTGATGACAAGAATTCTGGAGCATTGTGATGACACGGTCATGGAATATTGTGATGACAAGAATTCTGGAGCATTGTGATGACAAGGGCCATGGAGCATTGTGATGACACGGTCATGGAACATTGTGATGACAAGAATTCTGGAGCATTGTGATGACACGGTCATGGAACATTGTGATGACAAGAATTATGGAGCATTGTGATGACACGTTCATGGAACATTGTGATGACAAGAATTATGGAGCATTGTGATGACACGGTCATGGAACATTGTGATGAAAAGAATTCTGGAGCATTGTGATGACAAGGGCCATGGAGAATTGTGATGACATGGTCATGGAACATGGTGATGACAAGAATTCTGGCGCATTGTGATGACAAGGGCCATGGAGCATTGTGATGACATGATCATCGATCATTGTGATGACAAGAATTCTGGAGCATTGTGATGACAAGGGCCATGGAGCATTGTGATGACACGGTCATGGAACATTGTAATGACAATTATTCTGGAGCATTGTGATGACAAGTGCCATGGAGCGTTGTGATGACACGGTCATGGAACATTGTGATGACAAGAATTCTGGAGGATTGTGATGACAAGGGCCATGGAGCATTGTGATGACACGGTCATGGAACATTGTGATGACAATAATTCTGGAGCATTGTGATGACAAGGGCCATTCAGCATTGTGATGACACGGTCATGGAACATTGTGATGACCAGAATTCTGGAGCATTGTGATGACAAGGGCCATGGAGCATTGTGATGACACGGTCATGGAACATTGTGATGACAAGAATTCTGGAGCATTGTGATGACACGGTCATGGAACATTTTGATGACAAGAATTATGGAGCATTGTGATGACACGGTCATGGAACATTGTGATGACAAGAAATCTGGAGCATTGTGATGACAAGGGCCATGGAGCATTGTGATGACACGGTCATGGAACATTGTGATGACAAGAATTCTGGAGCATTGTGATGACAAGGGCCATGGAGCATTGTGATGACACGGTCATGGAACATTTTGATGACAAGAATTCTGGAGCATTGTGATGACAAGGGCCATGGTGCATTGTGGTGACACGGTCATGGAACTTTGTGATGACAAGCAATCTGGAGCATTGTGATGACACGGTCATGGAACATTGTGATGACAAGAATTCTGGAGCATTGTGATGACAAGAATTCTGGAGTATTGTGATGACACGGTCATGGAACATTGTGATGTCAAGAATTCTGGAGCATTGTGATGACACGGTCATGGAACATTTTGATGACAAGAATTATGGAGCATTGTGATGACACGGTCATGGAACATTGTGAGGACAAGAATTCTGGAGCATTGTGATGACAAGGGCCATGGAGCATTGTGATGACACGGTCATGGAACATTGTGATGAGAAGAATTCTGGAGCATTGTGATGACAATGGCCATGGAGCATTGTGATGAAACGGTCATGGAACATTGAGATGACAAGTATTCTGAAACATTGAGATGACAAGGGCCATGGAGCATTGTGATGGCACGGTCATGGAACATTGTGATGACAAGAATTCTGGAGCATTGTGATGACAAGGGCCATGGAGCATTGTGATGACAAGGTCATGGAACATGGTGATGACAAGAATTCTGGAGCATTGTTATGACAAGGGCCATGGAGAATTGTGATGACATGGTCATGGAACATTTTGATGACAAGAATTCTGTAGCATTGTGATGACATGTGTCATGGAGCATTGTAATGAAACTTTTCATTGTGCACCGTGATGACAAGGGGGATGGAGTATTGTGATGAAACTTGTCCTGGAGCATTGTGATAACAAAGCCATTGAGCATTGTGATGACAGGCATCATGGAGCATTGTGAAGAAATTTGTCATATGGAATTGTAATGACAATAGAGAAATGTGATGAAAATGGTCATCTAGCAAAGTGATTAAAGTGGTCATTTAGAATTGTCATGAAAAACTATATAGAGCATTGTGATGACAAAGGTCATGGAGAACTGTGATGACCAGGGTCATGTAGCATTGTGATGACATGGTCATGGAACATTGTGATGACAAGAATTCTGGAGCATTGTGATGACACGGTCATGGAACATTGTGATGACAAGAATTATTGAGCATTGTGATGACACTGTCATGGAACATTGTGATGAAAAGAATTCTGGAGCATTGTGATGACAAGGGCCATGGAGCATTGTGATGACACGGTCATGGAACATTGTGATGACAAGAATTCTGGAGCATTGTGATGACAAGAGCCATGGAGAATTGTGATGACATGGTCATGGAACATGGTGATGACAAGAATTCTGGCGCATTGTGATGACAAGGGCCATGGAGCATTGTGATGACATGATCATCGATCATTGTGATGACAAGAATTCTGGAGCATTGTGATGACAAGGGCCATGGAGCATTGTGATGACACGGTCATGGAACATTGTAATGACAAGTATTCTGGAGCATTGTGATGACACGGTCATGGAACATTGTGATGACAAGAATTCTGGAGGATTGTGATGACAAGGGCCATGGAGCATTGTGATGACACGGTCATGGAACATTGTGATGACAATAATTCTGGAGCATTGTGATGACAAGGGCCATTCAGCATTGTGATGACACGGTCATGGAACATTTTGATGACAAGAATTCTGGAGCATTGTGATGACAAGGGCCATGGTGCATTGTGGTGACACGGTCATGGAACTTTGTGATGACAAGCAATCTGGAGCATTGTGATGACACGGTCATGGAACATTGTGATGACAAGAATTCTGGAGCATTGTGATGACAAGAATTCTGGAGTATTGTGATGACACGGTCATGGAACATTGTGATGACAAGAATTCTGGAGCATTGTGATGACACGGTCATGGAACATTTTGATGACACGGTCATGGAACATTGTGAGGACAAGAATTCTGGAGCATTGTGATGACAAGGGCCAAGGAGCATTGTGATGACACGGTCATGGAACATTGTGATGAGAAGAATTCTGGAGCATTGTGATGACAATGGCCATGGAGCATTGTGATGAAACGGTCATGGAACATTGAGATGACAAGTATTCTGAAACATTGTGATGACAAGGGCCATGGAGCATTGTGATGGCACGGTCATGGAACATTGTGATGACAAGAATTCTGGAGCATTGTGATGACAAGGGCCATGGAGCATTGTGATGACAAGGTCATGGAATATGGTGATGACAAGAATTCTGGAGCATTGTTATGACAAGGGCCATGGAGAATTGTGATGACATGGTCATGGAACATTTTGATGAAAAGAATTCTGTAGCATTGTGATGACATGTGTCATGGAGCATTGTAATGAAACTTTTCATTGTGCACCGTGATGACAAGGGGGATGGAGTATTGTGATGAAACTTGTCCTGGAGCATTGTGATAACAAAGCCATTCAGCATTGTGATGACAGGCATCATGGAGCATTGTGAAGAAAGGGGTCAAGGGGAATTGTAATGACAATAGAGAAATGTGATGAAAATGGTCAGCAAGCAAATTGATTAAAGTGGTCATTTAGAATTGTCATGAAAAACTATATAGAGCATTGTGATGACAAAGGTCATGGAGAACTGTGATGACCAGGGTAATGTAGCATTGTGATGACACGGTCATGGAACATTGTGATGACAAGAATTCTGGAGCATTGTGATGACAAGGGCCATGGAGCATTGTGATGAAACGGTCATGGAACATTGTGATGACAAGAATTCTGGAGCATTGTGATGACAAGGGCCATGGAGCATTGTGATGACACGGTCATGGAACATTGTGATGACAAGAATTCTGGAGCATTGTGATGACAAGGGCCATGGTGCATTGTCATGACACGGTCAGGGAACATTGTGATGACAAGCATTCTGGAGCATTGTGATGACCAGGGCCATGGAGCATTGTGATGACACGGTCATGGAACATTTTGATGACAAGAATTATGGAGCATTGTGATGACAAGGGCCATGGAGCATTGTGATGACACGGTCATGGAACATTGTGATGACAAGAATTCTGGAGCATTGTGATGACACGGTCATGGAACATTGTGATGACAAGAAATCTGGAGCATTGTGATGACAAGGGCCATGGAGCATTGTGATGACACGGTCATGGAACATTGTGATGACAAGAATTCTGGAGCATTGTGATGACAAGAATTCTGGAGCATTGTGATGACAAGGGCCATGGAGCATTGTGATGACACGGTCATGGAACATTTTGATGACAAGAATTCTGGAGCATTGTGATGACAAGGGCCATGGTGCATTGTGGTGACACGGTCATGGAACTTTGTGATGACAAGCAATCTGGAGCATTGTGATGACACGGTCATGGAACATTGTGATGACAAGAATTCTGGAGCATTGTGATGACAAGAATTCTGGAGCATTGTGATGACACGGTCATGGAACATTGTGATGACAAGAATTCTGGAGCATTGTGATGACACGGTCATGGAACATTTTGATGACAAGAATTATGGAGCATTGTGATGACACGGTCATGGAACATTGTGAGGACAAGAATTCTGGAGCATTGTGATGACAAGGGCCATGGAGCATTGTGATGACACGGTCATGGAACATTGTGATGAGAAG
Organism: Balaenoptera acutorostrata; assembly: GCF_949987535.1. NCBI lineage: Eukaryota > Metazoa > Chordata > Mammalia > Artiodactyla > Balaenopteridae > Balaenoptera > Balaenoptera acutorostrata. The sequence continues at coordinate 348,107 of NW_026646657.1, forward strand.
AATTCTGGAGCATTGTGATGACAATGGCCATGGAGCATTGTGATGATACGGTCATGGAACATTGAGATGACAAGTATTCTGAAACATTGTGATGACAAGGGCCATGGAGCATTGTGATGGCACGGTCATGGACCATTGTGATGACAAGAATTCTGGAGCATTGTGATGACAAGGGCCATGGAGCATTGTGATGACAAGGTCATGGAACATTGTGATGACAAGAATTCTGGAGCATTGTTATGACAAGGGCCATGGAGAATTGTCAAGACATGGTCATGGAACATTGTGATGACAAGAATTCTGTAGCATTGTGATGACATGTTTCATGGAGCATTGTAATGAAACTTTTCATTGTGCACCGTGATGACAAGGGGGATGGAGTATTGTGATGAAACTTGTCCTGGAGCATTGTGATAACAAAGCCATTGAGCATTGTGATGACAGGCATCATGGAGCATTGTGAAGAAAGGGGTCATGGGAAATTGTAATGACAATAGAGTAATGTGATGAAAATGGTCAGCAAGCAAAGTGATTAAAGTGGTCATTTAGAATTGTCATGAAAAACTATATAGAGCATTGTGATGACAAAGGTCATGGAGAACTGTGATGACCAGGGTCATGTAGCATTGTGATGACACGGTCATGGAACATTGTGATGACAAGAATTATGGAGCATTGTGATGACACGGTCATGGAACATTGTGATGACCAGAATTCTGGAGCATTGTGATGACAAGGGCCATGGAGCATTGTGATGACACGGTCATGGAACATTGTGATGACCAGAATTCTGGAGCATTGTGATGACAAGGGCCATGGAGCATTGTGATGACAAGTGTCATGGAGCATTGTAATGAGAGGTTTCATTGTGCACCGTGATGACAAGGGGGATGGAGTATTGTGATGAAACTGGTCCTGGAGCATTGTGATAACAAAAGCCATTGAGCATTGTGATGACAGGCATCATGGAGCATTGTGAAGAAAGGGGTCATGGGAAATTGAAATGACAATAGAGTAATGTGATGAAAATGGTCAGCAAGCAAAGTGATTAAAGTGGTCATTTAGAATTGTCATGAAAAACTACATAGAGCATTGTGATGACAAAGGTCATGGAGAACTGTGATGGCCAGGGTCATGTAGCATTGTGATGACACGGTCACGGAACATTGTGATGACAAGAAATCTGGAGCATTGTGATGACAAGGGCCATGGAGCATTGTGATGACACGGTCATGGAACATTGTGATGACAAGAATTCTGGAGCATTGTGATGACAAGGGCCATGGAGCATTGTGATGACACGGTCATGGAACATTTTGATGACAAGAATTCTGGAGCATTGTGATGACAAGGGCCATGGTGCATTGTGGTGACACGGTCATGGAACTTTGTGATGACAAGCAATCTGGAGCATTGTGATGACACGGTCATGGAACATTGTGATGACAAGAATTCTGGAGCATTGTGATGACAAGAATTCTGGAGTATTGTGATGACACGGTCATGGAACATTGTGATGACAAGAATTCTGGAGCATTGTGATGACACGGTCATGGAACATTTTGATGACAAGAATTATGGAGCATTGTGATGACACGGTCATGGAACATTGTGAGGACAAGAATTCTGGAGCATTGTGATGACAAGGGCCATGGAGCATTGTGATGACACGGTCATGGAACATTGTGATGAGAAGAATTCTGGAGCATTGTGATGACAATGGCCATGGAGCATTGTGATGAAACGGTCATGGAACATTGAGATGACAAGTATTCTGAAACATTGTGATGACAAGGGCCATGGAGCATTGTGATGACACGGTCATGGAACATTGTGATGACAAGAATTCTGGAGCATTGTGATGACAAGGGCCATGGAGCATTGTGATGACACGGTCATGGAACATTGTGATGACAATAATTCTGGAGCATTGTGATGACAAGTGCCATTCAGCATTGTGATGACACGGTCATGGAACATTGTGATGACAAGAATTCTGGAGCAATGTGATGACACGGTCATGGAACATTTTGATGACAAGAATTCTGGAGCATTGTGATGACACGGTCATGGAACATTGTGATGACAAGAATTATGGAGCATTGTGATGACACGGTCATGGAACATTGTGATGACAAGAATTATGGAGCATTGTGATGACACGGTCATGGAACATTGTGATGAAAAGAATTCTGGAGCATTGTGATGACAAGGGCCATGGAGCATTGTGATGACACGGTCATGGAACATTGTGATGACAAGAATTCTGGAGCATTGTGATGACAAGAGCCATGGAGAATTGTGATGACATGGTCATGGAACATGGTGATGACAAGAATTCTGGCGCATTGTGATGAGAAGGGCCATGGAGCATTGTGATGACATGATCATCGATCATTGTGATGACAAGAACTCTGGAGCATTGTGATGACAAGGGCCATGGAGCATTGTGATGACACGGTCATGGAACATTGTAATGACAAGTATTCTGGAGCATTGTGATGACAAGTGCCATGGAGCGTTGTGATGACACGGTCATGGAACATTGTGATGACAAGAATTCTGGAGCATTGTGATGACAAGGGCCATGGAGCATTGTGATGACACGGTCATGGAACATTGTGATGACAATAATTCTGGAGCATTGTGATGACAAGGGCCATTCAGCATTGTGATGACACGGTCATGGAACATTGTGATGACAAGAATTCTGGAGCATTGTGATGACAAGGGCCATGGAGCCTTGTGATGACACGATCATGGAACATTGTGATGACAAGAATTCTGGAGCATTGTGATGACACGGTCATGGAACATTTTGATGACAAGAATTATGGAGCATTGTGATGACACGGTCATGGAACATTGTGATGACAAGAAATCTGGAGCATTGTGATGACAAGGGCCATGGAGCATTGTGATGACACGGTCATGGAACATTGTGATGACAAGAATTCTGGAGCATTGTGATGACAAGGGCCATGGAGCATTGTGATGACACGGTCATGGAACATTTTGATGACAAGAATTCTGGAGCATTGTGATGACAATGGCCATGGTGCATTGTGGTGACACGGTCATGGAACTTTGTGATGACAAGCAATCTGGAGCATTGTGATGACACGGTCATAGAACATTGTGATGACAAGAATTCTGGAGCATTGTGATCACAAGAATTCTGGAGCATTGTGATGACACGGTCATGGAACATTGTGATGACAAGAATTCTGGAGCATTGTGATGACACGGTCATGGAACATTTTGATGACAAGAATTATGGAGCATTGTGATGACATGGTCATGGAACATTGTGAGGACAAGAATTCTGGAGCATTGTGATGACAAGAGCCATGGAGCATTGTGATGACACGGTCATGGAACATTGTGATGAGAAGAATTCTGGATCATTGTGATGACAATGGCCATGGAGCATTGTGATGACACGGTCATGGAACATTGAGATGACAAGTATTCTGAAACATTGTGATGACAAGGGCCATGGAGCATTGTGAAGGCACGGTCATGGAACATTGTGATGACAAGAATTCTGGAGCATTGTGATGACAAGGGCCATGGAGCATTGTGATGACAAGGTCATGGAACATGGTGATGACAAGAATTCTGGAGCATTGTTATGACAAGGGCCATGGAGAATTGTGATGACATGGTCATGGAACATTGTGATGACAAGAATTCTGTAGCATTGTGATGACATGTGTTATGGAGCATTGTAATGAAACTTTTCATTGTGCACCGTGATGACAAGGGGGATGGAGTATTGTGATGAAACTTGTCCTGGAGCATTGTGATAACAAAGCCATTGAGCATTGTGATGACAGGCATCATGGAGCATTGTGAAGAAAGTTGTCATATGGAATTCTAATGACAATAGAGAAATGTGATGAAAATGGTCATCTAGCAAAGTGATTAAAGTGGTCATTTAGAATTGTCATGAAAAACTATATAGAGCATTGTGATGACAAAGGTCATGGAGAACTGTGATGACCAGGGTCATGTAGCATTGTGATGACACGGTCATGGAACATTGTGATGACAAGAATTATGGAGCATTGTGATGACACGGTCATGGATCATTCTGATGACCAGAATTCTGGAGCATTGTGATGACAAGGGGCATGGAGCATTGTGATGACAAGTGTCATGGAGCATTGTAATGAGAGGTTTCATTGTGCACCGTGATGACAAGGGGGATGGAGTATTGTGATGAAACTGGTCCTGGAGCATTGTGATAACAAAAGCCATTGAGCATTGTGATGACAGGCATCATGGAGCATTGTGAAGAAAGGGGTCATGGGAAATTGTAATGACAATAGAGTAATGTGATGAAAATGGTCAGCAAGCAAAGTGATTAAAGTGGTCATTTAGAATTGTCATGAAAAACTACATAGAGCATTGTGATGACAAAGGTCATGGAGAACTGTGATGGCCAGGGTCATGTAGCATTGTGATGACACGGTCATGGAACATTGTGATGACAAGAATTCTGGAGCATTGTGATGACACGTTCATGGAATATTGTGATGACAAGAATTCTGGAGCATTGTGATGACAAGGGCCATGGAGCATTGTGATGACACGGTCATGGAACATTGTGATGACAAGAATTCTGGAGCATTGTGATGACAAGAGCCATGGAGAATTGTGATGACATTGGTCATGGAACATGGTGATGAGAAGAATTCTGGCGCATTGTGATGACAAGGGCCATGGAGCATTGTGATGACATGATCATCGATCATTGTGATGACAAGAATTCTGGAGCATTGTGATGACAAGGGCCATGGAGCATTGTGATGACACGGTCATGGAACATTGTAATGACAAGTATTCTGGAGCATTGTGATGACAAGTGCCATGGAGCGTTGTGATGACACGGTCATGGAACATTGTGATGACAAGAATTCTGGAGCATTGTGATGACAAGGGCCATGGAGCATTGTGATGACACGGTCATGGAACATTGTGATGACAATAATTCTGGAGCATTGTGACGACAAGGGCCATTCAGCATTGTGATGACACGGTCATGGAACATTGTGATGACAAGAATTCTGGAGCATTGTGATGACAAGGGCCATGGAGCATTGTGATGACACGGTCATGGATCATTGTGATGACAAGAATTCTGGAGCATTGTGATGACACGGTCATGGAACATTTTGATGACAAGAATTATGGAGCATTGTGATGACACGGTCATGGAACATTGTGATGACAAGAAATCTGGAGCATCGTGATGACAAGGGCCATGGAGCATTGTGATGACACGGTCATGGAACATTGTGATGACAAGAATTCTGGAGCATTGTGATGACAAGGGCCATGGTGCATTGTGGTGACACGGTCATGGAACTTTGTGATGACAAGCAATCTGGAGCATTGTGATGTCACGGTCATGGAACATTGTGATGACAAGAATTCTGGAGCATTGTGATGACAAGAATTCTGGAGCATTGTGATGACACGGTCATGGAACATTGTGATGACAAGAATTCTGGAGCATTGTGATGACACGGTCATGGAACATTTTGATGACAAGAATTATGGAGCATTGTGATGACACGGTCATGGAACATTGTGAGGACAAGAATTCTGGAGCATTGTGATGACAAGGGCCATGGAGCATTGTGATGACACGGTCATGGAACATTGTGATGAGAAGAATTCTGGAGCATTGTGATGACAATGGCCATGGGGCATTGTGATGACACGGTCATGGAACATTGAGATGACAAGTATTCTGAAACATTGTGATGACAAGGGCCATGGAGCATTGTGATGGCACGGTCATGGAACATTGTGATGACAAGAATTCTGGAGCATTGTGATGACAAGGGCCATGGAGCATTGTGATGACAAGGTCATGGAACATGGTGATGACAAGAATTCTGGAGCATTGTTATGACAAGGGCCATGGAGAATTGTGATGACATGGTCATGGAACATTGTGATGACAAGAATTCTGTAGCATTGTGATGACATGTGTCATGGAGCATTGTAATGAAACTTTTCATTGTGCACCGTGATGACAAGGGGGATGGAGTATTGTGATGAAACTTGTCCTGGAGCATTGTGATAACAAAGCCATTGAGCATTGTGATGACAGGCATCATGGAGCATTGTGAAGAAAGTTGTCATATGGAATTGTAATGACAATAGAGAAATGTGATGAAAATGGTCATCAAGCAAAGTGATTAAAGTGGTCATTTAGAATTGTCATGAAAAACTATATAGAGAATTGTGATGACAAAGGTCATGGAGAACTGTGATGACCAGGGTCATGTAGCATTGTGATGACACGGTCATGGAACATTGTGATGACAAGAATTCTGGAGCATTGTGATGACAAGGGCCATGGTGCATTGTGATGACATGGTCATGGAACATTGTGATGACAAGAATTCTGGAGCATTGTGATGACAAGGGCCATGGAGCATTGTGATGACACGGTCATGGAACATTGTGATGACAAGAATTCTGGAGCATTGTGATGACAAGGGCCATGGTGCATTGTCATGACACGGTCAGGGAACATTGTGATGACAAGCAATCTGGAGCATTGTGATGACCAGGGCCATGGAGCATTGTGATGACACGGTCATGGAACATTGTGATGACAAGAATTATGGAGCATTGTGATGACAAGGGCCATGGAGCATTGTGATGACACGGTCATGGAACATTGTGATGACAAGAATTCTGGAGCATTGTGATGACACGGTCATGGAACATTTTGATGACAAGAATTATGGAGCATTGTGATGACACGGTCATGGAACACTGTGATAACAAGAAATCTGGAGCATTGTGATGACAAGGGCCATGGAGCATTGTGATGACACGGTCATGGAACATTGTGATGACAAGAATTCTGGAGCATTGTGATGACAAGGGCCATGGTGCATTGTGATGACATGGTCATGGAACATTGTGATGACAAGAATTCTGGAGCATTGTGATGACAAGGGCCATGGAGCATTGTGATGACACGGTCATGGAACATTGTGATGACAAGAATTCTGGAGCATTGTGATGACAAGGGCCATGGTGCATTGTCATGACACGGTCAGGGAACATTGTGATGACAAGCAATCTGGAGCATTGTGATGACCAGGGCCATGGAGCATTGTGATGACACGGTCATGGAACATTGTGATGACAAGAATTATGGAGCATTGTGATGACAAGGGCCATGGAGCATTGTGATGACACGGTCATGGAACATTGTGATAACAAGAATTCTGGAGCATTGTGATGACACGGTCATGGAACATTTTGATGACAAGAATTATGGAGCATTGTGATGACACTGTCATGGAACATTGTGATGACAAGAAATCTGGAGCATTGTGATGACAAGGGCCATGGAGCATTGTGATGACACGGTCATGGAACATTGTGATTACAAGAATTCTGGAGCATTGTGATGACAAGGGCCATGGAGCATTGTGATGACACGGTCATGGAACATTGTGATGACAATAATTCTGGAGCATTGTGATGACAAGGGCCATTCAGCATTGTGATGACACGGTCATGGAACATTGTGATGACAAGAATTCTGGAGCAATGTGATGACACCTTCATGGAACATTTTAATGACAAGAATTATGGAGCATTGTGATGACACGGTCATGGAACATTGTGATGACAAGAAATCTGGAGCATTGTGATGACAAGTGTCATGGAGCATTGTGATGACACGGTCATGGAACATTGTGATGACAAGAATTCTGGAGCATTGTGATGACAAGGGCCATGGAGCATTGTGATGACATGGTCATGGAATATTTTGATGACAAGAATTCTGGAGCATTGTGATGACAAGGGCCATGGTGCATTGTGGTGACACGGTCATGGAACTTTGTGATGACAAGCAATCTGGAGCATTGTGAAGACACGGTCATGGAACATTGTGATGATAAGAATTCTGGAGCATTGTGATGACAAGAATTCTGGAGCATTGTGATGACACGGTCATGGAACATTGTGATGACAAGAATTCTGGAGCATTGTGATGACACGGTCATGGAACATTTTGATGACAAGAATTCTGGAGCATTGTGATGACACGGTCATGGAACATTGTGAGGACAAGAATTCTGGAGCATTGTGATGACAAGGGCCATGGAGCATTGTAATGAAACTTTTCATTGTGCACCGTGATGACAAGGGGGATGGAGTATTGTGATGAAACTCGTCCTGGAGCATTGTGATAACAAAGCCATTGAACATTGTGATGACAGGCATCATGGAGCATTGTGAAGAAAGTTGTCATATGGAATTATAATGACAATAGAGAAATGTGATGAAAATGGTCATCAAGCAAAGTGATTAAAGTGGTCATTTAGAATTGTCATGAAAAACTATATAGAGCATTGTGATGACAAAGGTCATGGAGAACTGTGATGACCAGGGTCATGTAGCATTGTGATGACACGGTCATGGAACATTGTGATGACAAGAATTATGGAGCATTGTGATGACACGGTCATGGAACATTGTGATGACTAGAATTCTGGAGCATTGTGATGACAAGGGCCATGGAGCATTGTGATGACAAGTGTCATGGAGCATTGTAATGAGAGGTTTCATTGTGCACCGTGAAGACAAGGGGGATGGAGTATTGTGATGAAACTGGTCCTGGAGCATTGTGATAACAAAAGCCATTGAGCATTGTGATGACAGGCATCATGGAGCATTGTGAAGAAAGGGGTCATGGGAAATTGTAATGACAATAGAGCAATGTGATGAAAATGGTCAGCAAGCAAAGTGATTAAAGTGGTCATTTAGAATTGTCATGAAAAACTACATAGAGCATTGTGATGACAAAGGTCATGGAGAACTGTGATGGCCAGGGTCATGTAGCATTGTGATGACACGGTCATGGAACATTGTGATGACAAGAATTCTGGAGCATTGTGATGACACGGTCATGGAATATTGTGATGACAAGAATTCTGGAGCATTGTGATGACAAGGGCCATGGAGCATTGTGATGACACGGTCATGGAACATTGTGATGACAAGAATTCTGGAGCATTGTGATGACACGGTCATGGAACATTGTGATGACAAGAATTCTGGAGCATTGTGATGACACGGTCATGGAGCATTGTGATGACAAGAATTATGGAGCATTGTGATGACACGGTCATGGAACATTGTGATGAAAAGAATTCTGGAGCATTGTGATGACAAGGGCCATGGAGTATTGTGATGACACGGTCATGGAACATTGTGATGACAAGAATTCTGGAGCATTGTGATGACAAGGGCCATTCAGCATTGTGATGACACGGTCATGGAACATTGTGATGACAAGAATTCTGGAGCATTGTGATGACAAGGGCCATGGAGCATTGTGATGACACGGTCATGGAACATTGTGATGACAAGCAATCTGGAGCATTGTGATGACACGGTCATGGAACATTGTGATGACAAGAATTCTGGAGCATTGTGATGACACGGTCATGGAACATTGTGATGACAAGAATTATGGAGCATTGTGATGACACGGTCATGGAACATTGTGATGACAAGAAATCTGGAGCATTGTGATGACAAAGGCCATGGAGCATTGTGATGACACGGTCATGGAACATTGTGATGACAAGAATTCTGGAGCATTTTGATGACAAGGGCCATGGAGCATTGTGATGACACGGTCATGGAACATTTTGATGACAAGAATTCTGGAGCATTGTGATGACAAGGGCCATGGTGCATTGTGGTGACACGGTCATGGAACTTTGTGATGACAAGCAATCTGGAGCATTGTGATGACACGGTCATGGAACATTGTGATGACAAGAATTCTGGAGCATTGTGATGACAAGAATTCTGGAGCATTGTGATGACACGGTCATGGAACATTGTGATGACAAGAATTCTGGAGCATTGTGATGACACGGTCATGGAACATTTTGATGACAAGAATTATGGAGCATTGTGATGACACGGTCATGGAACATTGTGAGGACAAGAATTCTGGAGCATTGTGATGAAAAGGGCCATGGAGCATTGTGATGACACGGTCATGGAACATTGTGATGAGAAGAATTCTGGAGCATTGTGATGACAATGGCCATGGAGCATTGTGATGATACGGTCATGGAACATTGAGATGACAAGTATTCTGAAACATTGTGATGACAAGGGCCATGGAGAATTGTCAAGACATGGTCATGGAACATTGTGATGACAAGAATTCTGTAGCATTGTGATGACATGTTTCATGGAGCATTGTAATGAAACTTTTCATTGTGCAGCGTGATGACAAGTGGGATGGAGTATTGTGATGAAACTGGTCCTGGAGCATTGTGATAACAAAGCCATTGAGCATTGTGATGACAGGCATCATGGAGCATTGTGAAGAAAGGGGTCATGGGAAATTGTAATGACAATAGAGAAATGTGATGAAATTGGTCAGCAAGCAAAGTGATTAAAGTGGTCATTTAGAATTGTCATGAAAAACTATATAGAGCATTGTGATGACAAAGGTCATGGAGAACTGTGATGACCAGGGTCATGTAGCATTGTGATGACACGGTCATGGAAAATTGTGATGACAAGAATTATGGATCATTGTGATGACACGGTCATGGAACATTGTGATGACCAGAATTCTGGAGCATTGTGATGACAAGGGCCATGGAGCATTGTGATGACACGGTCATGGAACATTGTGATGACCAGAATTCTGGAGCATTGTGATGACAAGGGCCATGGAGCATTGTGATGACAAGTGTCATGGAGCATTGTAATGAGAGGTTTCATTGTGCACCGTGATGACAAGGGGGATGGAGTATTGTGATGAAACTGGTCCTGGAGCATTGTGATAACAAAAGCCATTGAGCATTGTGATGACAGGCATCATGGAGCATTGTGAAGAAAGGGGTCATGGGAAATTGTAATGACAATAGAGTAATGTGATGAAAATGGTCAGCAAGCAAAGTGATTAAAGTGGTCATTTAGAATTGTCATGAAAAACTACATAGAGCATTGTGATGACAAAGGTCATGGAGAACTGTGATGGCCAGGGTCATGTAGCATTGTGATGACACGGTCATGGAACATTGTGATGACAAGAATTCTGGAGCATTGTGATGACACGGTCATGGAATATTGTGATGACAAGAATTCTGGAGCATTGTGATGACAAGGGCCATGGAGCATTGTGATGACACGGTCATGGAACATTGTGATGACAAGAATTCTGGAGCATTGTGATGACACGGTCATGGAACATTGTGATGACAAGAATTATGGAGCATTGTGATGACACGGTCATGGAACATTGTGATGACAAGAATTATGGAGCATTGTGATGACACGGTCATGGAACATTGTGATGACAAGAATTCTGGAGCATTGTGATGACAAGAGCCATGGAGAATTGTGATGACATGGTCATGGAACATGGTGATGACAAGAATTCTGGCGCATTGTGATGACAAGGGCCATGGAGCATTGTGATGACATGATCATCGATCATTGTGATGACAAGAATTCTGGAGCATTGTGATGACAAGGGCCATGGAGCATTGTGATGACACGGTCATGGAACATTGTAATGACAAGTATTCTGGAGCATTGTGATGACAAGTGCCATGGAGCGTTGTGATGACACGGTCATGGAACATTGTGATGACAAGAATTCTGGAGCATTGTGATGACAAGGGCCATGGAGCATTGTGATGACACGGTCATGGAACATTTTGATGACAATAATTCTGGAGCATTGTGATGACAAGGGCCATTCAGCATTGTGATGACACGGTCATGGAACATTGTGATGACAAGAATTCTGGAGCATTGTGATGACACGGTCATGGAACATTTTGATGACAAGAATTATGGAGCATTGTGATGACACAGTCATGGAACATTGTGATGACAAGAAATCTGGAGCATTGTGATGACAAGGGCCATGGAGCATTGTGATGACACGGTCATGGAACATTGTGATGACAAGAATTCTGGAGCATTGTGATGACAAGGGCCATGGAGCATTGTGATGACACGGTCATGGAACATTTTGATGACAAGAATTCTGGAGCATTGTGATGACAAGGGCCATGGTGCATTGTGGTGACACGGTCATGGAACTTTGTGATGACAAGCAATCTGGAGCATTGTGATGACACGGTCATGGAACATTGTGATGACAAGAATTCTGGAGCATTGTGATGACAAGAATTCTAGAGCATTGTGATGACACGGTCATGGAACATTGTGATGACAAGAATTCTGGAGCATTGTGATGACACGGTCATGGAACATTTTGATGACAAGAATTATGGAGCATTGTGATGACACGGTCATGGAACATTGTGAGGAAAAGAATTCTGGAGCATTGTGATGACAAATGCCATGGAGCGTTGTGATGACACGGTCATGGAACATTGTGATGACAAGAATTTTGGAGCATTGTGATGACAAGGGCCATGGAACATTGTGATGACACGGTTATAGAATATTGTGATGACAAGAATTCTGGAGCATTGTGATGACAAGGCCCATGGAGAATTGTTATGACATGGTCATGGAACATTGTGATGACAAGAATTCTGGAGCATTGTGGTGACAAGGGTCATGGTGCATTGCGATGACAAGAATTATGGAGCATTGTGATGACACGGTCATGGAACATTTTGATGACAAGAATTCTGGAGCATTGTGATGACAAGGGCCATGGAGCATTGTGATGACAAGGGCCATGGAGAATTGTGATGACATTGTCATGGAACATGGTGATGACAAGAATTCTGGAGCATTGTGAAGACAAGGGCCATGGAGCATTGTGATGACAAGTGTCATGGAGCATTGTAATGAGAGGTTTCATTGTGCACCGTGATGACAAGGGGGATGGAGTATTGTGATGAAACTGGTCCTGGAGCATTGTGATAACAAAAGCCATTGAGCATTGTGATGACAGGCATCATGGAGCATTGTGAAGAATGGGGACATGGGGAATTGTAATGACAATAGATAAATGTGATGAAAATGGTCAGCAAGCAAAATGATTAAAGTGGTCATTAAGAATTGTCATGAAAAACTATATAGTGCATTGTGATGACAAAGGTCATGGAGAACTGTGATGACCAGGGTCATGTAGCATTGTGATGACACGGTCATGGAACATTGTGATGACAAGAATTATGGAGCATTGTGATGACACGGTCTTGGAACATTGTGATGACAAGAATTCTGGAGCATTGTGATGACAAGGGCCATGGAGCATTGTGATGACACGGTCATGGAACATTGTGATGACAAGAATTCTGGAACATTGTGATGACAAGGGCCATGGTGCATTTTGATGACACAGTCATGGAACTTTGTGATGACAAGAATTCTGGAGCATTGTGATGACAAGGGCCATGGTGCATTGTGATGACACGGTCATGGAACTTTGTGATGACAAGCAATCTGGAGCATTGTGGTGACCAGGGTCATGGAGCATTGTGATGACACGGTCATGGAACATTGTGATGACAAGAATTCTGGAGTAGTGTGATGACAAGAATTCTGGAACATTGTGATGACACGGTCATGGAACATTGTGATGACAAGAATTCTGGAGCATTGTGATGACACGGTCATGGAACATTTTGATGACAAGGATTATGGAGCATTGTGATGACACGGTCATGGAACATTGTGATGACAAGAATTCTGGAGCATTGTGATGACAAGGGCCATGGAGCATTGTGATGACACGGTCATGGAACATTGTGATGACAAGAATTCTGGAGCATTGTGATGACAAGGGCCATGGAGCATTGTGATGACATGGTCATGGAACATTGTGATGACAAGATTTCTGGAGCATTGTGATGACATGTGTCATGGAGCATTGTAATGTAACTTTTCATTGTGCACCGTGATGACAAGGGGGATGGAGTATTGTGATGAAACTGGTCCTGGAGCATTGTGATAACAAAGCCATTGAGCATTGTGATGACAGGCATCATGAAGCATTGTGAAGAAAGTGGTCATGGGGAATTATAATGACGATAGAGAAATGTGATGAAATTTGTCAGCAAGCAAAGTGATTAAAGTGGTCTTTTAGAATTGTCATGAAAAACTATATAGAGCATTGTGATGACAATGGTCATGGAGAACTGTGATGACCAGGGTCATGTAGCATTGTGATGACACGGTCATGGAACATTTGGATGACAAGAATTATGGAGCATTGTGATGACACGGTCATGGAACATTGTGATGACCAGAATTCTGGAGCATTGTGATGACAAGAGCCATGGAGCATTGTGATGACACGATCATGGAACATTGTGATGACCAGAATTCTGGTGCATTGTGATGACAAGGGCCATGGAGCATTGTGATGACACGGTCATGGAACATTGTGATGAAAAGAATTCTGCAGCATTGTGATGACAAGGGCCATGGTGCATTGTGATGACATGGTCACGGAACGTTGTGATGACAACAATCTGGAGCATTGTGATGACAACGGCCATGGAGCATTGTGATGACAAGTGTCATGGAGCATTGTAATGAGAGGTTTCATTGTGCACCGTGATGACAAGGGGGATAGAGTATTGTGATGAAACTGGTCCTGGAGCATTGTGATAACAAAAGCCATTGAGCATTGTGATGACAGGCATCATGGAGCATTGTGAAGAAAGGGGTCATGGGAAATTGTAATGACAATAGAGAAATGTGATGAAAATGGTCAGCAAGCAAAGTGATTAAAGTGGTCATTTAGAATTGTCATGAAAAACTACATAGAGCATTGTGATGACAAAGGTCATGGAGAACTGTGAAGGCCAGGGTCATGTAGCATTGTGATGACACGGTCATGGAACAGTGTGATGACAAAAATTATGGAGCATTGTGATGACACGGTCATGGAACATTGTGATGACAAGAATTCTGCAGCATTGTGATGACAAGGGCCATGGAGCATTGTGATGACACGGTCATGGAACATTGTGATGACAAGAATTCTGGAGCATTGTGATGACACGGTCATGGAACATTGTGATGACAAGAATTCTGGAGCATTGTGATGACACGGTCATGGAACATTTTGATGACAAGAAATCTGGTGCATTGTGATGACAAGGGCCATGGAGCATTGTGATGACACGGTCATGGAACATTGTGATGACAAGGATTCTGGAGCATTGTGATGACAAGGACCATGGAGCATTGTGATGACACGGTCATGGAACATTGTGATGACAAGAATTCTGGAGCATTCTGATGACAAGGGCCATGGTGCATTGTGATGACACGGTCATGGAACTTTGTGATGACAAGCAATCTGGAGCATTTTGATGACCAGGGCCATGGAGCATTGTGATGACACGGTCATGGAACATTGTGATGACAAGAATTCTGGAGCATTGTGATGACAAGGGCCATGGAGCATTGTGATGACACGGTCATGGAACATTGTGATGACAAGAATTCTGGAGCATTGTGATGACCAGGGCCATGGAGCATTGTGAAGACATGGTCATGGAACATTGTGATGACAAGAATTCTGGAGCATTGTGATGACAAGGGCCATGGAGCATTGTGATGACAAGGGCCATGGAGAATTGTGATGACATGGTCATGGAACATGGTGATGACAAGAATTCTGGAGCATTGTGAAGACAAGGGCCATGGAGCATTGTGATAACAAGTGTCATGGAGCATTGTAATGAGAGGTTTCATTGTGCACCGTGATGACAAGGGGGATGGAGTATTGTGATGAAACTGGTCCTGGAGCATTGTGATAAGAAAAGCCATTGAGCATTGTGATGACAGGCATCATGGAGCATTGTGAAGAATGGGGACATGGGGAATTGTAATGACAATAGAGAAATGTGATGAAAATGGTCAGCAAGCAAAATTATTAAAGTGGTCATTTAGAATTGTCATGAAAAACTATATAGAGCATTGTGATGACCAAGGTCATGGAGAACTGTGATGACCAGGGTCATGTAGCATTGTGATGACACGGTCATGGAACATTGTGATGACAAGAATTATGGAGCATTGTGATGACACGGTCATGGAACATTGTGATGACAAGAATTCTGGAGCATTGTGATGACAAGAATTCTGGAGCATTGTGATGACACGGTCATGGAATATTGTGATGACAAGAATTCTGGAGCATTGTGATGACAAGAATTCTGGAATATTGTGATGACATGGTCAGGGAATATTGTGATGACACGGTCATGGAACATTTTGATGACAAGAATTATGGAGCATTGTGATGACACGGTCATGGAACCTTGTGATGACAAGAATTCTGGAGCATTGTGATTACAAGGGCCATGGAGCATTGTGATGACACGGTCATGGAACACTGTGATGACAAGAATTCTGGAGCATTGTGATGACACGGTCATGGAACATTGTGATGACAAGAATTCTGGAGCATTGTGATGACACGGTCATGGAACATTTTGATGACAAGAATTCTGGAGCATTGTGATGACAAGGACCATGGAGCATTGTGATGACACGGTCATGGAACATTGTGATGACAAGAATTCTGGAGCATTCTGATGCCAAGGGCCATGGTGCATTGTGATGACACGGTCATGGAACTTTGTGATGACAAGCAATCTGGAGCATTGTGATGACCAGGGCCATGGAGCATTGTGATGACACGGTCATGGAACATTGTGATGACAAGAATTCTGGAGCATTGTGATGACAAGGGCCATGGAGCATTGTGAAGACACGGTCATGGAACATTGTGATGACAAGAATTCTGGAGCATTGTGATTTCAAGTGCCATGGAGAATTGTGATGACATGGTCATGGAACATTGTGATGAC